>NC_135707.1:8255594-8609244 GCF_964276395.1 Gasterosteus aculeatus | reverse complement strand
ATGGTCATTTTTGGCAGAACCCATTTCTCCAACCTATGTGCCAATTAAGAACTTGGAAAAAAAAAGGGGGGACCTTTTGCAGGTTTGTCTACAATTGAAAAAGCCACACTCGGGTAGACCCAAAATGTGTCCATAGCTGCAGGCCTGCAGTCCAAACACAATATTGCATCTGGATTGCGTCATTGAGCTCCAATGTCTCGGCCTCTGCACAAGCGATTGTAGTGATCATTGACGTGAACAGTAACCACACGGGTAGATTGTCTCTAACGAATGCACAAGAGTGCCCAGACCTAACAAAAGAGGTTATGGGACAGCTGAAAAGTGACGAAGAACAGTGAGCAAAAAGGCCAAGTGAGCACCTCTAGCCAAGTCGGCGGTACATTATGGTGTTCTTTTGACTGACTGCAACTGGTGTACGGTTTTGGTTCTCAGCGCTTGAAGCATCGTACATGTCAGTGCATGTAGTTTAACTGTTATGGTCTCTCCTTTTTCTCTGTATAATCCATCTGGAATGAAAAGGAGTGGCTTTTCACTGAAAGTGAGTTAATGAAAGACCTTTGAACTACTTAATATAGTACGTGACAAAGTTAAAGAGTTCAACGGAGCTGCATGAAAACGAGCGTTCTCCACTAAAGACCAGTTTTACCTGAGAATCCAGCACATATGTGGGCCCCATTAGCATGTCAATACGACAGCGCAGTATGTGCACGGTTATAGTTTGACACGGGGGTCGTTTTAGGGCTGCAGTGCGACAGCAAGCCGCAGCCCGATTCCCTGAATTCAATTAGCAAAGTCTCACTGGCACCTGTCAGAGAACGGGTGACAAGCAGACGGGAGGACGGGGTGAAAGGGGAGGCATGTGACAGCACTATGCTACTCCAGCAATGGGAAGAGACTAGATACAGGAAGACGGATGGAGGCATGCTGTGGTGGAGGAAACTCCCCCAGTAACCGAACAAAGAGACTCAGAGCAAGTTTGGGGACAAAGAATCAACCCAGCGAGCAGCCATTGAAAGACGAGGTGGGAAAGAAGCAGGGACGGCCTGGAGTGGAACAGAGCAGAGCAGAAGGAGGATCCAGCAGGACCAGGTCAAACAGGAAGCACTTTGGTGAGACGGCCTTAGAGCCAAAGTGAGAGAAACAGTCGTGCCAAAATTCAGGCCTCTCACACGCATCTGCTTCTCCGCTGTGATGAATCACCGCTGAACAGAGAGAAAAGATTTTGAAAGACGTCTTTGAGCTGCTTGATGTCGAGTCACTGCTGAGGGGGAAACAAAAAAAAAAAAAAAAAAAAGTACACTACATGAAAACCAATTCAAATTGAAAAAAGGTTGTGACCTGAATATTAAAGTCTGCGCTTTGCTGAAACTCAATCCACAGACACGAAGGCACATGGTTAAAACCCTCAGGTACCAGCAGACAGTCCTCCTCTACGCAGAAAGCCTCCTAACAGGAGTTGAACTGCACATCTCACGGTTTCCTGATGCGAATAGTCAGGTCCTACGCACTAAGCAATTCAAATTCATCATACAAAAATAATTCATACATAGAAAGAAGTTCCCCTCTGATGTTGAACACAATTTTTCTTCCATGTTCCAACAAAGTTTCAAAAGCAGCTACTTTTCCAGAAGTAATGGGTAATTATTAGCTACATATTGAGCCATTGAGAGGCCCGCTGTGCTTGCACTTCAAGATGAAAACACCACCCGAGTGTGAAGATTTGAATAGAGACGAGAGTCCGAAGGAGAGAACAGGGCACACCGGCTTTTAAGTTTGACTCAGAACATTGGTTAGTTTTTCCAGAAGCGATAAGTTGAAGTGCCAGTTGTGGTGTGAGCACAGTAAACAGACCCATCGAGAAAGACGCATGGGCAAAGAAAGACGATACATATATGCAAAAAATTGCAAAACATGCAATGCAAAAACATTCACACAGTGCTGCAGGAGTGCAATGCTAAATAGAGAAAGTAGAGAACTCTTGTAATAGAGTTGAGAAATTACACATAAGAGATGTTCTACTTGCTAACATCCAAGTATTCTACTTCTCATCTTAATGAATTATATTGTGCATATAAATCAGCGTTTACATTTCAGTCATAAACGCAGATTCATTTGATAAGATAGTGTGGCCAATATATAACCCCAGCTTGCTTATATCCAGGCAACGCGGTTATCTAAGCAGGGCACCCTGGACAAGAAGCACAGAGAGATAAACGAGGAGACCCACGGGGACGAAAAGGGAGGCCGAGGGGGGGAGGAGGGGGAGCAAGATATATGAAACATCTAGTGCTGCTACAAAGGGGAATAATCAGATGTATGCTGAAGGAGGAGAATATGTTCTGCGTGCAAGCGAAAGGCTGATTGGCAGAGTGATTAATTAAGAGGATGAAAGGCCTGCTGGACGCCTGGCAGGGACACAGGTCTGATATGGAAGAAGGTAGTGATGGAGATTCACTGGGAGGAAATCAAATACAGATACTTGAGACAACTGAAGTCCATGCAACAACACCCGGGCCTGGCTTTGAAGTGTCACCACCCATCACGGCACGAGTTTTGTTTCCCAGACCGTCTCATCAAGCTCGCTCTGCATGTGACCACACAGACGACAAATGTAATTTAGAAGTCCAGCTGTCTAGACATGAGGGGAAATTGGTTTAGGAAAACAGGGTGGACAGTTGAGTCCATCAATTGGTTTAATATAAGGGAAGTATAGAGGTGTGTGTGGGGGGGGTTATCCCAGTTGCATTCCAATGCACGATCGCCATGAGAGAAGACGCGCGAAAGAGTTCGTATGGACGTTCAGTTCAGTCCGCTGTGCAAAAGATGCACTCCGGTTGTTGTGTGAGAACTGGTTTGAGATTCCCGTCCACCTGCTACAACAACCAGAAACAAAGACAAAGTCACACACGCACGCTGCCGCCAAAACAATGGCGCAGATAAGAGGACAACAGACGGAGGTCAATGATCAACCAGACTACAGAAACCAGTGTTAAACAGAAACAACCCAAAGCAGCAATGAAAACTCGTAAATGATTTGTCTTGTAAAAAAAAAAAAAAAAACATCTTTTCAACACTTTTGTTGTCTGAGGACCGAAAAAAAAAGGAAATAACAAAACAGCCATTTCCCATGCAGACACTGTCGGAGTAAATACTTTAGAATACTGTACGTACCACACCGCTAAAAATGGTAGAATCCCATTTTCTCCTAATCCAGCAAAGAAACAAATCAATAAAAATAACTCCTCTCCAAGAGGGTGCGTGCGCGCGCAACTATACTCACATAACTGGTATTAATATATTCTGCGTCTCCTCTGATGACTGCACAGTCCAAAAAAAAAAGAAAAGAAAAATCTATGCAGGGCCAGCGGCTCTGGTGGGATGCTGTGGGAGACCGAGCAGCCAGATGCCCATTAGCGATCGGGCAGTTTGCCGTGAGGGACTGTGCATCCACACGGAGGGCTCTTCCTCACTTTATGCCCCTGCCTTTGTTGCAGAGAGGGAGGCGTGGGGAGAGAAAATTGCCTCTATCTATTGGCAAATAGCACAGTCACCCCCACGTCCTCCTTCCAACAGCAACAATGCCACACCTCCCTACTACACCACCCCCCTCCTCCCTCCTTCACCCCCCCACCCAACAATCCACATCTACAGTTTTCATGTGGTGGGGAAGGCAACCGCTCGCTGCACTGCACACCCACTAAAGCCCTTTGTTTACTCCATCAGGCCCACTCCGCCTATCCGCGGGCACCAAGGCGTGCACAGACACACAGGGCCCAGCTCGCAACAGCAAAGCACGCCACCTCGACCACATAACACTCCCGGCTCCGGTCTCCTTCCGCCGTCCCTCAGAAGAAAGTGAGGCAGAGAGCTGAAAACACGCCGCTTCTACGGTCATTTTCTTCATTTTCTTGCACCATCTGGTTCACAGAGATGATGAAAATCATTCATAGAGACACATGTTTAATTCACTTTCCCAGCCCCTTTCTTCAGCCTCATAATAAAAAGATTTAAAAAAATAAAAAAAACACACAAAAAAGTTCAAAGTCCAAACGCTCTGACGGCTCCTCCCCGGAGTTTGAAAAGGTTTTGTGGATCAACATTTTCTCCTCTCTCATTTCATTAACTCCCCCCAAAAAAGAAGAACCACCACATTCAAGGCCAGAGGTGAGTGACAGCACAGCGGGTGGTCTTATTGGAGTTACCTGAGGTGCTGTGGAGGTCACGGGGGTCAATGGCTGGTGTGATGATGATGATGATGATGATGATGATGATGACCACCACCTGGATGCGCGGAGGACTCAACATTAAACACCTCACTGACCCTCATTCGTCAACGCTGCAGCTGCAGGTTTTAAAAGCGTTGCATTCCAAGAAGATACTTTTGTTTTGTTGTGGGAGGTTTTGTGCGTTTGAATGAGGTGCAACGTGAAGCAAGGCGGCAAAAACACACATCCGCGTGGTTCTGTGGCCATCGGATGGATGGATGGAACAAACCAAGATAAATATGTGAAAACAAAATTAGGAACTTGAAAGTCAGACAGCAAGATGTCCCACGGTTTGGAGTGAGTGGAGGTCACCGCACACACCGGCAGATCACTTCAGCAAATGCCAACAGAGTAGCTCATGAACCGCACAAATGCGCGCAACGTTACGCCGCATGTGCGCACCGCGCGGTCCGCGGACAGAGCTGCCGTGTCCGCCTCTCACCGAGACTCTCAGACGCCACAGTGAGACACACACACACACACACACAGACACAGACAGACGGCTGGACACGTATCCCCGACAATATATCAGTATAGCCGCTTGTTATGGAGTAACGTTAAAGTGCAGGGTTCGAACTTACGTTACTTACCTAAAAAGTCGCGGGGAGGAGGTGCGCGTTCACCGCAGTCCAAACTTTCTTTTTTTTTTTTTAGATGAAGTCTGTGTTCGCAGTGTTTCGCCCTGAAAGGGAGACGCTGGATAATCCACACGGTGGTCCGGGGGGAGGGGGGGGGTCGTTGCGTTCGGGGAATGACCTTCGGCAAAACTCGGCAAAAACAAGAAATTAACCGAAAACCGCTGAGCGCAACAGGCTCGCGTAAAACCCGCAGCCGGACCCTCCGCCGGACACTTTTAGGATGAATGTTTCCAGAACTCCTCCACAACGAGGGAGATTTTTACTTATTGTTTTTTTTGTTGTTGTTTGTATAATCGTCGAGAGTCGCCGTCCGGGGTCCCCGCGGCTCGGCCCCTTCTCTGAATCTGAGCCCCGTCAGCCTCGACCGGACTCCGCAGCACTCGGGCCCGGCAGTCGCCACCAGGTGCTCATCTACATAACTGCACCGGCTCCGTCCAATCACGTCTGCGAGCAAGGTGTCTGATTGAATATTCCAACGTGCGCGCCGTCCAATCGGAGCGTCCCGTGGGCGGGACCTGTGACCTCAACAAACACTGTAGATGTAAAATGTAATTTAACGAGTCTCTCGTGACGTGATACAGCAGCACGCGGAGAGCTTAAACCATTTGGATGGTTTGCACGTATGACAATGCGTTTTAAAACGGATTTCTTGAGGATGTAAACTTGTAAACGCACTTGAATGATCTGTTCTGCCTCTCAGCATCTGGCCTGAGCCATTAAATGTGGACCCACACTCCTCTGCCTCGGTATTTACCTCTAAAGGAAACTTTATTACAGAGTATTGCCGGTGTAACTGTATACCATTACTGCCCCTGGGCTATAATGGCTCAGATTGAAGGGTTTGGAGTAAAACACAGCATTGGCGGTGGAACCAGGAGAGTGGTGTATATAGGACCCCGAGGCCGAGCAGGAGCAAAATGGGAATCTATGTTTTTAAAAGAGCCACATGTGTGCATGTTTATGCTGAATTACATTGTACGTTGAGCTAATCAGGCACACAGAGAGAAAAAAAACCTCGTGTTGAAGTTACAGTGTATGTTTGTACTTGTCTGACTGAGAAATTTTAGCTGGCGGTCAATCAGCAGCCAGTGTCAATAAAGGTAATTTAACACTTTCTGAGCCACACCTTTGATAAAAAGGCTCAGTGAGCACTGATACTTTCGCCGCTGCTCAGTGTTTGCTTTTGTTTGCGTGTATATATACTTGTATTTTGTGTGTCCATATTTCAAGGTGTTTAGTATCTCTCAAACCCTTTGAATCTATAGGGGGTTTGTCTGTGAGTCATATTGTTTTAATTGAAATAAAGAAAAGTTATATATTCATGCCATTACTTGAGGTACTTTACACTAGAGATACATTTCTTTTTCACTATTCTCAGCTTTAGTTACTAGTTAGTTTTCACATTAATAGTTTATATACTAAACAGCAGCTTTCTGCATGTTCAGCACTTTTGATACTTTTGAGCACCTCTATGATTTACCTTAAATATGATGTTGTTATTATACATAAGTTTATGATCCGAACACATCTTCCATCGATATTCACAGTAAACACAATTAAGAACATATCAGTTTTTATACCTCAATTCTTAATAGATTTGAAGAATTTCTGCTTTTAATCTAAACCAAATTTACACGAACCCACCTCCCTCAGAAGAGTTCCTGTCTGGGTTTATAAAGAATTTAGCTGGACTTTCATCTGGCTTGGCCCTGTTTTCTCTGCATATCATTAACATTCTCCCCCCACTTTTCAATTCGGATCTAAGGCGAAATCTCTCTCTCTCTCTCTCTCTCGTTCTCTTTCTCTCTCTCTTTCCCTTTAGGCATAAACTATTAAATGTATCATACCAGCAGAGTTTTCTTGTGATGCAAGTTTTTGTATGTTTTCCTTGACCTTGCTATCCAATAATGGTCAACAAATAAAAGGTGGATGCGTATGAAATTAGATTTCAATCAGTGTTTTGCACATATTATCCTACTGATAAGTGTATTCATTCTCAGCGTGTGTTCTCTCCCTAACTCTACAGACCCTTTCCCCCATTATTCAGCCTTTTCTGTTGTGCATATTGTCCAACTGTGCTTTGTTTGTTGTCCGGGCAACTACAAATCCCCTGGCAGGAATTATGACCTTTTTCTCTATGATTTCTCCTCCACCCTCCACTTTTTTTCTGATTATTTTCCATGCTTCTCTTCTTCCTTTCTTACGAAATATAGTCAGTTCCTCCTGGAGTGATTTTTTTTGTTCACTAAAACTCCCTCCTTTCCCTCTACTCATTCTCACTTTGAGTGAAAACCAATGAAGCATAAAAAGCAGGTCTGATCCTGTGAGGAATTCACCCTCAGAGAGAGAGAGAGAGAGAGAGAGAGAGAGAAACGGAGGAAGAGAGAAGTTCAACTTCTACAGCACTCAGCAAGGACAAGAAAATACTTGGGTACTATGCCACGGGTAAGGAAAGTTAAAGAGACAGTAAAATAAATGAGTTGGGGTTTATCGATTGAAAGAAAGGATGTTTTCGACAGACAACAACAGGGTGTTACAAGTTTAAAGAAATTCTTTACTTTTCCTAAATAGGTTTTTGCTTTCACCAGAAATGAGCATTTTCACTCATCGAACTTTCTGCTTGCAAGCGATGACAGATGATTTATTGCCTGTCATTTGGAAAACACAACAACCTTTCTTACATCACTGTGGACAAAAACTTCAACCTCTTAGAATTAGAATTGGAAATGTTCCACTCAAAGGCGTCTTACACACACTGAGCGCGTACAATCCCTATCATGGACGCACAGCTGTGCAAGGCTGCAAGGTTCAGGCAACGCTGATCAGTTGCAGAATGCAAAGCTTGCAGTTTGTTGGGAACTACATACCAAGAATACTACCTACTAAAACATTTCCACTAGTGTTTCTTTTTCACCGCAGAATCCAAAACCAATAAATGTCTCCAATTTGCACTTGTCAACAAAACCTCGGAAGCGCTCAACAGCTCCTTTTAACACAAAATACCACAAAGAAGTGTGACTCCAGGTCCAGGTTTGACTTAAACATACATGTACGTATGTGTGAGAGTGTGTCTGTGTAAATGTACAACTCTATGCCCCCATCTCTGTTTACTGTGACTGGTCTTCACTCTGTCAGTATCCGTGTTACAGGCCCACAGGTTTTATCTGGTTGAGCCCCTGGAGAGGATCAGGGAGCGGTGGAGGTGTCAGGGGTCACGGGGTCAGCGTCTGCCTCAGGGGAGGTTCCTAGGTGGAGGTCAGGCATCATCGTCCATGGGGTCTCTTTTTATGTGTTCAGTGTGGAAAACTTTCATGTCAGCTCCTTCTCACACAAAGCTCTGTGACTTTTACCTATTCTGTCCTCTGTGTTTGTTCCATGTTGTTTTTCTATTTAGGCATTTAAGCTTGTTTGTAAATTTACTCAACAAGACCAAGAGTCTTCACAGCAGTTCTCGAAGATCTGACTAAGTTCATACTTGAGTCTGGGGATCTCCAAAGTTGTGAAGATGCATCGTTTGAGAAACAATTGTTGGTCAATACATGCAAAGGTTGTTGCTTTCAGTCCAAACCAAAGCAGAGGCCAACATTTGCCTCTCAGTCATACATATTTTGGTGGAACGCGCTCTCTGAAGACATCAGGACCGCAGAGAGCCTTCACATCTTCCGCCGCAAACTAAAGACACACCTCTTCAGACTCTACCTCGACTAAAGACTAACAAATTGCAGCACTTAAATTGTACTTGTGACGTCACTCATCTATAGCAAATTGTAAATTCGCTTATTTGAGGAAATTGCACTTTCTTGTTTCTTGTTCTCCTGAGTTTGTACCCTATGGTTGAATGCACTTATTGTACGTCGCTTTGGATAAAAGCGTCAGCTAAATGACATGTAATGTAATGTAATGTAATGTAATATTTGTTTTTATCTATGTTGTTAGACAAAGCCCCTTTTCTCTTCTGAAACCACACATTGCTTGAAAACAGGAATTACTTTTGATGAATAAACGTTTTGATGCATCATCTGACACCATGCAGATGATGGATCCGATCCTCCCTGGAGTGTCATGCATGCAGCAGGAAGTGTGATGACCTCAGTGTTGTCAGGGGAATGTGGGAAGAGAGAGGGTGAGGTGGGAGGAGGTGGTGTGTGGGGGGGGAGAGGGGTAGTTATGGATGACCCCCTCACACAATCAGAAGACCCTGGAGACCCTTCTCAGCTGTAGCACCGCAGTTGTGTCTCCTCTTCCTCGTGGCTGGAAGTGAAGGGGGGAGAGAGAGGGGGGATTCCAGCTCTTTTTGGGTGTCAGGTTCCGCCCCCTCCCATAGAAACCCCCTCTGTACACACGAACACACATCTGACAGTGTGGAGGACCACAGCCTGCGCTGTGGCATTAGGGAGGCTCAACCACAACTGTCGCCCTCTGTTCAAACAGTACCCCTCTGGGATTCTTTTGCCCCCCCCCCCCCCACTCTCCTCTCCTCACCTGTCTGAGCCAGCCGTTGAATACATGGCCGCCCTTTCTTCTCCAATCTCTCTGTGTTGCTAACAATAGAGCTTTGGGAATTACTCACTGTAACCGTCGGATGTGCTCTGATCTTCTTTATCTGGCCCTCCTCCCTGTTGTCTTTACCAATTACAGCTCAAACAGTAGTTTGACTCGGCTGAGCAGCCATGTCATGTTCCCAGGGTGTGTGTGTATGTGTGTGTGTGTGTGTGTGTGTGTGTGTGTGTGTAAAGACATATACTTATAGCTACCCTTTAGGTATTGTAATTGATATTCAAATTAGACGAGGCCCACAGGAGAAACAAAACTCATCTAAAATAATGAAGCAATTTCTAAATCCTTGCCTGTGGGCTCTATCGCCTTGGTAACCCAAGTCTGAGCTGCTTCCCGTCTCCACTGCTGGGTTTCAAACTCTCTCTCCTTTAAAAAAAGACGAAACACTTTCAGGCAGACTGTTGCTGGCTCCTTCCAGTGAGAGTGAGTGTTGTGGCGGATTGGAAGCCGCTGAGGACGCAATGAGTTGGTGGGGAGGAGAGACTCAAGGGGGTGTGAATGAGTGCCATTGCAATGCAGTGAGAGGTGGTGCTAAAAATACTTATTGACACATGGGCTCCAACTCACAAACAGGGTCACAGACAAACGAGCAAGTGACCGAAGGGGTCCCATTTATGCTCTACCATGCAGAAAAACACCCATCATTGGGACAATTAAAATACACAAAGCCGCCACTATTTAAAGTTTAACTGAACACGTTGAATCCCTTTGATTTCGCATCGACGGGGCTTTTTGGTTTTAGAGAGCTCTTCATCAAACAGAGAGACGGCCTTTTCCACACTCAAATACAAGTCCACTGAGCAAACAAACCCAGCTGCCGCGGTGTGACCCTCTGCAGGAGGAATATGGGAAAGCTGCTCTGTACACATCGTGTTGAATACCTGCTGCGGCAGAGATTGTTCCTGAGTTTACCTCGTAACGTGACGTGCCGATTCTTTGTTGAGGGTTTTTGTGCTCCATTGACAGAGCTATTATCACAAAAATATAGGTGTGGTGTTCAGCTGGACGACTTATTGTGTTTTTAGAAAGCTTGGGTAGATGGACTTTCTATACATCTGGTCCGACGGGGGAAATATTTAAACGGAAGGCACCTTCAACGCAGGTTTGTGATGTAACCTTTCCAACCTGAAGCTCATTCGAATCCTCACATTTCTCAGAATCTGTGGCCTTTTCAAATGGATTTTTTAGTGGTTGAAGAATCACTCAAATATTTTCCACGTCAGTAAAAGTACCAAGACACGTTTCAAGCATTCTCTATCGCACGTAGAGATACTTCAGAATAAGATCAGAGGCAAATTACCCCATTATACATGACATTGTTAGATTATAAAAAATGAGTGAGATGAGACGAGATAAGATGGATGGTTGACTTATTTACTTATTTACTGCACCTATAAAATAGGAATATGTTGGTTTTGCACATGGCATTGTTGTACATTGATAATAGATACAACAGTATGTAAAAAGTAAAACGTATTTGTTGTTGCAGCTGCTAAATATACGAGTTGTTTCCAACCTGGGGGTCAAGCCCCTCCAAAGGGTCACACGATAAAAATAAGGGGTCATGAGATGATTGAGGTGAGTTGGAAAGAAAGTTTCTCTAAAGATTTTCCTTTTTGTCCTTTGTGTTCATATTTTATTTAATGATAGAGAATTATACCTCGTTGCGCCTTGAACAGCAATTTAAAGTAAATAATTATTACAGATGGCAGATCAAATAATATTGTGATAAGGGGTATATTCTGCAAAGGGTCACATCCAAGGTTGGGAACCTCTGTTTTAATGTTTAACCACAGATATTTTACAATCTGTGGAATCTCCGATCTGTAGAGCCAAAACCCCGTCGCCCCCCCCACATCGCTGCTGGATTAACAGGATGGCTACTCAAGGGACAACTGCTAGTTGTAAATCAGTGTGTGTGTGTGTGTGTGTGTGATTGGGTGTGTGTGTGTGATTGGGTGAGTGTGTGTGTGTGTGTGTGTTATTGGGTGAGTGGGTGTGCGTGTGTGGAAAGTGTGTTAAAACAAGATAAGGAATTTCTAGCACAACTTAACATACACAGGTTTGAAATCCGATCTGTGAACGCAACAGTGATGAATCCTCATCAGTTGTGGAAATAAGTAATTCTACTCAAGCACTGTTCTTTCTTCCGTGTCTATTTTTGGACACATAATACTTCTGCTCCACTACAGTTCAGAAGGAAATGTTAAACTTTTTATCCGCATGTAGTCATCAGTTGGTGTCTGTTTTATTGTCAGATAAAAAACGCACGTTAGTCTTATACTATGTATTCATAATTCATTTGTAGCTCTATGTACTTTACTTGAGATTTTGTATGTATTTTATTCTATTTAATAGTTTGTACTATCTGGACCCCTGAACTTTTAAGGTCAAATTATTCCATACAAGACGACAGAAAGGTTTAAAAGAATGAATACAGATTTTAGCAGCAGAACAGTTTTTTTTGTTGTTGTCATCACCCATTTATCATCTTATGACCTTGTGACCTTATGGAAGGTTTCGACCCTCCGTTGGGGAACCAATGAATTAAACTACCTGACTTCATGTGAAGTAGTTAGAACTAACTCCACATCAACCAGCTGCAACAGTAAAACATGATGCTTAAGCATTATTCCATCAATGTTAACAATCCAATTGTGTCAAATGTGAGTCACAGGTAACAGTTCACTGCCAAATAAGTCCAACCCACTGCTGACCCGACAGTTAGTGACCCGGCTTCGTAACCCACGATTATAAACCCAATCTTGGTTGTAAAACCCACTGCACATTCGCACTATTAACACCACAAATGAGAAGCCTGCGTACAATCATCTGGCTGCACCTGACTGTTAACCTCAGCAGGGACTCACACTAAAGCTGGTTTTGATAGCCCTCTAGTGACCACAGAGGTGTACCTGCCAGCTCATATTTAGAACTATAATTTAGTAAAGTGAGACATAGTGCAGGTAGTGCAGGCTTTCCCTAAAAGGCCAGCTGGGACATTGCTGGCTCATACACTGGTGCCTATTGTTTGTTCCCCTTTATAATGATTGCTTTTGCCAAATTCTCTTTCGCTCGCTCTCTCTATCTGTTGTGTGTGTGTGTGTGTGTCAGAAGCACCCAGGGGGCCTTATAAAACCAGACAAACACATTTTCCTGCGCTGCTTATGATCTCATATGAAACCAATTCACACACACACCTCCTCCCTCCCCCAGTCTCACCAACATGCTGGCTACGGGGGTCACATGTGGAGCACAAATAGGGGCAAGTAAGAAAGGGGCTGAAGGAATAGAACCCCCAACAACAGCCTGCATGTTGCGTCATGCGAAAGCTTTCCAAGGAGAGAAAAAAAAAAAAAAAGATCGTATCCAAACCACATGGGCATGTTTGGCGTGACCGACGCATGGCAGCTAAGACATTCAACGCAGCAGAATACAATTAACAGTTTCGAAAAATTGATGGTGTCGTGCTCCAGTGAATCTGAGGTCTTTGTCTGGCTGCAATTACCGCCATGCAGGTTCGTGGGCCACAACATAGTTAGCGCTCTAGCTGGGAGAGTTAAGCAGCTCGGCCTGCGAGTGGGAAACAATTCCAGATGACTTCTCTTTTCCCTCCTCTGAGTTCATCCAGTCGGCAAACGGCGTTCACGAGACGCAACAAGTCGGCCCACGAATCCACATCCTTTGGGATGAGGGGGGGGGGGGATCTCCACCAACTTCCATCCCGTAAACAATGATTGTGGCAGTCCTCAGCGGTGATTATCATCACGCCGGCTTTCATTATAAGCATGATACATGCTTGATACACACCCTGTTTTGTTAAATGGTGCCATGTAAATCAAACAGGGGAGAATAGAAATTGGAACCGCTTATATAAACAAACACAAATACAATCCAAGTAAACGCACAATGGGTCCCACCAAGTGTGTTTAAACATGACACTTAATATGTTCAGCTTTCTCATATTGTTTTTTTCAAAATGCTGTTACTGCAGAAATTTAACTGCTTGAACATTGGACATGAAATGATACATTCACATGTGATTATAGCACGAGAGCTCAGGGTCGTAAACCGATTAGAATCTGATGGTCTGGGTCATTTCACAATTACAAGCTTTCTGCTTAGAATACCACATTGGAAAATTGACCAATTGAGTAGTTTGGAGGACTTTAAGTAGATGCGAGTGTGGAGCAGCAGTATCGACAAATCTCATTGTGGGTAATTACCTGTCTTAGGCAAAATGAATTACAACACAATCTTTAGTAGAAAGCACCAACATTTCCGTGAGAATACATGTAAAACAGGCAGTGTAATTAGTCTAAGTTTATACAAACATGTCTAAGTTGTCCACTTTGATCAAATATCGCTAAACTTCTACTTAAGGGAAAGTATACGAGTCATCCGTTCTCAGTTTAATTACGCACAATCGTAAAAAGAGGGAATTTTTACAGTTCAACAATAAGCCATCGGAAGAACTTTCCCTAACAATATATTAAATTATCAGAAAAACAGGCTACAAGCAAAGACTGCGAAAGATATCTTTAAATAAAGAAATACAAAACACTCCGAGACGGCTATTGTTTTTAGATGAATTGTTCTTTTATTGCAGGAAGCAGTCAAGTCATCATTAGGTCTACGAGGAATGAAATGAGGAATGCAGCAAATAGCCTGAAAACACCTCAATCCTTCAAACTAGAGGCTGTCAGTTTGAATATTTCCAACAAAAATAATTTCCCGTCGGCACAAGTAAAAGACTGCCGTGCTCCTAACAGCATGGTAGTGTTGAGGGTCTGCTTGTACACTGTACCGATGGTAGAAATGACTGCAGGGGGCTGCAGTGTGATGCATTACACAGTAACACAGCACGGTGCTGTAGAGTTCCTTCGGTGAACACATGAATGAGGTACGACAGCAGCACACAATATTACAGCACTCAGGATTGCAGCGGAACCATCACACAGAATGAGAGAGTGAGGGGCCGGTCAACAGCAAAATAAAATGCCAAATGCATCTAGTTTCAACAGAAAATGAGATGAAAACTGGGCATTAACAAACACAGAACAGTCTGCATTAAGGGATCTGACCTTGGAGTTGAGCCCTGTGTAAAAGTTACAGTTAGCGAGGACGCAGATGGAGTGTGCAATGTTATTTGTAATGACGGGCAGATGGACGCAAAGTTGACTAATCTCTCTTTCTGGGTGGTGAAAGGAAGTTCAACGTTTCGCTTCTTCACTTCAATGCAGAGTCAGGTGAAACGATTCATAACACCCATATCTGCATTGTAAATAAATAAGCATATTCAAAACTCACTAACGCCTTACAGCTTGTTTTGATTTATATGGAATTACTGGACTATTTTTTGGGCTTAAACTAATAATAATAATAACAATAATAATAATGTGATAATGAGCCGTTTCACCCCTCTTCGTCTTTGTGCTAAGCAAAGCTGGTAAATAACTTCATCAAACTGGTCCTCTGCTTCTTGGAAGGGCGAATGGATTTCCCAGGATGTCCAAACAACCCTGTCATTGATGGCTAAGCATTTTTGGTTGGAACCCGCTGCACTGCCATGAACATATGATCTTGTTTTAGCGTGTCCCCAACGTCCCATACTAAATACAGTGGAGCTCCATCAGCATCGAAGGGTAATATCTGTAGTAGTTAAAACACTACGAGTCAACTTCCTGAAACCGCCTCGTCCAGCAATACACGATTCACCCCTCCCTCCCCCTCCCCCACTCAACACACACGCTTTGAAAATTCCAGCAGACTGTAGAACCACACCAAATAAGATGTCAGTCTTAAATGAAAACCAAGTTCAAATAAATTAACCTCAAAGGGCCGTAATACTTTTATTTGTCCACTTTTATGGCCTAAAATCTCTCAGATCCCACACCCTGTAACCACAGTTGTGAAGCTATGGTCTATAAAGAAGATTTAGAGTCTTGGGCCTAAATTTCCAGCTGCTCTGAAAGCCAAATGGCTAATTCAGTGAATGACCTCATATCGACAGTGCATCTACTTTTTGTCATCCTCTTTGGCATCTCAGCTGTCGAGTCACTTGCAAATGAAGACATTTAAAACCAGTTGGTTTATTATTACGGGCTGAGGGAAGTTACTTAGTTCACTTGCTTCTGAGAGCTACATGCAAAGAAAGACACTAAATCAAACCTACTCGTAGAAGCAACACTAAAGGACAAACGCCATGGAGGAAGGAGCAGAGCGGAGGCACAGCATTCATGTGCTCTGAACACCGTAAGCAGAGGGAGACCGGGTGATTGAATTTAAACTACAGTATCAGTCAAACATTTGGACTACCTTCTCAATTAATGAATGAGAAAGTGTGTCCAAACTTTTGACTGGTACTGTACATCATGTTGAAGTACAGGTAATGAAACAAGGAGTGGAGATGCAAAAAAGAAAAAGTAATGAAACGTGTACTGGGATTAACGGGGGGAGTCAGGGAAGAGGAACAACGCGTGTCTCCCTGCAGGTCTTTCCCTCCGTTATCACTCACACTCATTTTCACGGAGGACATTGTACATGTTGACAGTGAAACCAGACGGCTTATCTTCCTTCTGCCTTGGTTGTCCAAGGCCTTCGTCTTCATCGTCTCCATCCTCATCATCGTCCGCGTCCCGGTCTCTCTCTTCCTCTGGTTCCGTACTGGACTCTCCGTCATCGTCGTCATCGTCGTCGTCTCGGTCTACATCTCCCTCCGCTGCGGTCCTTCCTTGCAGAGCAATGATCTCTGACAAATCTGGGTGATTTTCCCAGTGCTCTGCAGACCATAAATTATCAAATTAAATAATGAATTCCACCCACCCACCATTGTAACCTTTCAAATTCACTAGACGAGTAAACAATGAGTCATGGAAAAGCTTCTTTTACCACTCAAGCAGCTGTAACCGGGTGGTCTCAGGCAGAGGCACAACCTGCCATCAATTGCCAACCTGAGCAGACTGTTAGCTGCGCGGTAAACATCGTTGCGAGCTGCTTTTGCCGTCTTGTAGCCTCTCCTCTCCGCCCATGCTAAAGACAGATGAAAGAGAGCACATGACAGGGGGTTAGCGATAAGATAAAACATCATGGTATTGGCCATAATTAAAAACATACGAGTCTGGGTATCGTGTGATATTTCAAATACCACACATCTGTCATTTAAGGAAATAGACTTACCTTCACACACATCCCATGCAGTCCAGCTGAGGTTCTCAGACCCCTCGTTTCTCTGATGGGGTTTATTATCCATTAAGCTGGGATGTCTCAGTTTCAGCACTGAGAGGAAAGGGGTCCTTGCGCACAAATAACCTACTGAGCTGTAGGGCTCCTGCAGCTGAGACACTGGGTAGATACCGGCCAGAATCTAAGAAAATAAAACAAAGGTAACAATACAAAAAGAAGGGCAGGTAGAGGACATATTTCACAATTTTAAAAAACGTGAGTATTTGAATGATAATTTGAATGGAATATATAAAATCAATAGTCCATCATCCCACAAGTGTGAGAGTGCACTCTTTAACATAATGATATTTTGTATTGAGCCTAAACAGGCAAGTAAACTCAAAAGTTGCATCGGCACAAAAGTTGTACCTGCAACTGTTTGTTCACGAGGGAAGGAAAAACCAGCCCAGGACAGTCACAGAGTTTGACTGTCGGGGTGAGGTAGTAGGTCTGGAAGTATTTGGTGTGTCCTGGGGTTCGAGACACGCTCACCACCTTCCTCGCCACCAGGCTGTTTAGAACAGATGACTTGCCGACATTCGGAAAGCCTGCAGGAGAAAAATAACTGATGGGTTAAGGTGCAGTTTAATAAAAGCAAGCGTGAAGTTGTCCAGGGACGTGGAGTGAAAAGTACTTCATTTGATGCAATTATCCTCTTGAAGTAAACAACTGGTGAGATGTTGAAAACATATCACGGTTGGGACATTTATTAGAAACTGCTTTTCTTCATGAGATTCACTTTTTCAAAGAAACTTGTTCTGAATCTGGCTTCGGGGTTCAAATCAGATTTATACCTATGCAGCCCAGTGTGAGAACGCCATCTTTGTAGAGCTCTCGGGAAAGGTTGTCCATGTCCATAGCCCTGTCACTCTGATGCTCCATCCGCATCTGATACTCTGCTCCTTCATCAGGCCCCTCCCCATCCAGTTGCTCAGCAACAGCATCCTTCTTAATTTTCTGCTCCCAGCTGGATAAGTCCACTTCAAAAACAAGAGACAACACAAGATTTAATTTTAGAGAGTGAACAACTTCCATAATAAAGCCGTAACAACGGAGTATCTGAGTATTATGAGTAAGTTGGATACATACCTCTCCCAGCTGTGATCTCCTGACAGGCCTTCAGGATGTCTAAAGGACCACCAGCGTGACTCCAGTCAGCCTTCTTTCTCATCCTCTTCTTCTGGAGAACTACAAGCCAGCAAACACACCGATGTTTATTCTGACTGCAAGTTGAGCCAGTCGGGTTATTCTGTTGATATTGCACAGGTGTCTGATTTCATCCCTTCTCTGTGTCACTCAGTCCTCATCGCATCACACCACTTTCTCCGTACTTCCTACCCTCCCCCTACGCTTCCTGTTCCGCCTCACCTGTGCTGTAGGGCTGCCCCGGGTGGGAGGTGAAGCAGACTATATGCAGCTGGGGGAACTGTGAGGTCAGGTAGTGTTTCCAGGCGATCACCAGAGGAGGAGGACACAAGTCGGCTTTGTTCAACACCAGGATCACCTGCTTCTGGAGATCTCCTGTGATGTAGTGATATACAGTTGGGGGGAACTGCAGCACCTGGGTGGTTTAAATGAATATAAATCCTTATTAAAATTGGAAGAAGACAATAGTAAAACAAACGTTTTTTTAACCCAATATATACATGAATAAAGGAACGTGTTATAGAACTGTACATACAGAGTCTGCAATAAGATATAATGGGAAACATTATTTTATGAAACCAAATCAGCAAACAGAGACATGACAAGATAAGAATAAATAAGAATAATAATAAAAGTCTGACATTCAGATGAATGTTGACAGTGTCTCCATCTAGTGGTCTGATCCATCCTGCAAGGCTTTTAATCCTTTAATCTTACCGGGTGTCTGATGTCCACAATGAGCAGGATGATATCTGACATCTCCAACACTCTCCATAGCTGCCTCCATGTCTAAAAGAATAGAGTGGTCTGGTCCTTAAAAGTGTATTTATCATTCAATTTTAATTAAATGCTTTGCTTTAACACTGCAGAAATGATATCCAGTCAAACAGCATCATTTTGGTGCTCCACTTAAAAGGCCATCATCTCTAGATTATTGTACCAGCTCAGCTCACGCTTTCAAATGAAATGATCTGCAGTGTTACCATTCTCACAACCGGAGCAAAACGGGACAGTGGAAAACACCAGATAATACAGTGGCTTGTAAGAAGTTCATGGGTCAACCTAGAATGAAATGCTGGATAGCTGCCTGAGCAGTTACGTATGTATAATGAGCTGCGGAGCAGGTTTCATGGATAATCAACACTTTACAGGTAACTCATAAACAGGCAGGATTACTTGATGGTGTTTTCTATCCAGTATACAGAAGAGGTCCTGTCCGCAGACTGACTCAATTTCTAAAACCACATTTAATAAAAATGGTTCTATAGCTGTATGATAAACCTACAACTCTGTGAGTACACTAGATACAGTAATGTATGGCCTGATCCTGGCTCACCGGGTCTGCGAGGTCTAATCTGTATTACTGGGTGATTTCCAGGTTATTACACAGACTGGTACAGTAAAAATACGGTACTAACGGCAAACTGCACATTTTTTAGAAAATTCACCAATGCTCTTATTGTTGACTTTTGTCTTTTATTGTTGCTCGCCAAAACAATGTTGAGGAAACTAAAAATAGGCTGCAACATTCATCAAGCTCAAGATCGGATTTTCATAACAAACTAAAAATAAATAATGGAGGAATTACTGGAATATCTCTGCAACAGTAAAAAGCTCTTATGAGTGTATGAATTAAGTAACTTACCTCCAGATTGTGCTCAAAATGGCTGAGAGACCCAGCTGCGTTTTTGGCGTGCAGGTTGTCCAGATATTCTCTGTATGACTTCTCCTCTTTCCGAAGCAGATTCTCCCGGGTCATCTCATAACTCCAAGCCGGCCGTTGTGGAAAACCAAGACCTGGTGGTGAATTATTAAGTTTAAGCGTGCTAAGCAGTGACCCACTCCATTAACCTACTCCGCTCAGCTTATTTTGAGACTGTCATGTAGAAAGCATTAAAAAAAAACAGGCAGACCTTTATCTGAGGGGAAGATGTCATTGATGTTAACCTCAAGTTCCTTATCCGAGATTGGCTGCAGTACCTTCTCCCTGGCCAACTTCTTCCCCTTTTCCACATCTTCTTTACTCTCTCTCTCAAAATGCAGTCGATACCTGGAGAGAGGAGGGCGGAGTCAAAAAAGCTTCACAGAGAGGATCCGTAATGATGCCAGCGGGGATAACTCACCTGTTTGGGTCATGCCTAACGTCTCTGCCGGATGGCTGCTGATTTATTCTCCTAACATCAGTGGTCTCACTGTCTGAGGTGTCCGACTGTCTCTCCCCTCCTCGCTCCACGCTGGCATTGCGGCTGTTCGGCCCTGAGCCCGTGTCACCTGCAAGTTGGGAGTTGACGGTCAGGGATCAAACCAATCGCAGGCATACATCAAATACCAAGAAATACTTCTCACTTATAAGAGTCTGTTATAAGGTCACTGTATGCTTCTAAAAAGCTAATCCAGGAGGAAATGTGGCATTCTCACAAGCCTAAGAGCAAATAACAAACATATAAACAAATTTAAACTGGTTTCAAATCGTTCCGTAATCACTGGCTCTACAATGATATCATGCATTGATTAAGATATCTCAGGTTGTTTGACCTAGTTGTGTACATTGTGGAATTATTTTCTAATCAATTATTTGAGTGAACATTGTTTGATTGGCATTGCTAAAGACACAGAACAGACTGGCCTGGATTTGAAAATGAATCACCTTTGTACAAGTCAAGGTACGACTGAACGAAAAAAGAGACCTGTTGACGTTTTTAAAGTGTTAGTGTGATACAATACTTCTTAAGAACAGTAGAGCTATTCGCCACAGTTGTTAGTCACACGCTCGTACGTAACTGCGTCCCTGACGTTCTAGTGAAGACTCGTTGAGCCCACATGTGGTGACTCAAGTGCTGTTTAGCACTGCTCTTCAGTGACAGCACACCAACCAATGGGATCTTCTAATGTGACATTCGAACAAGTCGTTAATGGTCTAAAACAAAAGATCCACTGACGCACGTTTCGTTTCACCAGCATATGGTACTCACGTGTACCGTTAAACGTGACGTTACACTCAAATCCAACGGCAAGTAACGTTAAAGTCACACTGTGTCATCACAGCTATTTAACTTATGTTAGCTGAGATGAAACCATTAGGGTTATTTTCGAGGCTAAACGAGTGATCTGATGCTCTACTTGGTAAACAACCTTAAGCCAACAAAGTCACACTGAAACGCTGTTTGCTGCTGAACCACATTTAGCTGCGGAGCAAGAACCGTTGACGCGAACGTTAGCTGCCCGCTAAAAGCTAGCATCGTGATGCTAACGGCGAACGTAGTCAACGTTACCTCTCTTTCTGTCCCGTTTGACTTGTAGCTGTTTCTTCTTCTGTTTGTTGCTAAATGGCTTTTTGCGCGGCATGGTTAGTGAGGTGGTTATTATAGCTATGTACTGCTGCGTATCGCTACCTCCAGCTTGTCACGCAGCTTTCTTCTTGACGTTATTTACATGGGTGAAGTTTCTCGACTCCTACACTTTTCAGTGACGCCATATCCACTGCAGACCGCAGAGAACGGTGGACGACACCACATTTCAGTATTCCCACACTGCCACCGTTTTCATAATTCTGTCTTTATTTAGATTATTTGATTTAGATTTATCTTTACCTCGAGTAAGGCGCTTTGCTCAGTGTGAAGTAATATGCATGTAACAATATTACGTTGCCTATGCTCGTCTAACACCCCCCCTCCTCTTTAATGGATCAGTCCACTTTTGTAAACACCTCACGCGTTTGCACATTCCAACCGGGCAGACATGCTTGAAGCAATAAATATACCTAGATGCACAAGAGCATCATTGATTAAGACTAGTTTGCATAATACAAGCAGCACAGTGTTTGCCCGTGTTTTTCAGATCTTATGAATCCTGTTGATACTTCGTTTCTCGACAACAACAAAAAGGCTTTTGCCTGTCACAAATGGGTTTTATTTATTATGTATTTTATCGTTCATCTCTCCTCTCAAATGTAGACATTTAATATTGAATATTTTGGTCCGGTTTGCCATCTAATCCGTCAACTTGTGTTTTGTTATGGTATATTTTTTTTCTCTTGTTTAGAACTTGCTAATATATTTGCAACAGCAATGTTCCCTAATAAAGTCACTATAGTACACCATTGTCATTAAACTGAAACAGAAAAACCCCAATGAGAAAGATATCAGACGGTTTATTGTATCATAAGCTGAAAAAAGACAAAATTCAGATGAGTCAGTATGTCTATAAAGACGTATTATAAACATAGTTATCGTGGAAGTATAATAGCAAGAGCACATTTGGATAACATTTCTTTTAGGACATACACACAAAGCAGTAGAATAAAATTACATGAAAAGTGAACTGGCTCATCATTTCCGCAAAGGTCATGTGAAGGCCTGTGAATGGGTCTAAATAGGTTATATGGATCATCACATCCTTTAAACACACAATCATACATTATGAACTTGTATATACATTATATCTATATATACTTGATTGACTGTTCTCTTTCCTTTGTCCCTTTTAGGGTTAAAAAGAATTGCAGGCAAATATTTTACAAACATAGTGACAAGTGAAAACTGAAAGTCTCTGCATGGAAGTATAAAATGGTACCTTCGTTCTTTCAATTTCATCAACAATATGACCCTAAACTGCTAAAGCCAACGCTGCATTTGTTGGGAAGAGCAGGAGGTGATAAAACAACAAGGAAGAAGCACTTTGGCTCTCTTCCTATTATAAAACCATCACTGTGATGGAATGAAACATACTTTATTGCCTTTACATGCACCTTCGACTCAGACATGACAGCTTAGCAAAAAGGAAAACTAATCAGGGCAGAAAGAAAAATGAGTGACAAACTAAACAAAATAAAAATGATCGTCTTCGGTTTACTGTGTCCCCATATTGTTTGTCCGGTCTTCCTCAAACTACAGTTTAGGCACAGTCACGTGTTCCTAAGTTCTTGTATCACCTTAGTATTGCTTTTATTCTTTGACTTTCAAACCTCAATTTCTTGAATTAATTTGACCTTCGGCACTCCCCAAACCGCCGTTTGTCACCTCTAAGAGTTAAGGTGCTCCACTTGAATGGTGGATGCCGACACAGTGAGACAGAGGTCCTTGTGGGAAGTAATGTCAGCTACGCTCACATGTTTGTACTGGATGTCACTGGCTGACACGGTTTTATACTGGTTGAGGTCAAATGGACAGGAAATGGTTTCTGTCTGGACGTAGTTGCCCTGGCTCTGTCCCTGCTGGCCGCCGCCCGCTCCTCCGTTCCCAGCACCCCCGGGTCGGCTTGATCCCCCATCAGCGCCGTCTAGCCGGCTCTGACCCTGGACCTGGCTTTGGTTCTGTTGCGTTGCCTGTGCTGCTGTTGCAGACAGCTGGTCTGGGTTGTGTTTCTCCATGTGTTTCACCAGATACGTCTCCTGAGATGAGGGGAGGATAGTTAGTGACTTTATTTTATTAAACAGCTGCCAGCTGCATAGTGTTTTGTATAGAAATACTTTCATAAGTGAACAGTTATCTTACAGAGGTATAAGTGCGGTTGCAGAGACCACACGAGTAGATCCTTGCATGCTTGACTGTGTGCGTAGACATGTGCACCTCCAGGCTGGCTGCATCTACGTATCCTTTATTGCAGTTGGTGCACTTGTAGGGCTTGTCTTTGTTGTGTTGACGCCGGTGGGACTGGAAAGGATATGTTAATTGAAAAAAGTGTTAATACTGCTAAAAATATTTTATATAGCAAAAAAGTCGGGTTATGACCAACCATGAATAAATAAATAAATGAATCATTTCAGACCTGTAAATTTGAGAGTTGTGTGAAGGATTTCTCACAGCCTGGATGGATACACTTGTATGGCCGATCTCCAGTGTGAATCCTGCACGAAAAACAGAAAATAAACAAGGTAAATAAATAAAGTGGAGTGACGCGGAGATCAAAAAGTGGCAGGTTCCTTTTTCAGAACGGCATGAACCTGTGAGCGTTCTCAGTTTATTTATTTTAGCATGTACGGTCAACACATATGATCCGCTCTATTGTTTCAGCTTTGCCATGCACCTCCGAATATTTTCCAATCATATGAACGGCATGTCAATCTCAGTAAACCCAGTGATGTTCCACTCATGAACATTATGGCAGTCTGATTTAATGAGTCACCATTTTTAACCAACATAAATAGGATTCAAAGCTGTGTATCTTCCCTCTTGATGAAAATGTGTGTTTCGAATAAGAGTCTTCATCAGCAAAACTCAGTCGTAAAAGATACTTATTTACATGGGATTTGGATGAGGAGACGAGTCTGTGCCGCTACATGCGGTGTTGAAAAAGGAACCTGCCGTTCTGAAAAAGGAACCTGCCACTTTTTTATCTCGCTACTGTACACATGGACTCCTATCACTTTCATGGTGAACTAAAACTGACAGAAAAACATCGAGGCAAATGAGAAACCCAAAACCAGTGACTCACTTACCTATTGTGCTGCTGAAGATGACTGAGCTGTCTGAAGTGCTTTTGGCAGTAGGAGCAGGTGTAGGGTTTCACTCCAGTGTGGATGCGCACATGTTGGGCCAAGTAGCTGGAGTTGGCAAATGACTTGGTACAATGGGGACACTTATGAGGCTTTGACTCTGTGTGGTTCCTGATGAAGGAGGGTGAAACAAAAACAAGAGGATCAAAAAGGTAGATTGACAAAAAAATATATAGATTCATGATATTGTGCTTGACACATTCATAAAGGTGACTCCCTTATTCCATCCAAACCTTATAGGGTGGCTATTTCAGACAAGTAAAAGGGAGGTTAATATATCTGGAAACTTTTATAATTTTACACTTAATTTACATGAGAGCGTCATCTTTTGTTCCTTTAAATGTTATGCGTTAATATCAAGATAATAACAAATCATCAGTGAACAGTGAATTATCTTGACTCCATTTTAAATGTTTTTCCCTGGAGGAATTGGATGTATAAAAACAGAGGAAGACAACATTATAGGTCATAATTATGATTGTACGGTTTTACAAAAGCATCCATTTAGATTCCTGCTGATATGACATTTAAATTGATTCGATGACAGCCAAAAAGAATAGCAACAGATGACTAAAATTAGGCAGAGAGAAGGAAGGCAGAGCATGGCAGCAAGTTGTTTCTATCTCACGTCCAAATTCAGAAAAGAATGTAAGAAAAAAATGTCATGAGTTGTGTACCAAACAATAACAGAATGGGTTAAATTGGGAAGCCTTTAAATGTCTACATGTGTGCATGTATCTGTCAAAGAAGAGCTGGCAGTGGAAATGACAGAACATGCAGACAAAAAGACTGAACAGAGGGGAAAAGCGTACGTAAAGCGCAAGTAGGGTGCACAAACACAAATGAAAAAAAAATAATTATAAAACAGCACCATGCATTGGAAATGGACATTCAGATAATGTATAAATCATGGAAAATCTTCTTATGGGCAAAGCCCAAACTTCAAAAAATAAGCATGATTTGGATATTTTTTGGAAATAGGTCACGTTGGATGGAACTGGTAGCATGCGACCCAACATCTAAATGGCAGCGTGATGTGCGTTTGCACACCACACTGATCACCTCCCCGGGGAGGGAGAAGACGACTAGACTCTGGGCTTCAAAATGGGAACTTAGTAGAACAAGTTAAGAGGACAGGGGAATATGGTACGTGGTTGGTAACGGGGAGGAGGGGTCTGCAGTACCGTGTGTGCTGCTGTAAATGACTGAGCTGCCTGAAAGATTTCTGGCAGTAGGAGCAGGTGTAAGGCTTGGCCCCGCTGTGGATGCGGATGTGCTGAGCCAGGTAGCTGGAGTTGGCGAATGACTTGGCGCAGTGAGGACACTTGTGAGGTTTGGCCTCTGTGTGCGACTTGGAGTGGATCTGCATGTCAGACTTACTGAGGAAGGTCGCCGCACACATCCGGCACCTACAGGCGGAGAGACACAGAAATGGGAGGGCGGGATGGAAGAACAAGAAGGAAGAAGAGGGAACACATAAAAGGAACAAGAGAAGACAAAAAGGAAAATAAAAGAAATGAAAGTGGAGAACAGGGGAATCAAGCAATGACCCACAGAAATAAATAGGTTTTGATAGAAAATGAAACTCACAATAAAAAGTCAAATGAAATTATATAAAAGATAAATGAATGGAGACGGGGAGGGAAGGGAAGGGGGGGGGGTAAACACATGGAAAGATGCCACGGGAGAAATCAGTGAAAACTGACAAGGAAAAGTAGGTAGATACTCTGAAACGTGAAAGAGCAGGACACAAGACTGCTAGAGAGTTCACGAGCATGCTGTATAAAAGAAAGAGGACCGCCGGCAGCAGGCAGTCCAGTGTGTGCAGAGGTGGAGAGAGAGAGCGCGCCTTTAAAGCACTGATGCATTTGTACCTCAAACACAATACGAGAAGGAATCAACCATCAATAAAGCAGGCATGTTCCGCCACAACATGCAGTGAAGTGTGCTCAAAAGAGGTGTGTGTGTGTTTGTGCAGCAGCGCCTGGTTTATATTCGAAAGCCGAACATCTCGATTTTGATTTTGACAGTAAACAAAAAGAACGGGTGTGTTTGCATTCCACAGCTAGAGCGGGGGAGAAATGGGGAGGAACAGCAGGTCTTTGTACGCCGTACCTGTATGTCTTGGTGCTGTCTTTCTGGCCGTGATCTTCCTCTTCATTTGACAGATCATATGGGTCTCCAGTATGATGCTGCAAAGATGCCACCTGCCAAAAACAATGTCCAACGTGATTTGATCACCTTTTCACGATTATTTAAATTGTATTATTGGGTTGCCCTTTCTAAATCTTTATTTTCGTACCTGGCCACCAGCTGTCAGATGAGCCAGTATCAGCGTTTCATTTCCTGGTCCGACAGGGCCGATCCTAGACAGCGCTGTCGTCTTCTTCTTTCTGCCTCGTTTGGAGGGCGCTGGCATCACAACCACGTGGGCCCCGTCCCCTTCTTTCCTGTCTATAACAGGATCACCAGCAGCCGGTTAATAGAAGAGAATGCCCTCCTGAATATCACCTGTTCTCCAAATGTACATCTCTGCTTGTGTCGACGTCAAACCGAAAGTCTAAGCATGCTGCAAGATAGTTTAGGAGCCGTGCGTATTCTTTTCAAGTGCTGACATTGTAGTGACAACAACGTTGCTGCATTTTTTAACTATCTAAGATGTTCATAAAAGCGTTATAATGTGTAACAAAGGTTAGAGCGTCTTTTAGTCGCAGCACTGTGATGCATTCGGCAGTGGAACTGATGAGCGTGGTAAAGTCAGGAGAGGTGTGAAAATAAAACCCTCGGCCTTTGAACAAACAGTGGGTGAGCTTAAAATGTGCCGTGATACGCGGACGCACACACATAAATAAATAAATAAATCAAACATCCGCGAGCTAAAGTCAGCCTCGCGCCAGTCACCATGTTCTCTACACCTGATTGCTTACAAACCCCGTCTTTGGATTGGCTGGAGTGATGCATTCACACAACTATAGAAGCCCATTTCCGCACTAATGTAAGGGGATCAAAATTATGAGATAAAACGTTGTCAAAAAAAGAAAACGCCCCCCTTCGGTAATCGTAGTGGACCGTAGATGACAACCAGCTATAACCATAATTTACCATCATTACCGGCACATTAAGAGCAATGCGTCCAGCTCGCAGACCGGTCCGTCAGTCTGAATCTGAATATCTTGCCAACTTTACCGAACTATGGAGGAGCCTGCGCATTTCTTTAATTCTCATTATTTCGATTTTCCAAAAAGTCGATCTGTATTGAAAGTTGGCAAGATATTCACAGATTTGGACTTTTTTTCCGGTATTTTATAAATACGGACCGGTCTGAGACTAAGAGCAGCTTGTGTTGAAATGCAAGCTGCATTGGTTCTTGCATTGTTTATAGAAAATCATATTTTTCAAGATCAAGATTTATTTTTCTCTTATAAACGATTAAAGAAGGTAATTCATCTGTTGATTTTCTTTAATTATCAAATAAAGTAGGAAGTGATTAGCAACCTCTGAGTAGCAAACACAGATTTGAGAAAATTGAGAAAATTGTGATGCATCGATAATCGTTTTATCAGTTTAGAATCGATAATCGGTTTGGAATCGAATCATTGACCTCTGAATCGGAATCGAATCGTGAGGTGCCAAGAGATTCCCACCCCTACTGATTTGCGCTCTCGAATTTTGACAGTGATTTGCCGCCATACGCATCCCTTGTCGTTTCAAGTCGCAGATCGATTGATGGCAATGTGATATTATTGGTTTGTACCAGCTTAAGTAATCACACTTTACCTTTTATTTTACAAGAAGAATCCTAACTTTTGTGTAATCTTCCATATAATCATGAATAGGTAACAGTATGAACAGTAGGATGTGATGTAATAAGGGTGAAGAAGCAATTTTCATTTAATTGCAAAATTAAATCAAAAACCATGGACATCGTCGTTCTATAAACTAGCTGTGACTGTTTCTCCGGCAGGTGGAAGATTTTTGGCTTTTTTCTTCTTTTTTTAGAAATTTAGGTACCGTAAGTTACTGGCACAGCTCGGACAATAGATGAAATCATTCGCTGTTAATTTTCTGGTTTTATTGATTTGTAGCTCTGGAGATTAGTCTTTGCTTTTAAGATAATTGCTCAATTGGGTTCATAACTCTGATATAGCTCAGATATTATTCAGAAAAGAATACAATCTCTTTTTATTTTTGCTCTCACAGCGTCACCGAGGACACTCATAAAAGCGTAAATTTAACAAAATGAAATGTAGTATGAATATAGTGTTTGAATTTTAAAATATGGTGGTTTCTACTTCCAGTACAACTGTGGATTACTTTAGCCTCAAAAAGGTCCAACGTGAGTATTATATTTCAAATATATTAACACACATAAAAACCAGCAGGCATTGACAATTGCCTGTGTCAGTCAGGACATAATTCAATATTGTCGGTTTACATTCATAGATGCAAATGCCCCCAAGGAACATGTCATATTACTTTATATTGAAATTAGACATTGCAATGAGTCTTAGTCAGAGAAAATGCAATTACATCTTGTATCCACTAACGAGATAGATATCAGTGTGTGTGTCATTATGTGTGTGTGTGTGTCATTATGTGTGTGTTACCTGCAGAGTGGAGCGCTGAAACAATCATGGTGGTTGCTGGATGACCAGAGACAAACGACTGAGAGCAGGTGGGAGAGACTAGCGTTCCCTGAGGAGTTGTGATGACCAGACCCGCTTCACAGAAAACAGACAGAAAAAAAAAAAAGATTATCATCCATCCCAAAATGGTGACCACAGGAAGTACAACATTTAAGAATAGAAGACCTGACACTAGTGGCCGTCGTATTCCCCACGATTACAGTAAACCCTTGAAATTCAAGAATTTATCTTTAATTCCCTTGTATCGAAAAGTATTACCCACTGGGTTTGTGCACTATATGTTAAACCTGGAAGTGGTGCCATAAGCGCATTGCGTGAAAGAAATGCCTGAGGCCGTAGCGGAAATGGAGACGTGCAGGTGTTAGTTTACTCTAAAGTTTTACTCCTGGCAAAATGTGCTCGTAGCCCATAGTGCTGCTCGGGGGTAACTGAAATGTTTTGTTGTTGCTCTCATTAACTAAATAATTAAATACAAAGCTATTATGCTATGGTTGCTAAAAAATAAAAAAAGTAATCCAATCTAAGCCTTTGGTGTTCTTCTGATTCGGAGCTGGACTTTGATGAACTTTATTTGTCTCACACAGGGAAAGATCCAGAAGCTTCTCCACGCTGACTCACCTGCCGTCATGATGCCGGTGGAGGGGACGGACAGCATGTTCTGGGTGCTGTGAGCAGGGTGGAGGTGTGCCACGCTGCCCACCTGCCCTCCTCCATCTGCCTTTGCCCCAGGAGTGGGAATGGTGAGGAGCGCCGTCTGGTAGTGGGACGCCGGTGAAGAGGAGAAGGAGGCGTTCTTTTCCTGTTGCTCCTTCACCTTGTTCAGGAACATGGCATTCTCAATCTGTAGGCAGACAGGAGGTTTGTCATCTGATTGACCACGCTGGAATAACTCAGTTCTCTTCTTGTAGTCACAAAAAGACAAGCTGCTTCTTCTTCTCCTTCTTGGCAATTCTGACTAAATATTCTAGATTTCCTGTTCAGACTCACCTGTCCTGGTACAGGGATGGGGGACCAGAAATACGATGAATTAAAATGAGAGTCCTCCATCATTTCTGCAATGACACAAGTGCGTCAACAATTAAATTGGGATATGACCAAGTAAGTACTAGCAATGTCCACTTTCGTGACCAAAATATGACAATCAGACATACCAATTCATTCGACTGATTCATCCCCCATGAAACCGTGGCTGTGTGGTAATTTTAGTATAAACAATTTAATTATTATTGTAGCCAAAATATGATCGATACTTCTCAATCTATGCAAGAAGCTGTGTGAAGGCCTCTGTTTAGTTCCCTCCCCTTTAAGGCAACACTAGCGTTATATATTCTGAGAACCACTATAAAAAGAATGATGGCAGAGTGGTATTTAGCAGCTTCCGTTTCACGTTTGACACATTGTGCACCATCACTGCTCTCCTCTTATAGGGAAGTCACAGATCTCACCTCACAAACTACGTGGGGCACAGTGACGTTCGGGGGTTTTAGGGGCCCCGGTAGGCGCGGGGGCTCTTGCTGTAGTCGCTCGTTTGATCATTCAGCCTCGGGTCCAAGTCGCGTAGGATCCTCCTGGCAAAGTTCTAGTTTGAAACAGAAATATATTCACAAAATGAAGACCTATAACGTCTGGGTCCATGCACACGTTTACAGTACAGATTATGCTCCATGGTTGGAATTCCCTCGAATTGTCGAATGTAAAGTTTAACTTTCGTTAAACTGTAGCATGTGAATCGTTTTTTGTTTGTTTTTTTTAGCACCGAAATACAACAACTGACCTGCTATTTACGAGCAGATTCAACTTCCCGGCGTTAGAAGTTGTCTAAACAGACGAAGATCGCGCTCAATGAAGCGACGCTAGGCCAAAACCCGGAGCTAAACTTTAATGAAACAACACCGAGCGGACACTGTTTACTATTAGCCGCAACGCAACGACTCCATTGCGGCCGCTGGCATCTTGTGGTTAATCAGGCCCCGACGTGCCGATTAACACACACGGGGCGAGCTAGCACGCAGCGCGCCGCGCGTCTGTAGTGACCTCCTGCAGCTACTCGAGGGGGGGGGACACAATAACAAGCAAGCCGGAAAAAAAGCAAAAAGGGATAAAAAAAAAACTGAAGCGAGGGGAAAAAAACAAAAAAAACGAGCGACTCTCCTCAGACTTCCGGCTGCGGACGGTGGCGAAACGGCGGCGGAGTCATGCAAATGTACCGAAGAAAAATGAGCGACTGCGTCGACAAAACTGGCGTTTACCCGGCAGCGACTCCCGGTCTTCCTCCCCCAGAACTCCGCCCGGCTGGACACGATTCGGACACCGTTTGTAAAGATCTCCAAATTCGACCGAGTGAAGTTTTTTTTTTTTATCGCCCCTTTGGTTTTTTTTTTTTTTTTTTTTTTTGGTGGATTTTTTTTCTCCCTCCGGTAGCGCAGCCGCCTCGTCTACAGCTTCACTTCCTCCGGATAAAGTCGTCAGACAAAAGGAGGATCTGTGATGATGTCACTTCCGCTACCGTTGACCTGAGTGGCAGTTGATTTCAATAAAAGTATCTCAAATCTGCTCGGTCGGTCGGTTGGTTGGCATCGTCGCAGTAGTGGTGAAATCGATGATTTTCGCCAAATACGTTTCTGTTTTTTGGGGTTTACGTTGTTAGATTTTAGCTTTAAACTCTTTTGGGGGGAAGCAGCCAGCATACCGTGCTGCATTCAGGTGCCGTGGGAAGTAATACTGTAACACGTTAAATATAATCTAATTCATATCACAAATATTGCTGTAATTGCAGGGTTAATACCCCCACCCCGTTCCCCCGTTAATGAAATTATACTCGTATTAATTGATTTATGGTGTGCGCTCTGAAATGGCTAATTCAATCACAATCATAATTAACTGCCTTAAATTATATCAATGGCCCATTACTTATACGTTTATACAGGCCACCTGGTCAATCCATTGAGACAACTTTAATTGATTGTGGATAAATAATTAGCTTACAATTACAATATGTTGATTTTCCGCTTCATTGGAGTAAACGGAATATTGCTCTAATTTCCAAATAAAGTATTATACATTCAACTACATTATACTGGATCCGTTTTTTTGCACTAAATTTGGTTAGGTCAACATATAACCATTTGTTTTATTTGGTAAAACATTTAGGTATGACTGCCTTCCCTGAAGCTAATTCTCCAAAAGAAAACATCCGTTATTCCTATTGTATATTTATTTCCATTCTTAATCTTATTTACAACGTGGGCTCTCTCAAATGTGAGCTGATTAGCACGTGAAGGCAACATGGTGTTACTGTTCTTCGTCCTGCAGGTAATACGGAGAGACTTTGGGTCAACCTTTTGTTTTGTGAACGAACTTCATGCAACATATAAAACTATACACACTCACGTCTGCTTAAGGGAAATCACAAAAATACCGGTACACGCCTCATTGTATGTACTGGTCCCAGTGGAGTTTTTATTAGTGCAGTACTTATCTTGTCCACGTGGCGTCGCTGTAAGGACAGTTTAAACACGCAATACTGTCTCGTCAACATCCGGCGACACGTAGCCCAAACACTGCTGGGAGTATCTGATGCATTTTTTATTATTTTAAACATATCCAGAATTCCCATTAAAGGCCCATGTTGCGTCTAGACCCGTCCTGACAACCCGTGAGTGAGTCGGGCTGTTTAAATTCTCGTTAACTCGCAGCGCTTCGCCACGAGCTTCAAATGGGGGACGTAAGGAAGCTGCAGAAGAAGTTGAGGCAGATTGGAAATCTGGAAATAAAAATCAGTCTAACCCCAGAGGAGCGATTCAAGGTACATCATCTGCTTGTTCGCCCCCATGGTTAACCGTGCGTGTGATCTGTGTGACTTCTGTAAATCCTTAAAATATTTCCCCCACGTGCAACAAAAGCTTATGACTGCGGATTTCGCCACAACTGAGGCGCCATTCAGTCATGATGTGAAATAAAAACATGATCCGTCTTCGCCAGCTGACAGGTTGAGTAACATCCAGTGGAGTAGACCTGTGCGCTTCTACAGCATTAACCTATTCTAATGTTTCCCATATTTGTCACATTGTAGCCAAGCTAACCAGGTTAAATCGAGATGATGGTTTAATGCTGATGTGTGAGGCCACAGCTTTGTAAAGTTGGGTATCTTAAACTAGGAATAAGATCATGAAGAAGAAAAAAATGGGATAAACATGAATTTATGATCACGGCGGAATGAATAATTTGACAGTTTTTGCCCTAGGAAAGCTCTCAGGATGAGCAGAGAGAGAAAAAAAAAGAATTATCAGGAACTTCTGGGGCCTCACCAATTTTATAAATTATTGTCATGCCCTACAACTTTTTCTTCTTTTCTACTGCACTGCAGTTACATCCCCTAATTGGAAACAGGAAAATAAATAAGCACACTTCAGCTAAATAGCATTTGGTTCCCTGGATTTATTTCTGTGAAAAAGTTGCATGTCTGGTTTTATAGCCACAGTATATCAGAAACTGTTTGTAAAAACAACAAAACAACGCTCAACTGGTTTCCCTAAAACGTAATATCACCCTGACGTCAGAATAGAAGATTAGCAGACAGAAATTGTTCATGCATTTAGACATACCACATATAAAGTAGTGGAAAGTACATCGGCTTCAAGTACAGTGCTTAAGTTCAATTCTGGAAAATCTATTACTTTTTCTAATCACTACATTTAATAATTCACACCCGGTTTCTATAAATTCCAAACGGAAAAAAAATCCCTCTCTAAAGCCAGATGAGATCAGTACAAAACCTTTACGTATAAAACTGGTGAAGCGCTCCTTTTGAAGAGGAAAACCATAAAGTATATGAAATTGACATGTCTGGTTCACGCATGCATGCATATTTTATAACTGGGGAGTGCAGTTGCCAATTGTGGTCTAATAAATGGAGACATGCTGAGCATGTTGGTTGTGCATATAAACAACTTGTGGCTTGCTTTACAACCAATCTCGGGCCTTCTTCTCTCTTAGATCTCCAGGAAGGCGGAGCTGCGTTCCAGATTGGCTGAGCTTCAGCTGCAGCTTTCTGGCCCACAGCAAACTCCTGGGATTGTGGAAGACGGAGAGAAGGAGAAGATGAAAAGACAAGTGTAAGGAAGTGAGGGAGAGGTACCATCAAGAGGGGGGCAGATGGGAGAGGAACATAATTCTTCAAAAGCAACAACATTCAGTTTGAAGCCTTTGATCTTATCTTGCATTTCTATCCAAACCAACTGGAGGTCAAATACTGTCACGCTTCACTAGAACGGGAATTTCCCACTGTACATAATGTGTCGCGTAAACATCATTCAGGGATGCCTTTCTCGTTAATAGAGCGCCCCAGGGCGTCGTGCTGAAAACTGGAATCAACATCTGTGGATGTTACCATCAAATTGAGAGCAACACTAATGTTCTTTCTACGCACTGCCTTTGTTTATGTGGGACTTGCAGCGGCTCCACAGGTATCGCTGTCACAAAGGGAATGTGCCCATGCATCTTGATTATTCATTTCAACTCTCGCTCTCCTTCACTGGCACAGGGAAGAAGCCCCTGGGGCCCTTCCATCACAAACGCCTCCAGCGTCCAAGATCCCGAAGGGAGAAGAGCCGTCCAAAGGCCGAGCCACGCCAGCACCGGCCGCCAGGCAGCGGGAGACCGGAAGGGGAGCAGAGATAGGCAGGCAGCCGGAGAGGACGGAGCCGGGCGAGGTGCCAGATAACTGCCGGGACGTGTCAGGAGGCCGCTCTGACTTTGACACCGAGCCGCGACCGCAACAGGAAGGTGGGATTCGTTTGCAAAGTTGATGCCACAGTTTATCGCACGGCCGCTAAATGCACAATGCGGTGCCCCGACTTGTCGTTACACATGTCAAATCCGACATGCGTGCCCTGAGGATTTATTAAGCTCATGTGGCTTCGGGAATTAAAACCGACGGGCTGCATTTGCTCCCCCGGAAGCAAGACCCACGTTTCGCAGCCTCAGAGCTAAATTAGCCCATGCTTCGTAGCGGCAGACTAATCCATATTGAAGAACGGTGTAGATTAACGAGTTGGGGCGCTGATGAGTTACCAGTGCTAATTGGACAAATCATTTCCCTTTTGCAGAGGCTGAATTTGCATCCCTCAAATCGTCCTGGGAGAAGGCAAAGTTTCGCTTGAGGCTGTTGGAGGGTCACAATGACATAGTCACCTGTGTGGTTGCTGTTGACAACCTGGTGGTTTCTGGAAGGTAAAGCGGGAACAAAGTCTCCATTTGCATAATGGCTGTGCAAAGTGAACATCTCACCTAATTTATTGCTTGATATGCACCCGCTCTCCCCCGCGCTGTCCGACATATTTGTTTCCCTTCCCCTGCCTCAATGGTTTTTTAACCTGTTTTCACCTTCCTCCACTTGCTCTCCTTTTTTTCACCTTCTCGCATCCACTCTTCCTCACTCCGTCCGTCTCCCTCCTCTAAGCCGAGATACAACGGTGAAGGTGTGGCACGTTCCCACAGCAACGGAGCAAAAGAACCTCGGGGGTCACGCCGGTGGAGTCACCTGTCTGTCTGCGCCTCCCCCCGAGTACTGCAAGATGCTGGGTGAGGCAACACAGACACGCATGTGCAGCGACCACAGCTGAGTTCCGCCCGTGTCCTGCAGTCTGGTAATTATGGGAGCAGTTCATCAGATCAGCCCCAGTGAGACACAACCTCAGCAGACACTTCAGAGGGTTCATTGTCTGTCTGAAGCAGGCAGCCTTCCATCACTTAAACTCCACCGGCCTCTCCGGCTCTCCTCCTACACGCGCTCCCCAGCTGCTTCCCTCAACTCAGAATAGCGAGTAGAGAGGATGCTGCTCAGTGTAATAGTCACACAGCCTTCAAAGACAAATGATCTTTTGTCTAATCGTGCCCCTTTTTTTCCACTTCCTTGCAATCTGTCCTCTTCTCGAACATCATCACTTATTTACAGCTTTTTTCCTTTTTGTCATCTTCTCCCTCTCTTTTTCCTGTTCCTCTTTTTCCGTCCCTCTTACCAGCCCGGTGCCTGTCTTTGTCCGACAAGGAGAGGTTTATTTTGAGTGGCTCGGCAGACTGCTATGTGAAGATCTGGGCCCTGAGCATCGGTGAGCTTGAGCCCACACACACTCACGCATACTGTACCAGTCAAAGGTTTGGACACACTTGAGAAAGTGTACATATATATGCTGAACGTATCGGTGGTAGACCGAGCCTCGGGGCTCTGAGACTTGAGCCTCGGGGGTCTGTCTACCTTAATGTGTCTCAGTGTACCAATGAATGCCTGTGTGTGTGTGTGTGTGTGTGTGTGACTGGTTGTCTGTGTACTGTCAGTGAAATCAGTATTTCCTTGTTCCCTCCAGGGCAGTGTGTCAAGTCTATCTACACATTCAACGCGGTGACTGCACTCTGCTTTGTGCCAGAGGACGACGGCTACATCATCACCGGATCAGGTAGAGTTTTTGTGCAAAAAGCCAAGAGCTAATGACGCCGTGAACTGGATAATTGCAGTTGGACTTTATATTTGTATTTTAAAGCTACTTCTGCTCATCATCTGCTGGCAAGTTAGTGAGTTTAGTATTGGGCTATTGGGTTGAATGAAAGAGATGAAGGCGCACAGATTAGGCAGTCGGGCTCAGGTGGGTTCGACCGTGACCAACGACAATGACGGGCAGCCGCCTGTCGGCGCGTGTTAACCTCGCACTCTGTCACTCCTCAGACGGGGGGAAAGTTCAGGCCTGGAGCTGGCACACTTTTGAAAACTGCCAGTCAATCAACGCTCACCAGGAAGCCGTCACCTCCGTCCAGGTGGGCGGGTCGTTCACCGACGTGCCACGATGTGCTGTCCACACCGGCGCTGCTCAAGCTGCTGTTATGTTCAGCCTCTTTCGAAAAACACACGAGAAAACAAGCCGACGCTTCTTTTTCCGGAGAAGCTGCCCAAAGTTTTAGAGCTTTGTGATTTTTTATAAATTATTTATTTGTGAAAAGGCAAATCAAATGGTTATATGGCCACACTCTGATCCTCATTGAAGCTTAACTTGATTATTGCTTTCAAATGGAAATCAAAGATGTTTTGAGATGTAAGCCTTGGTGCTCGGCCAATTTTAGAGAGCATACAGTACATGTTTTGAGCAAAAAGGCTTTTTATGAAAATTGAAATGCAGAGTGGCACATTGTGGCAATTTTTTTATTTTTTTATTCTTAATCATCAAAATATGCCTAAAGCATTGAAGCGCAGCGCATCATTGCTTTTCTTTTTGTTGTTCATACAATCCATTTACAACCAACAGCGGCATGGAAATGTACATTTTACAAACACACACTTCTTTTCCATTTACACATTTGCTCTCCCCCTTTTCTGTTTATATATTTCTCTCACACAAACCGATATACACATACACACACTGGATGAAAGACTCAGATCACCATGACAACTATGTCTCCTGTGCCCTCCACAGACTCAGGGTCCACTGGTGTTCAGCGGCGCGGCCGATGGAGGGGTTTCAGTGTGGGAGAACCGGTGTTCAGTACGTGACCCCCTGAGGCTGCTGCACCACTGGGGAGGGGAGGTGACGGGCTGTGGAGGGGGGGCGGGCGGGCGTCTGACACTCAGCCCGCGGGGAGACAGAGCGTTCCTGGCTTACGGTCGGTCCTGGCTCAAGATTCTGCACTGGAGGACCGGTGAGCTGTGGCGTGGGCAAAGAGTGTGTGTTTGTGTGCGTTTCAGGATGACTGAAAAAGGAAGCCAGATGAAGAACATTTGCATAATCTTTCAACCCAACATCTGTCCAATTATCACAGGCACCATGTCCAGACTGACCAATCACAACAGCATCACCGGGATAACAGATTGTGTTCACCAGACAGGAGGCCTCCTAATTGGCTCCTGCCACGATCTTGCGAATGGAGAGAGCTCGCTTAACTGTGAGTCGCAGAGCCAACCGCAAGGAACTCACTCCGCTCGGCGAGAGCGAAAGCACATTAAGGAGTTAAGACAAAATCGAAAGCACTTTGTTTTCCTCTGTTGACCCCCATTTCCTTCATCTCCCTCTCCTCCCTCTAGTGTTCTCTCTGCCTCAGTGTCGGTACCTGGCCTCCCTGACCTGGCCCGACGCTCCCAGAATCCTCTGCTTTGCGGCGTGGACCACAGGGAGCGGAGGCCACCGATGGGTCACCGGAGGTCGCGACCTCGTGGTATGGGAGCAGCTCACCGGATCCGGGAAGCAGAGGTGGGCACAGCTAATGTCAACACCGCTCGGTGAAAGAGATTTCAATATGAACTGCGCAATTATATTTACCATTTGCATATTTCCACCAAGTTCATCTGCTCTGCTAATTCTAGCCCAGCAGAATAGAATAAGGCTGACTTTGACACACACCTTTATTGATATTCAGTGTTTAATCAACTGTGTGTGTGTGTGTGTGTGTTAATGTTTTAGGGGTGATGTCACCGCCAAGAGAGACAGTAGGTTGGAGTCGTGTTTGCTGGAGTCAGAGGGGGACACAGAGGAGGACGAGGAGACTGACGGTACCAACGCACACGCCACAATTTCACACAACATCTGGTCTTCACTTAAGGACTCACATCCTTGATGAGTAATCCATGAAAATGCATATGTCACTACCATGTTCATTCGGGATGATGCGTGGTGTGGCGAATCTCTTCACGACCTCCCTGTCGAATTTAGATTACGAGGATGGCGACGATGACAGCGGCGAAGCAAAAGAGTCTGCCGGCGCGGAGGACGGAGGGTCCGCCCCGTGGTTACGCTGCGTTCTCCAGTGAGTGCTGGCTGCTCATGCTGAGGACGCCACGGCCTGCAGCCATGAAGAGGAAATGAGAGGGAGGGAGCGTAGTGACAGCGACGGAGGGTGCAGGGGAAGCGAGTGTGACAGACTGAGTGTCAAGTGTGCATGTGGATGCAGATTGTGAGTGTGTTAGTGTGAGTGATGGGCAGATTGTTTTCTATGTAAATATGATTTACACAACACAATAAAGATGTCACCTTGTGACTCTCACCTCCATATTTGCAGCACTTGTTGTCTCTTTTTTTTTTTTTGTTATTTCAACCTGATCCTGCTCATTCTTCAAACATTCTTCTTGTCGCTCTGCTTTGCTGCCGCAACCTGTGTAGATAAATGTAAATCAAATTTTACTACTTTTATCCCCCCCCCCCACTATCCCCCCCATTCGTTCCTTCCTTCCTTGCTTCCTTCCCCTTTCTCTTTGCTGTCTGTATTTCGGTATCTTGCTCTCTGGGGTGTCCTTGCCCGTTTTTCTTGTAAACATCATCATCAAGAGTTTTTTAACCTCCTCTAAAAAGAGCTTACCAGAATCGTCCTCGGTATCATCTCTGTTTGCCCCCTTAAATTAATTTATCTTCCTCTGCGTCCATTTTAATTGAACCATTTTTTTTTAAAGCACATAATTAGCATTTAAATCTCTTTCCTACAGTCTCTTGCACTCCCTTCATTGCTCTCTCTCCCCTTTCTTACTCTAGCAGACTCTACATGTCTCAGTCGCTAAGGCAACCGATGCTTTTTTTTCTTTTTTTTTTCCTCGCTTGCTCTCTGTATCTCCCCCGTTTCTCTCTGTCTCCCTCTCTCATTCCCTCTCTCCACTGCCAGAGGTAGGCATGATAACTGATATGTGTCGGAGAGCGTGTGTGTGTCTGTGTCCGTCTGCCGGCGTGCTTGTGTGTCTCTAAGTGACGTTTCTGTGGCATTTAGGCAGCAATTTTGGGATTGGAAGTTGCCTTTCTCCGCACAAAGTGCCACATGGAGTATTTGCTCCACGCAGGATGCTTCTAATGATGATTAATACGCTATGCTCAGGTGTGTTCACTGTAAGTGTGTGTGAGAGAGCAGAATGTACAAAGAGTATGTAAATCTGGGTGTTTTTTAATGCAGATGTGGATTCCGTTCAAACATGTGGCGCACAATTGTGCGTATAATTTAAAAGCCCAGGGGAGTCTGTATGCTTTTTTATTTTTATTTTTTTCAGTTGGCTTTCTGCCAATACTCCTGCTGGTGTCTACATGTTTTTTATCTAGCAACATGAAAGAAGAAAAAAAACTGGACCCTCCTCCTTCTCTCGCCCTCTCTCTCTCCCTCTCTCTCTCCCCCTCCTGCCTCCCTGTCCTGTCTTACAGAGAGAGATGATCGGAGGAGCGGCGTCTCAGTGAACAGAGCGAAGCGATGGAGAGATGGTAAGATGGAGAGTAACCGAGGTGGAGGAGGGACGTATGAGGTGCTGATGCATAAAATGTCATACTGAGTGATGGCTGGAATAAGAATCAATTTCTGAGCCGATGAGGTCGTGCAGGACGCCGGTGGAGGATACATTCTCTTAGATAACTTCTTTGTCAGTCCACCACCTCTCATTCTTTCTCCTCCACTTCTCTTCCAGCTCCATCTCTCCTGTCACACAACTGACTGCCCTTCGCTGCCTCACCTGCATTCTCCTGGTTGCTCTGGTGACACGGCCCTCCACCTGTAACCGTGACAATAGTGAGGGCGAGGAGCAGGCAGACGCCCAGTCGGTCCAGCTGTCCGTCACAGCCCAGGTCACACCCACCCCTCTGTGGGCGGTGGTCTGGGGTCCAACGCAGCCTCTGGAGGATGAGACCTATCACTTCCTTTCAAGCCAGGAAACTGACCCCTTGCACCGCCGTGGGCATCAGCAGGAGGCCGGCACCACCGGGTCTAACTGGCCCTCTAGCATGCAGCCCAGAGAGGACGCACCGCCGGAGTCTGAGGACCTGGAGGGAGTGGAGGACGGAGGGACGGGCGCGGAGGAGACGGAGCTTGAGGAAGGTGGGCACCAGGAGATGCACATGAAGGATTTCTAAATAAAGATAGCCACGAGACCCAGCCCATGTGAACACACACACACACACACACACACACACACACACACACACACACACACACATACCGCAAGTCCCCCGAGGAGTTCGCTGTCACCAGTGTGAAGCCGGCTGTGTGGTGCCGGCTGTGTCTGTGGCCGGGAATGCCTAATAAAGTTCTCATCACTCACACTGAGGAATTGGGCGCCGTCAAAGTGCAAGATACAAGACGTTATCGGATCCGTGTTTTTTTTGTTGGAGGACATCGTCTCGTACATTCAATATTATGTTTCAGCTGGCTTTATTCATCACCTCCTTTCTTCTGGATACAATTATACATGGTGTGTGTGTGTGTGTGTGTGTGTGTTACAGTGGACCCTCAGTTCTACGTCACCGTGACCATCTCCTCGCTGCTCATCCTGACGGCAGTCATCATTACAGCTAAACTCTGGTAGGAATCTCCCAAATACTGTGTGTGCATGTGGGCGTATAAAGAAAAGTGAATGGTTGGTGAGCTTCCTCTATGAGAAACCTCTCCCACGGCAGGAGATCACCACTGGTTCTCCTCACTCAAAAAGTTGTGGGAATAGAAAATGTTTGATTTGAAGATCAGACACAGCGAGGTGAGGTCCAGATCAAGCTTCAACACAGGGCGCCTCCCTTAGTACGGCATGATGTTGTTTTCGTATGCTCTGAGATTAAAGGTTTGAGGTTAAAGCGCCTTCTTTGAGAGTGTTTGTGAACCTCCTGGGTTACAATTGCGCAATCGTTTTTTTTTTTCTGCCAGTAAAGCAGCGTTTGCTAAAATTGCTTATAAATTAGTTTAGAACAGAGTTCCCATCATGGGGACACCGTCCATGAGATGCTTTACAAAATAGGAGAGTACAGATAACATATATTTTGCTTCATAAAATCTGGATTTATTTGTATACAATCTAGTGTTGGTTCCATGATCATTTTACTTCTTTTGACTAATCACTCTTTTGTTGACTTGGTTATAATCCGTCGACATATACAAACACTGAACAGGAGTCCCAGGTAAAAATGCCTTAGTTCTGTGTGAATTGTTTTAGGAACAGCTGATTGCGAGATTAGTCAAGGCTGAGAATCAAAAATCTCTGTTTTGAAAAATGGGGGCTTGAAGAGAGGAAAATTGCAGACGTGCCCCTTTCTACCCACTGACGGCTCACGATAAACATTAATGAATTGTGCGAGATGTGTCGAGACCAAATGGGGTTTTTAGTGAAGACGAAACTTTGATATTTGCAGATTTGTTTGCATGAGCTTGTCAGTCAGTCGGTCATATTCAGGACTACGTAACGTGTCTGCGTATTCTTCCCTCAAGTGAGAGCAAAGTAATAGCTTACTAATGACTTTATTAACGACATTTGTGCGCCGTAAAGTCAGATGTGGCACAGATGTATCATTTGGTTCCATTACAGTTGCAATGATTAAACCTTCCCTGAAAGCATTGGGATGGAAGTGGAGTTGAGGGCCGACGTGTTGCCTTAAAGGCTTGAGCCATAACGCGGTTTTTACCGGCGAGTTAAGCCCCCTGGATTTGGAAACTCAGTGTGTGCGTTTTCAGGCCCCGTAAGAAGTGCTTGCTGCACACGTGGCCATTAGCTGAAGGTGGGGAGTCATCGATGTGACGTAGCGGAGCACTTCCACGCTTTGCTGATCAAACCAATAATGCAGTTTATTTGACCACTGGGACTCATCTCTGCACACGTCGCACACGTCGCACCTTTTTTTTCTTTCTCTCTTCTATCTATTGCATCATAATATTTCATTTCATCGCCTTGACGCATCAAATTAGTTCTCGTCCACATTATCTTTTCATATTCTCTCAAAGGGGGGGAAGAAAAAAAAAATCACTGTTTTCCTTTTCCTCAATTTGGTGTAATTTGCCTGGTTTTGTAAGAAAGGCTGTGACGCAGTTACTCAAGACAATCCTCCAACCTTGTGGTGAGCTGTTTGAAGTCGGAACAATTCGATCGACCGTATAAACAAATAGATCAATAGAACAACAGGTGAGGGAGAAAACAAATTAAACGTCCGTTTAAAATCAGATTTGCTCTCAGACGCACTACATGCACTGCGCCGGCTTCACCCCCCCTCCCCTCCTTCTAAACACCGGTGTTCCTCTTCTTCCTTCATGTTCTTTCCTTACTTACAGTTATCACCGTTTCCTTGCTCTAACATTGCTTGTCTTTGCACAGCTGCTCCTCCTCTTTATCTCCCTCCCCAGTCTCCTATCTCTCCAGCGCCGCCAGTCCTGCTGCTGATCCATAGATAATCCTCCAGCTTGCTGTGAGCTGATACACGATAAAACCCCCTTTTCGCTCTGTTCCTGAGACTTGCCTTCGCCGTTGTTTCAATAACTCACTCCCGAGGAAGCCGCCATGGAGGAACCCCCCCCCCCCCGCCGCCCCGCCACACACACACACACACACTGCCGGTGGATCCAAAGTGGCCCTACAAAAGTGGGAGATTCTAAAGACTGCAGACATGGCAGCAGCTCCTCTCTATAGACTGGCTCAAGCCTCGGTGTCATAAATGTGTAAATAACGCCATGTGTTGGATGGAGAGAGTGCTGCGGCGACATGAACCGGAGAGGGGGGGGGGGGTACAGATGGACTGAAATGATAGCCTATAGTGGAAATTGGCCGGCGTCCAGTTCATTATGATTATAGAAGAGCGGCATATGTGCTCAGTGATTTTCCCCGGCCCCGAAACTGTGTGGCTAATGTTATCAGGCGTGACGATGTGTGTGTGTGTGTGTGTGTGTGTGTGTATGTGTGTGTGCATTTAGGGAGAGAGGAGTCAGCCAGAACAGGTGTTAGTGTGGAAAGATGAGGCTGCGCGATGTCTTTTACGGCTTCACCAGCAGCTTTGTTGTGCCTCCCAAGTATTCTTAAGAGCGTGAACTCTGTCTGGCTCTCTGTCTTCACCTCCCCCACCCCCCCCTGTCCATTCCTTAACCTTGTTGCATCCTTTCCACCTCACCCCTCCTGACTCCCTCCCTCGTCCCAGAGTCTCGGTGTCCCCCCCCCCCTTATTTCTCGCCCCCCCCCCCTCGGCTGACAGCGTTTTAATGAGTCAGATGAGGGCACTAATTCTCTCACACAGTGGCAGAGTAATGTGTTCGCTGATGCTAAATGTCTCGGCTGTTCTTGATGGTTTCTGTGTCCCCCCCTCCCTCCCCCCTCCTCTGTCTTCTCTCTTCATTCTGCTGTTATTTTATCTGTGTCTCCCTTAATTCCACCCGTCTCTATCACTTCCTGCTCCCTGTCTCTCCCTCTCTAACCTCCTTTCACTGTTATCTGTTTCGTCTAAAACTCAAACTTTCTTTGATTCATTTAATCTCGGCCTCTATTCTTGTCCCTCTCCGTCTTGATCTCTTTTTTTTCTCTTTTCTTTAATTCACATCTTTTTCTTTTCCCATCCTTCTGTCTGCATTTGTCACGTCTCCCTGCTATTCCACTCCTCTCCCCGTGTCCCTATTTTACACCTCTTCCCCCATCTGTGTCTATCGTCCTCATTCTCTCCCAGTTACGACCGCAGCTGTTCCCAGCATCCACCCCCTCTTTCCCGTGGCGTGGCCCCCCCACTCTCCCTCGCGCTTCCTCGTTCCCTTGCTTCGGAGGACAGCCGGCAGACGTTGCACAGCACCTCCTCCTCCTTCACCGACAGGGAGAGGTAATGAGTCGCCTCACCACTCTAGTGTGTGTGAGTCTGTGTGTGTGTCTACGTCTTTGAGTGTGATGTGCATGTTTGAGTTTCTGTGCACCTCTACTTTCAAGTTTGCTTTTTGTGTGTGTGTGTGAAGCACAGTTATTACTTCTTTTGTTTCATAAGGATACACATTGCATGGAGTATGAATGGCCAGTGACTCTCTGAGGAGTATTGAGGCCTGCAGTGTTGGTACTGCTGTCAGATGTATCCGTGTGTTTAACTCCCTCTACGGATGAGTCACAGTCGCCCATGAAATGCTGCTTTTATTTGAGGGTATTCAAAGTTAATCTCAATCAGGATAATTATAGTGCTGTACTCCAGTGCTCCTGCTCACGTCGCCCCCCCCCCCCACCAGCTTTTCCTCCTCTTCCTCCTTCTCTTGCGCGTCTTCTCCTCGCCGCTCTCTCAGTCCCCCGCGATGCAGCTTTCCATTCTCGTAGACACTAATTTTCCAGCTTTAGGCCTCCGTGCTCCTCTGCTCCATCCGCCCTCAGAGTTCCCTACGCTTCCCGCACTCCTCCACTCCTCCTTTTGGTCACCTTTTTTTGTTTTTTGGTTTCTCTCACCCCTCTTCTCTGTCTCTCTTGCTTTGTCAGGATCCCAGTTGTGAACCTCTGAGCGGTTGCTCCAGATGGTAAACATTTCTCCCGGGCCTGAAGAGGAACATCAGCACAGCCAGAGGGTTTCCCCCGCAGCGACGTTTATCTCCTCTGAAACTGTGAAAGGAATCCAGGGGTCCCAGGTATCCCGCCATCGCCAAACTTCCTCGGCTTCCTCGAGGTCTAAAAAGCCCAAACACACCAACCTGCCGCTCCCTCCCTCCCCTCCTCCCTTCTGCGCTTGGTATACATTTCTTTCATGTGGCTCATGCGTCACTGTTACCTCCCCCCGTATGGCCCCGAGCTCCGCCAAGCCAAGCGCTCCCTTCCTCGAACCCGCCATGACTAATTCTCAAAGAAGCACTTCAACAGACCCGCAACGTCCAATTGCATCTGAAATTCATTACAACTGTTGATCCGGTGATTCGGCTGCCCGTGTGAAGCTGTTTGGTGTCTTTCATGAAATGACGCTCATCAAATTCAGCTCAGTTCAGCAGGCTTGTATCTGGTTCGCAAACGGTTAAAAAGGCATTCTCAGCATCGCCAAACACTGAACGGGGTATTTCACAAAGCTGTTTTGGCACGGATGTAGCCAACGGGCAATGTGTTTAACATGTCACGCTCCAAAAACTGCTGTTTATTCCCCGCTTTGGGCGCCCGGAATGCAAATATTGTGTGGCTTTTTCCCCGCGCATTGTGTAGATGAGTCGGTTTTGTTTTGTTATTTCCTCATGATTTGTTCTCTTAATTATCTGGCTGACGTTCACCTCTTTGTCGAGTCTTTGTGAGCAGCCTCTGTTCCTGCTGGACTGTGTTCGAGGTGCGTTAAGCGTGTAGTACTTCCAGCGGCGGGGGTAAAATATTCAGAGCGGGAATGGATAGAGGCATTAGTGTTGAAAATCAATGACTCCCAAAAGGTTTTGGATGGTGCACAACAAAGACGGATTTTTGTTGTCATGGAAATGAGCATCTGTGAACTGTACGTGCGCGATCAAAGGACTGATGTTACCAAGATGTTTGTTTTTTCCCCCCCCAACTGATCAATCTGGAAACACAAAACCGCCAGCTTTCCTTTTCAGCACTTCTCCAGTCACTGTGTATAAACTGTCTTGGGTGCACCGATCACTTCATCAAGGAGCATCATTTCTGTCCAATGAATCTGTATGTACAGCGTATGAAAAACCTGGGAGAGTAGCTTCAAATCTATTATTCATAAATGTCTATTTCACCTATCAATAAGTGATGTCTTATCAAACCTTTGACTCAAACATCAGTTTGTGTTTGCCAACTTTTCTAAGCAGCTTTGAGACATTAAGTATTTTCCCCTACAGACATAACGCTGGTGGCCTCATGCGTGACTCGTGCTATCCTCCAGATATCTCGTCTCGTGATTTTTAGTAGCAGTCCTGTAGAAATGTGGTCTTTCTGTACCATGGAAGTTCAATAAAGACTCAACACTGGCCTTTTAGCTGTGTGTCTGTATCTGTTTATTTAAATGCTGTTTGAATGAATTCCACTGAGCTCTGCAATGGGGAGGACGTAGCTTGCAATTTGCTTTTTAAGCGCAATTTCTCCCCAAAGTCAACATTTAGTCCAGCAGCTAGCATTCATGTTGAACCTTGGGCTTGGCATTAAAAAGTACTGCATGTCCCAATCATATTTCTTACCCGCGAGGAGCAGCTGAAAAGGGAGAACAAAGAATAAGGCGGCCGCTTTCCTCTGAGACCTTTCCTTATCCGCTGCCCTTATGTGGATTCCTCTTGCTTCAGAAAAAAATATTTCCTCTGGTTGCGTTTTTTACAACGAACGTCAATAAAATGAACACAGTCTCCAGAGGAGGAGTGCCACTGAGTCCATTGAGATTCTCCAGCTTGTCTGCTGCACAGCCACCGCTTCCATCTCCTCTGGGCATTTTTACCGACCAATCAAAACGAATTGATTGCCTTTGTTCCGCTCAGAAATTCGAAAGGAACGTCGGCGTTATGAGAAGCCGAACAACAAACAGTAAGGCCGAAGTCAGGTGTGAACGTGCGTGTGCAGTCACCGCTCACACGCTGAAACGTGACACACGCTCTCAACACCACGCGTGGGCCAGCTAACCCTTCCGTCACCAACAAACACCCAACAGCTGTTAGAAATCACGGCTCCAATCTGGTGGAAAAACAACTGTGAGCCAACGAAGCTCAATCACACTGACTGGAATTAACGCCACTATTTATAGAGATGGGACGGATTTTGTAGAGAAATACGCAGGGTTAAATAAAACAGGACCACAATTTCCCTGTCGTCTCTTTCGCTCTCACTGCTGCTGCTGGTCCGATAATTGGTACCATTAATGTCGCGCAGGAGGAGGAGCGGGGAATTAGAGAGAACAGAATAAAAATAAAAAAAGGTGAGAGACTGGTTGGAGGCATGAGGAAGGATAATCTGACTGATGGAGGTGGCTGGCAATTTTGACATTGAAATAATAGCGTTGGGCAAAACACACGTATGAAATATGGATGTGTGTGTGTGTAGCCATGCTGGTTGCGCACAAGGGAAGCTTGAGCTCTATAATACATTAGTCTCTTTGGGGATGTGCCCTAATTAATGGCTTGACCTGCTAACTGGTAGCCCCCTTGTGCGAGTTAACATTTAGCTGTGCCCCCTCCAGAGATGCACTTTGAAGTGCATTTAATGAAAGAAGTTGACAGTGATACGAAGAGTCATGGTAAGTAAGTACAGGGCTTTGTTTTATTTCGCAACAATTTATATTCTGATTTTATACATGTCTCAACTCAGCAGAAAGAAAAAAAAAAATACAAAGCAACATAGAATTAATCTAAACCAAAAGAACATTTATCAAAGCAAAAGAGCTACACATCAAATATATCGATCCTGCTTCAGACTGCTCTATCTTCATGTGCAATTGTGTGTGTGTGTGTGTGTGTGTGTGTGTATAGACTGAAAGTCACCTATTAAGAATTGCAAGAGTGGATGTAACACCTGTCATTTTGCAGGTGGCACTGCGTGATTCCAACTCCGTCGAAGGGAGATTTGGTGACAAGAAAAGTTCACCTGAAGTTTCCTGGTTGTCCTGTGAAGTGTGTGTGTGTGTGTGTGTGCGCGTGCGTGTGACAAAGGTGTCCATGAACATGCTTTGGCCCAGCAAGACGTCCATGTGTCTGTTACTCAGTGATAGTGTCCATCAGTGCCTCGTCTCCACATCTCTGTCTCTGTCTCTCAGTTGGACTTGGACCAGATCTTCCCACTGCCACGCAGCCTGAGTGGGGACAACAATATAAAACACTGCATTCAAACTTTGAGATGTATCAAAAATCTGTAACGATTAACACGTTTACTTTTTACTTGCACTACTAAACCAGCATAGTTCTGATGCAACGGTGTCCTTTTGATCAGTATTTTCTTTTTTTGCATTGATCCCAATGGATTCTCGATTACAAAATTTAAAAAAATACTATTTTTGTGCTAATTTCTAATAATAACAGTCCCTTCCTTTAAATAGCTTTATAAAGAAATGGTGCAAAAACTCATTTTTTAATTTGAGGATTGAGGTTAAGCTATCATTAATTTGGATTTCAAGTGGCTCTTCATTTGAATGAAGTGCAGTGCTGAAAATTATAGAGCTCAATGCGTCATCAGAATATGACATGCAGCCAGAAAATAATCACTGCTTTGGGTTCGGCAGCAAAAACAAACAGCAGACGAGCAAAGCATCTTTGGATCCCTGGAGGGGGGTACGGTTCTTTTGGGATGAGAGCGCGTGGTGCATTTGTATATCCAGTGACATTTTACAATCCAGGACAGATGTGAAATTAGCCATCGGTAATTGGGCCGGATGGAAGCGGAGCAGGAAGAGAGTCCCTGAAAGCAGCGATGGGATACGGCTGCAAACCACTGATGTGATAATAAAGCTACTTCATGCAGAGACGCGTTCACACACACACAAACCATCAAACGGCAGCTGGCTTTTGAATGTATATTGAAGAAAAAAAAAGGAAAAAAAATAGAAACAGTAGTTCAGCGTTGAATTAACTTCCTCGCTCTACTAAAGTACTGGACTAATGGCTTTACTTCTGAGTGTCTTTGTAGGGCTCTGTCTATAAAGGTACAGGTACATTTGTATTTATAAGGCACTTTTCAAAAACTAGAGTACCAAAACGTTTTACGAAACAGCAATAAAATACACGTAAAATGGTACAAAACCTCCTGCAGCTTTTTGGTTCAATTTTATGACTCGTGGAAAAGAAAAAAAAACCTTGTTCACCAGCGCACCGCGCACCGCAAACAAAGCAAAAAAATTGTTAAAGTATATTATTCTTCATGGCCAAACACATTTTACGTATTTGATCTCTGGGTTGTTTGGCGATGCAGTATGAATGCAATTTCTATGCAAAAACTTGGTGGTTCCCTTAGTTTCAAACGGCCATAACATCCAAGACACCATCGTGCACGTTTGTGTTGTCACACACTTCCACGCAGCCCAAACAGCGGGTTGCAACACATTACTCACCCTTTCACCTTTGAACTCTTTTTGCCTGGTTGTCGTGGTTCCTGAGAGGAAGCGGGGTCTCGTGGCTCCGCAGGCTGATCTGCGTCCTGATTGGAGGCGGCTCCAGCGGGGGCGGGGCCTGACGACGGAGAGGCCGCGCTGGCCTTTAACGTTTTCTGAAGATTTGACACCTGAGGATGGATTCAAAATGAGGTTAAAGGAAAGGTTCCCAACATGTCGTCTTTTGTGTTCAGTGCCTCTTTTACTTACTACTATTCTGCTTGTTTACAAAGGAGACGTCCTGGTACCAAAGCGCATCATAGAATCTTTCAGAAACCCCGCCTGTCGATCAATATTCTCCTCTGCCTATCCTGCTGTAAACAAGTGAGCCACGATAGAAGGTGGCGCTGCCCGTGTCCCTACCACCTTGCCCTTGACCTTTAGTATTAAAATTTCAACTGACAATGCAAAATGTTAAACTGAAGCAGGCCTGTCTCTTCCTCTCCCTCGGATCAGTCACACGTGTGCCCGACGTAATATCTGCCTGGAGATGCATTAAGACTGATGAATGATTTAATCTCACTTTGCACAAAAAAACGAATCACTTTAGTAATGCAAGTAAGGCAACATTACTAATATCTATAATAACTGCAATTGTAAATTGTAATTCCTACATTACTCATTACTGGGGAACGTAATTGTATTACAGGAACACTGGTCGTATAGCAAGTCAGGTTTTTTGGAGGAATTCATACTTTAATGTGTTTATGAACACGTTGGTGTATGAGCCTACTTACCCTCAAACAAAATGCGAAAGAAAAGATAAAATATGCAATCAGGGAGAAAATTAAAAGACCACATGTGGCTGGAAGCATAAACAAATGCTGAAGAGGGAAGAGTCACATTCTCTTCATTCATTCCACACACACACAGGAGTTACTGTAGGCTGAAGAAATGAGGGACTGACCTCTGTTTCCACTTGGACTTTGACCTTTAACTGGCTCTCTCTGTATTGGTTTGCCCTCGAGACTTGCTCCTCAATACCACACAGCACTGCCTCACAACCTGTGCACCTAAGACACAGAGAGAGTTAGAAAGCTGATCCCGGAGACACAAAGAAGTGTGCGCATTGAAGAGTCGGGGCCGACACTGACCACTCCTGCAGCGTGTTCACAATGTTTGGCAGCTCGTTGGGGCCGAGGTCACGACCCACGCTGCAGTCCACCTCCACCTGCTGGTTCCTCTGGTCCAGTTTGCCCTGGATGATGTCACAGTACACGGCGTCTATCAGCAGGTCCTCCAGCTCCCTCACATTCTTCAGCTCAAGCTGCTGCAGAAGCAACGAGTATGGCAGGCACTGAGGGAGGAGGGGGGGGGGACACAAGGAGACTTTACATATTCTCCTTTTTTAACTAATGTATACAGGCACATCATTTGATTCCAATTTAACTGTTTGATGGAAAATGACAAAAAATGTTACAGTAAAATTGCCCATTTGTCTAAATGTCACAGTGAGAAGAAGGTGGGAGGAGGATGTTGGATTCAGCAATCCTTAACGGGCCAATTAGGGAGTTCAAGCCTACACACGGAGAGAGTAGTGGCATATTCAGGAGAAAAACAGATGCCGCAGCGAAAGGAGCCATGGCAGGAAAAAGTGAGATTAAGTTTATTAAAAATAAAGAAAGTTAAGTGGGAATAATGAATCATTTATTATTAGGAGCGGATAAAGAAAATGGGGGAAATGTGCAGTACGGTTGGAAGGTGTGTGTGTGATTCCTTCATAAAAGAACATTAAATACTTTACAATGCACATGAAGGGATGATTGAGCAGTAGTGGATGTGCTGGTAGTGCTTTCTAGAAAAGCTTCAAACTGAAAGGCCGGTTGGTTCCTATAATTCTAATTTAGCTGATATAAAACAGGCTCAAAAGGAGAGATGTTGAGTGCATTTTCAGGTTAATACTTTTATTGGTTTCTACTTAAACATGAATTTAGATTTTTTTCCCACCCTCTCCCTAGCCGGTTCTCTGGGCAATGGAATGAATTGTTTAGAACTAATACAATTGCGCAGCCACATAAGCGGTATGAAAATAACTGTGTATTCTGCCTGTATTCGCCAGGTCTCAAATTCTTACGTTTTGGCCCGTGCGTCTTTAAGCCTTCCATCCCGGAAAGTCTGTTCTGATTGGCCTGCAAAACCAATTTGGTGCAACTTTGCAAAGATATCTCTCAATCCGCTGGTGGAGATAGACACATGAAGTGCAGTATATTCTAATGAGCCTGCATGTGACATGGGGAGGGGAGACAAATCCAAATGCCTTGTCGAATCAACGTTATTTGATATTTACATCCCAAAAGAAACAACGATATTTCACAGTTTTGGGGTTGTATGCACTGCACATACCAAAAGTATGTGGGTTTTTTCATGATTTGGATGTTAGTTCCCCTTGTAACTAACGCACCTAAAAAAATATTCAATACTTTGCATTATTGTCATAGCAATGAGGCTACATACGGCTGCATAATGTTTTCCATTTTTGAGGTAAACAACAAAATACACAGTTAATCTGCACCGCCCTGTGAAAATTGGACGTGAAAAGAATGAACTAGTACCTTGAGGTTGGATGCCAGGCTGATGATGGAGAGATGGCGCAGTTTATTTCTCTGAGCCGGGGTCAACTCTGGTAGAGAGGCTGCTCTCTCTTCAGCAAAAAGAACAGGAAATAGTCAGGCAGCATGTAAGTGTCACTTGATGAGGGTCAAACAGTCCCACATAATTGAAGCACTACTTTATTTCTTTGAAGTGTAGAATCGTACAGGGACACGCGGGGCTCTTTAAAGCCCCCTCAGAACATAGTCGGAAGGAAGTCGGTCCCCTGGGACTACGTCTCCTGCTGCCATGCTTCCCCGGTGACAGGACTGACACCCTCCGGGAAGGCAGCGCTCTGACACCTCCTCTGAGGGCTTCACTACGCAGCACTATGAGAGAAAATGTGCTTCCTGTCGGCGTGACTCCAAAGGGAAGGGAACAAAAAAAGTAGGCTAATTTTTTTTCCCAGGCTATTGGTTGATGTTCAGCATAAAATTAGACACAATTAACATTCCACTTCTTGTTGAAGCTTCACAACGCATCACACAGACGACAAATTAAGTCACAAAAGATTGGTTTACTGCCATTTTGTGGCAGTACTTCTGCAACACAGACAGTCATTAAAAAACACTTTGTGAATAGTTGCCCAAACAAATAAGCACACCAGTCATCTTGTCTGCAGTGTCTCAGGTGAGGGCGTTTAAAGTCTGTGTCAGGGTACCTGCCTTGAAACAAAGAACATACGGCTAATAATAAAAGAGATTCAGGGACGCCCCCATTATTTATTTACACCATGCTGCCACTGTAATACCTTTGTAGTCACAGTAGGTTCCATAGGCAAAGAGGTTGAGGAGCTGGTACATTGGTGCATGAGGGCCATTCTCCATCTGTGTAGTAGAAGGAAGATCGGGGAAAACATGAAATGAGACTTTACATAAAAAACTGCAACAGCAAATTGAGCCTTGCTGAGACTCCTTGAGTAAGGCTGTATTTAGGCGGGAATGTCACTGAAATGACCCATTTCGCCGCCATGCTGCTGGTTGGTTGTAGTCACTCGGTTTGTTCATCCGTGCTGCTCCTCTCCCGATGGGCGTCTTTTGGTCAGATCTGTCTCCAGTGAACACTGTAATCTTTCCTACAGTTTCCTCGTGGCTGTCTGGAAGCTTTCAGCTGAGGCCTGTTCCGTCTTTCGCGAGACTCTCGACTATAATTTATTTGTTCTATGCTATTTATTATTGAGATAGGAACCTGATATTGAAATGAAAAGGACGACACTTTTGGAAATGCAAAAAAACATGCAGGGAAATTGAGTGTTCAAGCGCATTCTACAGCAAAGTGGCTTTTTCATCCCTTTTAAGAAATGCAAAAACGCAATTCTGACGTAAATATGAGCGCTTATACAAGCCGTCATTGGCGGACTATGAGGACGCGCGGATGGCCTCTGATTTATGGAGGGAGATCTCCGCAAACGTCGGTTTGCTGGTCGAGGGGAACAAAGTTGTGGAGGAAAATACGGGACAAATGTTTCCGTGATGAAAAGCAACAGTGGTGATGCACAGGGCAATAAAGTCTATGATAAATAAATAAACAAACCAATAACTTCCACACACAAAGACGTCACTCTCTGGGTCGTCTTTGACAAAAAACGTTACTCCACCTATTTTTCCGGCGGTGAATTGCTTTGCAACACGCGCAAGCCTTTTAGAACCATGAATTGAAACGAGTGCGTCGACACGACTATGCGTAAAGACGCAGAAGCATGCGCCAGCCTTAACAGCATCACGCTCAGGAACTCTATCTATAGATGTGTTAATTGGGAGAGGAGTCACGACATTGATTACATCATTGATGCACAAGTGTCCACAGGCATAAACGTGATCAGATATGGGGAGGAAACACCCGTTGTGTTGATGAGGCATTAACATTACAGTCACAGGCATCGCTGACCCTTCTGAAATTGGTTTGATTGATCAGATTCCTAATGTGTCCTGGATAAATGAACACATGCGAGAGAAACTGTCAAACTGTGATCAAGACGGCTTGTTTTCATGCCAGGTCTGAAAAGGTCACCAAAAGACACAAGGGGTGAGGAAGATGAAGTGCAAGAGTGTGTTTACCTCTCTGACATTAGGCAGCTCCAGGATGTCGGAGAAGACGTAGAGGCCTGGGGTCTCCAGCAGAGAGCTGACAGCCTGGGCCAGTGCTGGGCCCGACAGGGACAGGAGCTGCTCCACCTCCATCTGACGCCACGGGAGACAGGAGACCAAAAGCTGAGCAGGTTAGACAAAAGTAATAAAGAGAGACACATGAGAATGAGAATGTCCCGATAAAAATCAAGGAAATGACATTGCTGTTAACGCCTTGGCTCTGCCATTTAAACGACGGCACCTAGGGACACCGTATCACAACCTGCCTTAAACACTATTGTTAGGTCGTTTAAATGAACAGAAGGACTCCACGGGATGTAGGTCTCTTTGTCATGCACAGCAGCCAAGTACTCTTGACCAAAGAACACTTAAGCGCTCAAATTACCCGAGGAGCACAGACAGCAGGGGAGTAGCGGCACTCGGTAGCACCAATACAGTCACCAAGGGTAATGAATGCAAAGAACAGCCCATGTTTATTTATTGAAACCAATTCCCTGCATACACAATGCAAATGCACTTTGGACAACGCCTGAATAATTACCAGTTACCATCATCCTGTGTCTTCAGCAGATATTCGGGCCACATCCACACGGATGCATTTTTGTCTACGGGGTTTTGAAATGTCCACACCGGCGGGTCTGAAGGCGAATGTCACATGACTATTTACGTACACTGGCTGCAAAACGGGATTGGTTGGCACAAAACGCGACGTCCGCGCCATCAGGCCAATTACATCGTTAGACAACGCCCACGAATCACTCCAACAGCTGGTTTTCTCAGCATATATTGGCAAAAGTGGTATTCAAGTTTGCAACAAATGTACAAATGTAAATGTTCCCAGTGTGCGTGAATGGTCCGCAACAGTTGTTTTCAGGGGTTATAATTTGGACGGAAATCGTTTTGAAAACTCAATGGCAAAAGATCTTTGTGGATGCAAATTGTTCTTGTTTTGAAACCTGTATTTGACAAATATGTCAATCTGAGGAGCTGTGTTGAGTTTGATGTGATATTTTAAGATATTCTAATCCCAGCAGGGACACAGAAGAAGTTTAGTTTTTCATGTGCATGGTAAAGTTATTGCAATTGCAGACTGTTTATGACCTGAGGCCATTCCCTGAAATTAATGAGTCTGGATACCAAACTGCTTAGCTAAGACTAGTCTGGTTCTTATTCAACAAAGTCAGTGCAGAGGGTGCAGATATATTGTATCATCCTAAATCTGATGCATTTAGATGCACATCTAAATGTGGAGTGTAAAGCGCATCTTCTCAAGCAAGCTGAAACAATGAGCACTAAATGAATGGAAGCCAAAGACTGACGTTCGCGAGTTTCTGGTGCTCGCGGGGGAAAAGATTCAAACGTATTTTCACTGAACAGTGACCTCGACTGCAAATGTGGTGAAATAAATGCAATCGTTACTTAAATATAGCAATTTAAATGTAGACAAAAACAATAAATACACTTGTCTCCAAAAGCAAACGTGCACACGTGTTTACAAATGCTAACGTCACCTTAAATTATTTTGGGATTGGGACTGTGATTAAGTTACTAATATGTGGACAGACAGTCGTTAATTGTTGCATGAAATCATGTCAAATCTCAACCAAAAGGTAAAGTGGGTTATGAGGAGAATCTACTTACGTTAACTGATAACCACTAAATCACCCATCTTATAACGCTAGCTTAACACCGCTCAGTCACACGGCTATCGTTAAAGCTAGCAAGTAAATTACCCTGTCAACAGACATAAGTGCACACGACAGAAGTTCTCAATATGAAAAAATCGGTGTATCGGTAGTTTAATTACATTTTATGATATTTCATCCAAATGTGTTTGTTCGGTCTCAGTGTGTCACGCTAGCTAAGTTGCTAACCGAAGGCTTCACGTTGACGTTAGGCCGCCAACCACTTTAAGCCTTTCCAATAATCTAAATCATACCAATATGATGCACAACTAACAGGGAAGTAAAAAAAAAGGCAAAAAGATACTTCCGCAAAAGTGTTAGTTGAGAGTCGGTGTGTCCAAATGTACCTTATTATGTTGTTTTTTAGCAGATAGCCTCCGTCTTGACTGTTTAGTTCCGCAGTTAGCACACGTACGACAACAAAGCAACGTAAGCTTTGATTGGACAGTAAGAATGAAGTAGGCGGGACATGTGCTGCTGTCACTCAGAAACTATATAAGCGGATCTGAGAGAACAGCGCTTCCTAGCGGTGGGTTAATAGACACTGAGAAGACAAGGGGTATGTACATGTATTTATGTATTTATTAATTTATTTAATTTTGACTAAAACGGCATTCCATAGACATAGACTTCATTTTAAATCATCTCATCTGTAATTTGTTGTCGGCATAGAGTATATGGTTGTAGAGTCTGTGGTTGTGAGCCTTAACTTTGTATACTGTCGGAGGATGCAGTTATATCGATGCCTGAGACTTCAGCTGATAGTTTGTGAGATAAGTTGAAAATGTGGATGTCCTGGATGGAAAACAAGATCAACCCAAAGAAAACTGTTCAGCAATAGAAGATTTTATTGACCTGTATTTATTTTTGCTAGAAATGCATATCAATCAATTCTGTTTCAGTGAGAAATTCACATTTTGTAAAACTTAACTTCATGTCAATGTTAATATTTTGTTATATACATATGCAATGTTACACTACTGCATTGAGCTACTACTTTGAGTGTGTGCTGGTCAGCCAACAGACTGAGACGAGCAGACATTTTGATTAGAATACATTCTGTGAGAGAAGCTCCTTTTCACTCAGGATTAACAAGAAACAAAACTAGGCTAGATAAGACAGTAATGTATTTTGAAAAAAAAAATCCCAATATGGTTAAAGGAAAATGTCTATTGATAGACGGATTTATGGAAGTGACTCACACAGCCCCCACACTCCTGTTCCCCCATACAGCTGTGGCTCCAGGGGCATGTTGGATGTAGATTATACTGTTAGTGCTATTAGCACTGTTAACTACAATCCACCGGCTTAATGACTCACCAAGGTTTAGAGCTGTCAAAAGGCTCCCACTCTCTTATCATGTACCTTTAATGGGTAAACAACCGTACAACTAAATATACAATGTTTCTGAAATATTTTGCAGCTCACTTTTCTCACATTTTTTTCGAAATGTCTTCTAAAGATTAACAACAGTGACTCAAATTTGTAGAACACAATGATAGTGTTGTGCTATTCAACTTTGCAACATGAAGACCTGATTTGAATATATTTATAGGCTCATTATTTTTAAATTGGCACAAAAGAGGACAAATTACAGTATATCTTCTAAAAACAAATAATTACATCCAACTCTATCTAAAATGTGTGCAACACTAAAATACATAATCTCTTTACATTTTTTTTCACTCAAGAGTTATACAATTTTCTCCAATATATTGTATCTCAATTTATTGAGATTTTCAAAAACCAACCATTTCAGAAACCATTCCACCAGTAAAAAATACAAATATATGTCACAAGAACAACCTTTTGGTCTGAGATTTGTTTTCTGTTATTCTGAAACCATTCATTTTCTTTCTCTTTCACAACCTTGTGTTTTGCAATGTTTTGAGTAGTATTGGGATTCAGTCGAGCTGAATGACATCCATCTGGCAGATCCGTTTATAAATGTGCTCACAGGGAACATCAAACCATGTCTTTGCATGGCTGTCTAAGGTGGCACAATCCTCTCCATGTTCCCCTCCTGACTGATGGTTATTTGGCTCGGAGCTCAACTGATCCCAGTATCTGTGACAGACCGAGAGAGGAGGAAACATGGATTGATAGGGTGGTCTATAAATAACAACTGTGAACACTTCTGACAAATGTGAAAAACAAGCTCACCCCACCCGAGTCTGTGATTCATTCACAGCATTTTTAAACTCTTTTATCTGAGCTTTTGAAACAAAAATGAACATGTTGCATGCATGTTTTTCTATCTTTTGATGTTATGCTATTTCATCTTTCTCTCTCTCATATATATATATATTCTTTAATATAAAACATGAACAAATCAATTATTTACTGCATTAAATATTAAAGCAGATATTACTTGTGTTGCAATGTTGTGTTGTCCACCCATCTCCAGTCTCCCTCGCTGTCTAGGTCAGACAGACCGATCCAGAAGTGGTAATCAAATCCGTCACTTTTCTTGACTTCTTCTACCAGAGCGTCCTGAAAAACACAGTGGATTCATTAGTGCTGAATCCATAAGAAATTCCTATTTTTTTTAAATCTCAATGAATGTAATAACGATAATAATGTCATGTAATAACACTTCGAAGTTCCGATATTTAGAAGGGATGACAAAATGTCCTAATTTCCCAATAGTGCGCTAAAACATGGTACCAGTGAGCCACCCGGACCATGAAACTGTAGCAGCTAACAGTTATTCAGCCATCATTGATTAGGGAATGTTCTTTTTCTACAAGGAAAGGTCAACATGTTCGCTGTGAAACAGGCCTGTTGCATTGGGTCACTGAACTCTATGTACACAAGGCCTGATAAATGTGTACTTTGTCTACCTCCTAAAAAATGTGTTACGCAACGAAAAGGGGAACCTGTCTGGTGTCTGTGGACACACCGCGCAGTCCTGAGCGTATAATATACTCCTTTTATAAAGTCTATGTTTTAATCAGACAAAAAATGTGTTGAGATGGGAATACAGAGACTTCTGTGGCTTTATGTTTCCTGTCTGTGTACACACACACACACACACACACACACACACACACACACACACACACACACACACACACACACACACACACACACACACACACACACACACACACACACACACACAGTGAAGATCACAGTAAGTGATCCAATTAAGGGGAAGGAGAAACACCTGTGCCGGTCAGCAGGTGTTCGTTTCTGTCCATTAAGTTGTGTTCAGCCCAACCCCATACACACACACGCGCACACACACACACTCACTCACATGCTGTTCCATGGTGTGCAGTATTGTAAGATGGCCGCCCATATCGGCACAGCTATCTCTGCTCTTCAGCCAGTCCAGCTTGTCGTTGCTGAAGTAGTAACACTGGTCCCCGGCATGGAGCCATCCTTCAGGGCAATCCCTGCACCGCTTAACTATTGATGAGATGAAGAGGGCAAGAACTAAAAAAAAAAAAAAAAGCCTGAGGGCTAACAGTAAAACAAGGCCGGCAGGAAATGAAGATTGGGTGCAAGTTTGATTTACGTTCCGCCACCTGTCTTTGAACAGCTCTGTCCCAGAGCGCTGTAGTCCTCGCACAGCCGGGCGTAACGCGTCCGTGCCGAGTTCAGCTTGAAACCGAGAGATGGGGAGTCCAGGGGAGCACCAGGCACCGGCCTGCCAACCACTGACAAGGAAGGAAGAATGGAATGACGACGGACCGACAGATAGAAGGATAGAGAGAGGCAGATGGATAGAACGAATGCGCAGCAGACGCCATTGGGAATGACACTCAGTGCTTTTGGTTACAGTATCTGAGAGATGATGATCATAACGCTTGATCATTAAAGTTTCTAAAAATTCATCTTCTGAGGAATATGAACATCTGTACCAAATTTAATGTAAAATCACCCTGTAAATGTGGAGCTATTTCAGCGTGGAACAATATTGCCACCAATAAAAGCCTGACTATAAACGCATGCAATTGCATACTGTCAGGTTTTCACCCACAGCTCCCTCTACTCTTGTGAATCTCCTCCGTACCGTCTGTAAATCTCATTTTACTGCTGCTGTTGCTCGAAATAATTGAGTTTACATGAGCTCCCTCACGGCTGTAAAAAAAGAAGAAGCATAATTTAAACCTTTCTGTGGTTTCATTGCCAGATATTTTTCCATATTTGTGTTTCCTCAGTTTACGTTACATCCCATTTGCCTATTAAAAACACATTTTTCTAATCTTTGCTAAGAAGAGTAATTGATATAATATATGCAATTAATGAAGATGATTGTTGACAGTTTTTAATTGTTGGATGTGAAAATGTGCTGCATTATCTATTATGGCAGATATTGTTTACTGTGCAACTAACACAGCAAATCTGCAACATGAAGTCTACAATAACAACATTTAACTGCTAGGAATATTGGCAGATTTGTCATGATGCTTTTATGCCATAGTTATATGGTGGAATTAAATCATCTTCATCTTCTTAAAATATGTAAAGTATTAAGTCTAGCTCTTATTCTTCTCTTGCTGCAGGTCATCATTTTCAGATTCTGAAATAGTACTCAATAGCTTGTGTGTGCGTTTCTGTGAATGCGTGTGTGTGTGTGTGTGTGTGTGTGTGTGTGTGTGTGTGTGTGTGTGTGTGTTGGTAATAGATCAAGCACCTGCATCCCCAGTGGTGTTTGTTTTTAAACGAGGGGGCCCTCACAAGCACATTATCATGCTGGGCGTCCACAGCCTGTTGACCCGGCAGAAGAAATATTTCACAATCGTGGACTTTTGTGCTTTTTCTATTACTTCCCCCTCACCGGACTGAGGAGCGCTTTATCTTTGCTATTGCCAATTATAGGTGTCTAAAAGCGCAGCGAGCCGACGCGAAGAGAGAATAATCAGCGAGAGAGAGAGAGAGAGAGAGAGAGAGAGAGAGAGAGAGAGAGAGAGAGGCAGGGAGACACGCAGGCTCAGACCGCAGGGCAGGTCGTTCATACTTACGGAGCACAGTGAGGATGATGTTGGCACAGACGGAGGCCAAAAAGCATAAAGCCATCAGGAGAGCAGCCCGACTCCTCAAACACTCGACGCCCCGCTTCAGTCCCCGGGAGCCTGGGACACAAGAAGAGGAAGCTGTCCACTCACCACTGTCAATCATCTCGTGAAGCCCAGAGAAGCCGCTCAGTGAAAAGAGATCGCGCAGCAGATTATTATCCCCAATGGACGATAATTCAATAGTTTAATATATAATACATGTAACAAGGATAAGTTGCTTGCTTCAAACCCGTTTTTTAAGTAAACGTTGAATGCGGGACTTTAAATGTGGAATTTGCAGAGCTGTTGCGACTTTAACTCAGGTAAACAATGTGAATACTTTTTTCACCACTGTTATTGCGTATGTTAAGTAAAGCATTTCCCTCTGCAATATAGTGTGAAGTAGACTTTACATTAAGAAAATAAATGAAGTAAAAGTACTTCGTATTGTCACAGTACCTGAGTAATTGCACATATGTGTACATGATATTTCCCCACTGGCTCTTAAGCACGTGAAATCTCCCAATATCTTCAGTGACATGAACACACTGTACCGTCGCTGTGCTCCAGAATGAGCCGGTTCGCTCCGGGGGTCGGCTCCTCCGTGAACTCGTGCAGGCTGCTGTAGTTCTCTCCATGCTCCATGGCTTTGATGCCCTTGTTAACGCTCTGTCTCACTCGGTCTCTTTTAGTACGGTGCCTCCTACGCTCCCGATAGGCTTTTGCGGATTCTCTCCCAAGCAGCAATATTTCTCCTTGAAATTAAATTTGTCCCTGCGAGTTGATTTATTGAGGCCGGTTCACCTGCTCTGCTGCGGCGCTGCAAACGAATGTGCTCAGTTAAACTGTCCTCTACCTAGTGACTAAACAACCACAGCTCTTTCTGGAAAAGTTAAGGGTGTGTTGGTCCAAAGTGGGAGAGTCTTTCCTCACTTTGTTGGCTCTCTGCAGTGTGTGTCGGCCCGTTGCCGTGGTGATTCATTGTCAACTCGCCCCCCAGTTGCACAATCTCAGAAGTTTCCTCACACTCGAGCTCGAGAAAGTTTCTGAACGACAACACGCCCACATTCTGCTGAGTCAGAACACGAGTCTGTATTTTAACAACACCGGAAAAAAACATTGTGTGCCTTAAACTTCCCGACATTAGTTGATATAAAAACAAGGTTGTGACGGTGAAGCAGCTGCGTGCACCGTGCGCAGTGACACGAGGCAATCAGTGGTGATGCCGCAGCTGCGCAGTTTGAGCTCACGTGATCACAACACGTGATCCTTCTTTGCTCTCATTAGTCTGTATTGAAGGAAAGAACTCATGAAGAAGAATAGCTGACAATGATGACAGGAATTAGGTGCCAAAAATATAATGAACGGGACATATATTCCAAAATAAACATAAATATGTTGACAGTCTGTTAAGGCGACAGAACGGGCATCTGGTGTGTGTGTGTGTGTGTGGGTGTGTGTGATGTAGAGGTGATATTGTGGCAGCTGTTCTTCTAATGAAGAGAATACAAATATCTCGCAACACACAAACACATGGAAACACACCGTGCTGATTAATGCTGAGTCGTACTTTTTTACTTCTCCATCTTTGCCAATTTGTTAAGAACGTATTTGTCTTTGCTCACCCGCATGCCAGAGCTCCACCATCAAATGTTTGTTTATCTAATCCTATACAGCAGTTCATCGATGGGGTTTGGCCACATGTTGTTGCATCATGTGAGTTCCGTTAATCATAAACTCTCCAGTCTGTCGGGTAGATTTGGTCAATCTGTTCTTTCTGTCCCTCTGCTCGATAAAACACCCAGAGACCACAGAGAGGAAGCCAAATGTTGCTATTATTTTATGAGCTGGCAGACATGAGAAAAAACAACAAGGTCAGAGCAGCCTTAAACAATGTGAAATAGTGGCGTAAAGTAGTTACGAGTGAAAGTATGAAAACAATCAGGTTTAGGGAGCTTTGTATCCTCATTTTCTCTTTTGAACATGTCTGAGGTAACAATCTGAATCATTCGCAAGGCCCCGTTGCTCCCTAGTGCCTGCTCTAAGGGCCCCTCCACACCACCGTCTTCAGTCATTATATTAAAATATAAAAGTTGCCGTGCAGAAGTAAATTGCAGAAATGTGGGGAAAGTTTTGCTTAATCCCCTTTTGGGTTCCCAGAACTAACCTCTGACAGAATGTCTTTTTAATTCCCAGAACTAAAGGCTGTTAACTGTTTACTGGACTGTTTTTTAAGTTACCGGAACCAACGCCCTTCCCAAACCTTTCTTTAGTTCGCTGAACTAAAAGTTCTAAAAAGTTTTGCATCTGGTTCAAAAAGTCTTTAATCTTGATTTGAAGCGGCTGACTTGCAGCTTCCTGGGATTTTGTTCCAGATATGTGGAACAGAAAGAGGACCCGTCCCAGACGACCTGAGGGGTCATGATGCTTTGTAAGGTATCATCAGGTCACGTGTATTTTGGACCAAAACCATTCAGGGCTTTACAAACCAACAGCAGGATTTTAAAGTAAATTCTTTGTTTAAAAATTCACAACTGAAGTTTTGTCTGATTTTTAGCTTTGTACAGAAACTCAACAAGATTTGGAAATACTTTCCATGCATTCATCTTCAGTTGACTGAACTATTGTACCAAATACCTGAAAAATGCTTGTTTAGTTTATAAACACAATATGTACAAGTTAACTGAGAAAAGATCAGATGGATATTTGTTTGAGAGTTAATAAAGGTGATTACATTTTATTGAAGGATCATCATTATCCGAGTCAGGATATCCAGAAATAGCAAAGATTCTCTCTCATGAACAAACATCAGTCACACAGACACATCTCATCCTTTACCCGAGTCGCTATAATGAGTGAACACACCGCCTAAAGAGCCTAAAACCAATCCAATTTACATCTTATTTTACACAAAAAAACTCATCTCACTTTGGCGTGCTGAAATCAGAGGCAACAACGTGACCACGTGTCCGGTGGTCTGGATGGAGAGGACTCAGACCAGGTCTAAAATGTTCCCTGTTCCTTCTTGTATCCGTGAGACGGACCCATCCCGCTGCAGGACCACCAAAAAATGCACTAAGAGTGCTCAGCTGGGTATCTAGTACCAACAAATGCTCATTTTTATATATTTGCTTATAGGGAAAAAGTTGAAAAAGTAACAAGTGTTATCAGTCATAAAAAAAGACTATAGATGGCAACAATGTGGATAAAATAAAAGCATAATATAAACGGTTCAACAGTAATATCACAAACAATAATGTTAAAATTCTGATTAAATGAAGCATAGAGCAATCCTCTGGAATATAAATCACATGTGACATTAGAAATATAAAAACAATCCAAAAATGGCAGACATGGACTACTGAATTACACCTCAGTGATAAACCAATCTCTGACATGAACTTTGTCTTATTAACACAGCCGACAGAGTTTCATGGTTCAGTGGATAGGTCAAAGAAATCCATCTCTTCTAAACAGAAACTCAATTCGTTCCGGTGTCCTCTTGAAAATGTCACTCTTGGAGATATCATGTTCTGTAGAATCCTCTGGGTTTGGGGCTGTAACATAACAAATAAAAGGTTTCTTGTTACATTATAGAAAGGGACACAGAGCTCCCAAAAAGCAAAGTGCAGATGGTGATTTTGCTAATTGTTTATTTCTTTATGAAACACCTATTGGCTATAAGATTGTCTTGAGTCATTTCAGGAGACCAGGAAATAATTGTTACGTACGTTTTGCACTTGCAGAGTCGACGGCTGAGGTGCGTCATCCTCTGCTAATGTAATCAGCACACAGAGAGACACACAACTCTTAATGCCACATTAACAGACCAGTGCGATCCAACAGAAAGGAATAGGAATGGTTTAACTGTACTTGTCTGCGTCTGTAGAGGATGAATGCCAGGATGAGTAGGAGGATTACGATGACTGCGGCACCACAAATGACCACCAGCATCCACAAACTCAATTTGGGTTCTGCATTCAACAGAAACAGAGCGGCGTCAAGCAGCATGTAGAACAAACAGCACATCATGTGACGCTTTGTGTTGCAAAAGCGATCGTGGCCACAAGGCCACGCCAGTGTCATATTTCCTGCTCCCCTCTCACTTCCTGCACTCACCGATTTTCAGCGTGATCTCGGCCGACGTCAGCAGCGCGCCGCTTTGCCACAGCTCACATCTCCACTTTCCGCCGTCTGCCGTCCCCACTTCTGGGACGGTGAAGTGGGCGAGGTGCCGGTCAGGCGTCAGGGACGACTGTTCGGGCGGAACCCACTTCAGTTGCAGGTCAGAGGGCGTCGGATGGCCAACGCTGCAGGTCAAGTTGAGCTGCTGGCCAGAAATTAAGTCTGTTCCTGGAGAGGAGGTGACTGAAGAGACGGAGAGGAAGAAGTGCAAACAGAATAAAAATACGATGAGCACGGGAAGATTTGGCAGGCTGGAAAAGTCCTTTGGTCTCTTTTCCTCTACATGTGAATCTGACTGAGCAGCTGTTGCTGCAGTGCGCCAGCCGAACCTGCCAAGCTTCAGGGGGAGAAACTTTTTTGTCAAAAGACAGACGAGAAACCGAAGAACATGACGGCATCGATGTGAAAAGCGCACAACCGCTCAGTCGTAAAACCACAAAGACGAGTTCAATGTGGCTTGGTTGAGGATTGAACCGGTTCCAGGGGGGAGCAAGTCGCAGCAGGACCCCAGAGAGAAGCTCAGGGGACCCATTTTCACCAGATTGGCCCTTTTCTTGGACTAGTTTTGGTGTTTCTGGTTAAATGATAACTAAAATAAAAAATTAAATGCTCTTATTTTAGAGCATAAATCCTCAGAATACACAGTCCAATTTAAATGAATTGTGTTATCAGCCTCTAACGGCGGTGGGAAAGCTTGTTATTCCCCATAAAAACAATGGAGCTAGACAAGTGTATTAGCCACTGAATTAAAAATGTCACACCAGGGACGTTTCCAAATAAACTCTGCAGCAGAGAGATGAAAACCGAGCAGAAACAGCGAGTAGACAAATCAACGGCTACCTCTTACTTCTGAATGACAATTAAAAAGGAAAAAATAAACCAGATAAATTAGGACAGTGCGATAACAACAAGGAATGAATGTCATGTTGGGAGTGAGTGCATCACTGAGCTGGCCGGTGTACAAAGCAATGCACTTTGACTTACTTTGCAGCACCTTTACGTGCACCGTCCTGTTCAGCAACACGCCGTTTTTAAATTTCATGGTGCACACATAATCTCCTTGGTCTTCTTCATTCCCTCGGCTTCTGGTCAAAGACAGATTTCCTTTTTGAAGGTCTGCTGCAGAGCGTAGTTCTCTGTTTTGGTCTTTCTCCCAGGTGAGTGGATCCTTCAGAGAGAGGGAGAAGAGCCTCTGTGGAGTCCGGCCTGATTCGGGGACAAAGTGCCAGTGAACTTCTTGGAGGCCCTTCGCTTTGATTTGTTGCCACGAGATGTGAGCGGGGAGGGAACAGGGCACGGTGAGAGGCCAGGATTTCGACGTGTATTGAGGACGTAAAAGACCGGGGGAGAGGTCTAAACAGGGAGGAAAAGAGAGATATAATGACAAAGTTATCTTACTACTGTAAAACAAGTGCATGCACACATGCACACATACGCAGTCACTCACCTAAAACCGTAACAGAAACTTTGGCCTTGTTCTCTTTTTTATCATTTGTCACAACACAAATCCACTGGCCACTGTCTTGACTCGTTACTTTCAGAGTCAGTGGTGCTGGACCTTTTTTAATTTTCTCTCCCGAGGGATTCAGCCACTGTATCTGTGGGTCCTTGTGACCTTGGAGAGTCTGTGCGGAGCAGGACAAAGTCAGCGAGTCCCCCGGCAGCAGAGGAGAGGATGGGGTCACACTCACTAGGAAACAGAATGGAAATTATTAAAATTATTGAGGGTAAGACCTTTTCTGAATGTGGTAGGTAATTTAATATTTTCTCTTCTATGTTATACATCAAAAATCAAGTTTGATGAAGAAAAAAAAGGTTATTGAGTAACAAAACGGCCTTGTTGTTTAGCTGAATCACCTTCAAAAGCATAATGTTATGTCTGAAATAAAAATTGAGCATGAAAACAGAATAAATATTCTACGTATTGCGAAGAACAGATTTTATAAAGATACTAGATTTGATCAAAATACATCCTCCTATGGATTATGTTCCTACATAGATTACAAATGTAAAGAAAGTACAAGAGTCAACTGTCCTTTCATATGTAAATATTGCAAGGTGACTAAACTGGGCTGGTCACAATATTCTAACTCTTACCTGTGAATTTGAGAAGTTTATATTTGGTTGGTGTACCACTAGGACCGCGTTTAAAGACAAAAGTCTCAAAGTCTGTTTCTTGTACGTCTTTGATGATCAACGAGTCACGGGACAAGGACAATCTGCCTTTCCATCGGTCATCTGCATGGGAAGAATTAAATGGCGGTTCCTGTCAAAAATACCTTAATGAGTTTTATTATATCCGTCAATAGCTCAATGCATTGTTCACCTGAAAATGTCCCCGATCCGCCTAAAGGATTGCGCCAGGCAAGAGTTTTGACATCATTTGCCCTGTCTTCAAGCTGCCAGTACACATAATGTCCTAAAAAATCATCAATCTCTGGAGGCTTAATGGTAGCCGTCTCTCCCAGCTGAGCATATATCACCTCCAGTGCGCCTAAGAGAGGGAGAAGGATGTTATTCGTTACTGCACAAAGCCAAACTGTCCTAAAGTCAAAATAAAGGAATCATTTGCAATCAGTGTGTCTCACCCGTGAAGGACGTGAGCGCAGCCAGCAGGAGGAAGACGGGGTGAAAAACATTCCTCATTTCGTCTGAAAAGCATTTTTTTGAAGAATACAGAAAACATATTGAAATAGATTAAGTACAATGATAATAATAATATTATTAATAAACCTTATTCATATTGTGTCTTCCACCCATACAATGTAGCTCAGAGCTCAAATTAATTTGTAAGAGTGCTGTTGTATTGACATTGAAATCGATGCGATGTTCTCTCTTTCTTGTTTTATAGTTATAGTAAGACCAGAGAAGAGATGAACCAAGGTGACGGCTGACGTTTAATTTCTGCGTTGGAAAGTTTCAGAGAGATTTCTTAAGTTTAAATCTAACAGCTAATTTTCTCTCAGTGAAACATTTTTTGCAACAATGTTTAGATCTCATTTCCCTCAAATTATGTTGTTTTTTTGCCATCCAAGGCGTTATCCATCTTTAAGAGATCCACTGGTTTAGGCTGTTCGGGTCTGGAGATAAAAACACAACTCTGTTAGTCCACAAAGCTGTGAAATGTCATGCATGTTGTTAAATCATTTGGAGAGTAGGAGCGTGTACAGTTTAACGCCTGCAAACTGCTGCGACTGAGTTTAACTAACACCTCTATGACAATTAAACTTTCCATTTTACAAACAGATAACTTGTTCTGGTTCAATTTGCAGACAGAAAAAAAGTGTCAATAACAATACTAATACTAGTAATAACAACAATAATATTAAATTCTGAATAAAAAACAGTGTTACTATTTATGTGTATCTACTCTTGCTGCACAGAGAATTCATTCAGCAGGAAGTAAAGTTTGGTCTGTGGTGGTCTCAGATTCAGAGAGATTCGAGGGGATGAAAGCAAGAGAGCTGAGAGAGTTGAGAGTAGGCGGCCTGCGGTGGGTTTTTGAACGAGGGAAGAGAGACGGAGCGCACGCCACGTTGTGGTGGGCCTTGATTTAGTTAAGCTGCAGATTCTTATCCCGATCCTCCCTCTCTGCCTGTCACACCCCCTCTCTTCCTCCCTCGTTCCACGAAAGGCGGATCTCTTCGCGCTTAAAGAGAGAAAAGGAAGGAGACCACAGCCCCGGCAGCAGCCTTAGACTGTGGTTCAAAGGTAGAAGTTTCTCCCTTATCTCTCTTTCACTCTCCCCCTACACCTATTTAATCTTGATGGTTTGTACAGTATATGATTGTGCAAAAAAAACGTTGTTGTTGTTTTTATATTGATTTGACCACACAAATTAAGACCCCAAAGACCCCAAAATCAATCCATAGATAAATTACAGATTTTTGACCGTAGATGTAACATCGAATATGCATAACATGCCTCAAGAATAAATCAATTATATTGAATAAATAGAGTAGATACAATGGGCTCTTATGATTTGTACTTGCCTAAAATTTCCAAAACTTAATTTATAAAGATTCATAAAGAGGAGAAAAGGCTTAAGTGATGGATGAGTAACTTTTGATTGTTTGCACATTTGGTGTATTTCTATCTCGCATGATGCATTACAAAACACTTTTCAACATCGCATTTTCTCAATGATTTGTATTTAGGGTTAACAAATATTTTTGTGGTACGATTACCAACATTTTAAAGCGCTGGTGGTTCAGTGCTACGATCCAAGCCATGAAACCTCTGTCCGACCAAAGGCCGTTGCTGCGTGCCATCCCTCCTCCTGCCCCCATTGTTTCCTGTCAGATAAATAATGTTCCCAAAAAGACTCCTCAAAAAGTTCTTTATCTCACCTTGAGAGGCAAAACGACACAAACGACCCACAATGTCCCGTAAAAAAAGAATTATAGCCTTCATCATAAAAGTATCAGGACTAATATTTAAAACGTATGAAGGTCACAAGGTATATTTTACTTCACTCGTGCCAACACAGACATCGATAAAAGTATTTCATGGTGATAAAATTGTACGATCATCCGTCTCGTTCCTGCCTCAAGGAAAGTAACAATGAACATTCAACTCTGAGGTGAAGTGTGTCAAGGAGGAAACGACTCAAAGCAAATAGATTAAGTATCTTTACAAACTATCTGTAAAAGATCAAAGATTGTAAAGATGTGAATATAGAAATGCATTAGATATTTATTAGATAGACGATAAATAATATTGCATTATTATCTCACTGAGATCAGCGTTTATAAGACGGTGGTGGAAGTGGAGACTGGAGACAGATGATAACTGAAGATATTAGACGTTGAAAGTGGCATCACCTGGGGAGCTGAAACCCAGAAACCGAGAGGGTCACAGGTGCAGTCGGGATGGAGCTTCAACATCAAGCGGGGATGGAGGAGAGAGGCAGAAAAAAGGAGTAGTATGACGGCATAATTCATTGATTAAACGGCCTCTGCTTTTCACATAACTGAATTTAACATATTTTGTCTTTACATCTCAAGGGATTACACACAGATATAGTTTACAGGTCTGATACGGAAAACAATGGATGCGCCAACCGCCGTTAATCTAAACATATTTAGTTCAGATTGCTATATTTGAACGTCTTTTACAATTATTCTTTAAAGGTCTATACAAAATAAATGCAATGATACTTCGTGTTTCTAATATGTAAATTGTGTGTGCAGCGAGTTTGTCATTTTGTGTTGTCCAGAAGGAATACAACAATTACAACAAAAGTGTTATTATATTTGAGCAATTTTATGAAAAAAAAATATTTTTGTTTTTTTGCCACTGTAATTAGATGAATGTATAAAACTAGGTTCTTTCAGCCTCCGCTGGACATACAGATATAATAATAAATAAATATTATCATTCGACAGAAAAATGATTATATTTATATAAATGTAAATGTATAAATGCTTTGACATTTGGAAACAGATATATACTTAGCAAAACATTTTTTTAAATTACATTATACTCACATCTGTTGTTGAGCGCTGTGTCCCTTTGTGCTCTGACCCCGAGTTGGTTGGAAATGTTGAATATCTATCAAACGAACTTGCTTTTTTAGTGGCGTCGCACCTCCCTCCTCTCCGATTGGTCTGGAAACCAAACGCACAGTCATCAACAAAAGCCGAAAGGAGAATAATGATCTTTGATTGGTTGTTGCAAAGGACGAGGACAAGAGCTCTTAAGATATTAAACAGCAAAACACTTAATCTTTTAAAAATCCATGCTTCATATTATATCATATCATACATTATATCATTTGGGCAGTGTAATGGTGAAATATATCAATTAGTAAGTTAATTAGTATATTTATTATATAGTTTGTTCCTTTTTACCTCTGAATCTGTCCAACAAATAATCCTAAATGGTTAAATTTGTTATTTGAGTTTCTGTCTGATAATAATCTCCAGGGATTCATTATCTATCTTCGGAATGTTTTAAACAGCACTTGGGCGGGTTACGGCCTTATTTATTAGGATTGCTCAGTGGATTTTCCTCATGTCAGATAATCGTACTGATTTAGATACATAATTAGTTCATCAGAATAAAAGCCATGGAGTGCTGAACCAAGCAGCTGAAAAGGGAAGTGAAAAAGGAGAAGTTTCTAAAAAGAAACCGTGGATTATTTAGTTTAGGAGAATTCATCTTGCGGCTATAAGGGGAAACGTGATCACGTGAGTTTAATATTCCCGCAAAACAATAAAAATATATCAAGAGAGTTCAAAATCAACTGTGTCATTTCCATACTGACCCACATTGAAATATTGTTCATTGAATCACTTTAACATTGATTACGTCTTTAGTGTAAATCTCATGTCTCTGATATACAGGCGTCATACTGTTTCCCTTTTTAGTCTTCAGATTACAATAATTAATCTTAATAGATCATATTAATGTAAATTCTTGTACCACTTTTACCATTTTCCGCCTGACAACGATATATATACTTTGCTCGCCATTGGAACATAATGTCCCTCGTCAAAATGGTCGAGCTGCTCTTACGTATGTGAAGAAAACACGGATCATCGACCTGTATTTTTCATCACTGTTTGTTAACTTCACATAGAAGCTGCATTTTTTAAATCGCAAAGTTCTTTTGGCTGCTCCAAAATGTATGTGTACAATTTTACACACATTTCCTTTTAGTTCAGCACGCCATGTTTGAATGTTTGATTGTAAAAAAGGAATTCGACTTGAGTTTAAAAAAAAGTTGGGAGAAGATTCCACCGACGGTCCGCAAGGCTGGAAGAGATTAACAGCTGTGAGTAAATGTTTTCATCCGATGGAATTCTCGTTTTCTCTTCCAATTAAATGGTATTCGATGATAATATGCGAGCCAATCCGAATTAACCAAGCAAATGAGCGCAGCCGGGGTTTTAACAAACAAACTCGCAAATGCAAAGTGCCGGTTCCGGCTCTGTGATATTTTTCCCTCAATAAATACTAATCTTGTGTGGCTGCTTTTGTGGACTCCTGATCAGTTGTATTTGGCTTTTTCTTAGAGAACATCTACTGTTCATTCTAAAGTAAAAGACGGTTTCACTTCTAAACATCTGCTTGTGTTTATCTCCACTCTTAACCTTCTGTAGATTCCCGTCTGCACTCAATACGGCCGTAATAAAACATCTGTGCCTCTCCCTCTTTGTTTGTCTGTGACAGCCCTTTGGGAATTTCACTGAAATAAGACACAAAACTGTTACACTATCACTTTACTGCACTGCCAGGAGTTAATACAAAGGGCAACGAAAACCCTCAAACAGACGCTCATACTTTTAAAACTTTTTGGAAAGGGGACTAAGTGTAAATTAAACTGCAATGGCACCAAACGTCGCATGAGTTTCTTTCTTTTATGCTGAGCTCACAACCACCAATAAATATGTTTATTCGTGAATAAAATCACTCAAGGATGCTTGTAAAATGTGGCACTTAATGTTGCAGAAGAAGCCAGAAAACAATACAATCCAGACGGCTTGAAGTTTTAAGTCATTGAAGTATAATTTCTTCATTTTAGGCATTTTGAGGCTAAGCTAACTGATGACATCTCTGGGGATCATTAAGGGACTGGAGCTGCACAAACACACTGCCGAGGTGGTTTAGAAAGATGAACCACAACAAGGACAAAGCAAACATCTCACACTCGTCTCATGTGTCTCTCTGAGGTTTGTCGGCCTGACTCCGTACTGTCTTCATGAAGCGCTCACACCTGCTTCTGCTCCCTCCGAGCCTCAAACACAACCAGCCTTTTCTTCGCTCCGCGCAACCAAAGTTATGGCCGCCAAAAGTGAGACATTCACTTTCCAGGGGCGGCCATGTTTACCTGGGGAGCAATCTGGGCATAAATGTGTAGGAAAGTAAATGTTCACGTTGATGCTGATTTCAGTGGATTCTGTTTGTTGAACTGTGGTTTGGATGGAAAACACCTGAAAGTGAGGACTCCCTCATTAGTAACACACCTGACGAGGCGTTTCATTACTGAAAGAGAAATAGACTCAAAGTGTGGGCCACACGCAAGAAGGAAGGAGTGATTCACCCATTTGATATGTATCTCAGGCTTCCTCACCCTCCTTACAGTCCTTCTGAGGATTCCCCTCACCGTGAAATCTCAAATCTTCTGCTTTTTTGGTGTGTTTTAAACTTTTTAGCTCAGACAAATTGTGTTCGATTGAACAGAGGCAGGTAGCCCAACATGCTGGAGGCCGTCTGCAGCCCTGCGTGTGCGGGAATGTACAAGGTGTGATATTTTAAAAACAAACAAAATGTCAGTGGAAAAGAGGCCGAGAATCAGAAACAAGTGACATTCTGCTCATTGACTGAAAAGACGTTTCGTCGCGTGGGGAAAGTTCATTCAAGATTCTTTGAAACTTTAGATTTGTGAGACAATAGATGTGTCTCCCACTCACCACTGCAACGACATCGTTCGTACACATCGATGCCCATTTTTTTGTTTCGTTACTGTATTGCACGTGGGCAGCTGCATCGTTTCTTCAGAATGGAAAAATAAGCTATTTTTGTTAGAAGTGTTTTAAGTGTCATGGTTTCATGTCAAGTCAGGTTTGTGTTATATTCCTGAGAGGTTCCAACTGAATTCCTCTCATTTAGTTGTTGGTAACATAAAGCTGATTCTATGGAGTTGTTGGTGAAATCATATCATCGTTTCCGTGGTTGAAGTCACTACATTCCTGTAACTAATCAGTTCGACTGGATTATACATTCACTTATTGTCAGAATCAGACATCTCGTAAGTAATAAACCACAAAACTGCTGAATAGAAACTGCTGTGCTACATCAAGGTTTTAGACCTTTTATAGTTTAGGTATTAGCTATTGTTTATTGTCTCTACAAAGTATTCTAGATTACAAGTATAGTCCACTGCGCACAGATAAGAAACTATTGTTATTTACGTACAGTACACAAAGCAATAGTGTTGCAATGTAGATGCTACAGTGACCGACATGCACAGGTGCACACATCTGTTTAACCATTATGTTTCATTTCCTGGTTCAAAGCACTTTATCGCTGGTCTTCTGGTGAGCATCGCCTTGCTCGGCAGTTTAAAGTCACGTACGTTTGATACACGCTGGAGAGGCATCACTCTGTGTCTGTCACCTGGTTACAAGCGAAACGGCAAAGTAGAAAATAAAGTATAAATCTGAGACGGATCAGTGGTCCATCACAGCGAACCAGTTGTTCAAGCACTAAAACCTGCATTTAACTCCAGACAAACGTGAGGGGAGTTTACAGCAGATTATTTTCAGTCAAAGGGCCGTGCGTTATTTAGAAATAACTGCGCTGTTTACACCTGCGGTTGGTGGCCAGGTGAATGTTTGTTGACTGTCTGAGAACTCGCACATCAACCCGCTGAATGTTGCACCTGTTCAGAAGCTGCTCACTGGCACAATATGGCACCAACATCTGCCAGATGTTTACATGGCTTTGTGGAACAAACACGAACGCTTTATATTACTCATACATTGTGTATGTCACGGTTGTCTCAGGAACTGGATACGTGCTCCTGGTGGAATGATGCCCGAGTGGAAATTACAAGAGGGAGGGAGACACACTGGTTCCGAAATATCAGTTTCGCTTTGAATGATTGTGTGTGTTTGTGTGGGATCGTTGCTGAAAGGCAAACGGTGAGAAAGAGGACTGAGTAATAGCCTTGCAAAGGGAATCCCGATGTCTCATAAGAAAACACTTCCAAAGATGTTATATTTTCATAACAATGCAAGGGGAACACAGCTTAGTAATCACCTCAAGGAGAGACAATGAAGTACACGCTGAGAGGGGAAAAAGAGTGCGTTTTTTTGTGTATTTATAAATGAAGTTGTTCATAAAACCATTTCATAATTTTGGCTCTGCACCCTGAACGTAAAGAAATAGTTTGCTGTGACCATGCGGCCCTTTTGTTTATCGATACATCTGATTACGTCCTGATGAACGTACTAAAACAGGGAAGGCTCACCTCATTTTACTAAATGAGTCACTACGACTGCAACTGGACAGCGACGCGCAACATCGTGGCTGTCAGCTGACCTCTGACCTCTCAGTGGTCAAAGTCATATTGAGACAAAAATCATTAAGGTTTTTACAACAACCGGGTAAAAAATTGCTGCCGGTAATTATCGTCCACGGACTTCAATCACTCACAACAAACCTGGAGACAAATGTTGAATAGAAAACTCTAAATATTGTAGGTTGTTGTTGTAGTTGTCTTTTCAAAAAAGAAAAAGAAAAAACATAAATGTATAAAGATATAACTTTATGATATTTGGTTGATGTGAACCCTACCAAATTAAAGAAGAACATCGATCTTTGAATCGTATTTCTTAATTCCAAAGTGCATGTGCGTGAAGAACAGTACGAGACTTTGAACAGACTGAAATGTGCACACAAAACATAATAGTCACACACAAAATGTCCTCCGTATGGACACAGAATATTACATCCTATGGGACGCCTCACGGGACTTGTTTTAATTTGATGGGTGTTTAATTTGAGTGGTTATTAATGAGGAATGGACCAACATAGAAGATGTTAGCAGATTAATACCATTAAATAAACTGAAAGGGAGGAATGAGGGGAAGCAGATTTACAAATGCAAAGACTAAAAGAACAGATAAAAACCATCACAAAACACAAAATATAGGAACGTGAGGTAAAAGTTTAGAAATAAAGGGTTAATAGCTGATCCGTTGCTTTTCAACGCAGCAAAGAAACGTTACATAGAAATGTGCAAAATGTACAAAATGTGGAGGTGCATTTGTCAATGTATACGCGCGGTACAATGACCATCTTCAAGTCATTCAGCTGCCGGCTAACATATTTGTATAAAATCACGTCAAACCGGCCATTTGTTAATGTCCCTTATGTGGATATTATTCACGTTTATGTGGATATTATTTACGTTTATGTGGATATTATTCACTTTTATGTGGATATTATTTACGTTTATGTGGATATTATTCACGTTTATGTGGATATTATTTAGAACATTCTCTGTGTTTATATTATTCGGATAACAAGCAAATCGTATGCGGATCCTGTACAGACCGCCGTATTGGGATGGATGACATTACTAGTATTTGTAAAATATATTTCAAAATGACAAACCATTAATTAGTTTTATTTCATATTGATCAACAGGACATGAAGGAATTTGATAAATGGTTTGAGTTTCTACCAAACATGGACCCCAAATGAGTTTTTAGCTTTTCTACGGAGCAGAACTTTGAATTATTAAAACCCCCTGCACCGAGGTCCCACTGTTTATGTGGATCAATGTGCGTCTGGTTAAGTTACATTACACTTAATAATAATAAATGCTGTATGCCACTTCAATGTGACATGTAGAATTCAGCACGCACATATGTGTCAACAGCATAACCGCATTTCTTCAGGAATTGTTGGAGACATATTTTTAGCTAATAAGGCAACTCCTCCTCCGTATACAGCATTTGCAATAAATAGCAATATAAATGTCCTTTGACCCATTACAGGACTTAGTATTTCAGTATCAGCGAGTTGTTTGAATGAAAAACGTTAAACTTTTAAAGCTACACGATCATCGTTCATGTTTGTCACTTTGAAGGCCTCTAAGTTTCACCCCTTAGCAACAGCGGACACCAACAGTTAACAGTTTGCTATATCCTGTGTTAATACTACATATTTCCAGCTATCTCCTCCATAACATCTGTTTGTGTGTCAATCCAGTACAACGCCCCATTGATTGCAAAATCAACAAAACGGCGCATTTGCTGTTGCATAAGTTCTGAACTTTACGCTTCAAGAAAGCGAATAAGAAAGGATTCTATTTTAGGCCTTTCTGATTTAAGATTTTGAAATCCTTCCTCATGAGCATCAAACACAAAGAGAGTCATCGGGGGGCAATAAACACATCGAGGCTGACACATTAAAACGATTATTTCAGGCTCATGATAAAACGAGTCATCTCTTATCCTCTTAGATTTAATATCAGGAGACGTTCAGCCAAAACAAGTTTTACAGCTCAAAGTTTTTCTTAGAATTATAATTATTTGAGATAATTTGTGTCAGTTTGAGGGGAATTAAGAACAAGACAGAGGAAAACAAACCATGGCCAAGACAACACAAAACCATCAGTGTGTTGCTTGAGGGCCGGCAGGAGAGCAGGTTTGAGCCCCTCGGTGCCCTTTGCTTCTGTCAACAAGAGAGCATCTTCGGCAGAGTTCGCCAGTATTTGTAGAACCTTTTTTCGCCTCATGTACAAACTAGGCTATGCTGCCGTATGCCGACTTCTCCCAGTGACAGAAGCCCTTAAATCAACTCCCAAAACCAGTAGAACGCTGTGTGAATGCAGCATGTTTAGAAGTACTCACATGTGATGTTCTCAGTGCAGCGATGATTTGAGCTCTGACATTTGGTAGACTGTGTGCAGTGCAGGTGGCTCTTTCGCTGACACACACACGCGCACACACAGACACACAAACACACACTCACGCTCATACACAGGAAGTCAGACACCACTATGATCCCATCCTTTCTGTTACATGCTGAATGGATTACAAAGAGTTATAGTGCGACACACGCGCACACACACACACACCTACACACAATGTAAAAGTCGGAAAAGTTTGTTACAAAATACCAGAATTCCTTAACTCATACAAGGTATCATACATCCTTTCACTTTTGCACAGTACATACAAATATGTATTTATGTATGTATGTGTGTATATGTATTGGTACTGTGTGTGTGTGTGTGTGTGTGTGTGTGTGTGTGTGTGTGTGTGTGTGTCTCTATGTTTGTATGTGCAGTATGTATGTATACATATATATCTATAGATATAGATATATAGATGTGTGTATGTATGTATGAATGTATGTCATTGGTGGTCTTGTGTTACTGTGTGTACCAGGTGTTTACTGTGTGCCAACACCTGCATTATTTCTGCACCAGTTGTGGGGAATCCAGTGCTTCTGAAGCAACACAGGCAGTTTAAGGTTTATTCAAGAGCATTTAATATTATGAGAAACAAGTTGGTTACAAGTTATAATCTTTAACATTTATATATTTTTAAAGCCTTTAGGGTCATTATGGCCTTTCTTCCCTGAACTAAGATTAAACATGAACACAGTGTCTCTATAATTACTGCTTTGAAAGTAGTTTGAATCGTTACTGACGGACGTCCTTGCACTGTTTTGGAAACACCGCAGTGAGTATTCACAGGGAACAATACGCATTTTACTTTTTGTAATTTTATCTCACCGATCACAATTTGCTTTTGTGTTTATTGAAAGAGGAAAACTACATATAACATCATTACAGTTATCTAATATTGAATTTACCCATCATGGAAAAACAGTAAACATATGGACATATTTTGGCATCTACCCGATGCACATAAACACAAGAAAGGTCTTTCAAAATCAACTCAATTTATTTTTCAATGGAGAGCGCAAAGACGTCCTGTCTTCTTTACAAGTTAACATGAGGCATGAATGACAAAAACAAGCACAGGCTGACGTTGTTCTCCTTTGCAGTGGAGGAGCATATTTGCATTCAGTTCACTGTTTAAAACTTCAAAGCGCCCACATCATTACATTTGATTTTTATTTTTCATCTTGAGCATTAAAAAAGCAAACTTACATTCGTGATGCATTCACACAAGGGCTCTCTCTCTCTCTCTCTCTCTCTCTCTCTCTCTCTCTCTTTATCTATTTCTCACTGTCCCTTCCTCTCAATCTCGCTCTTCATGTTTCTCTTTCTTCATGTTTGTCTCTCCTTTCTTTCCATCGGCCTTTCATGTCACAGCTTTAGCAGGGGTTGCAGACGGGCGGCTGGTTGCTTCTCTCGCCGGCGTCCTTGCCGCGGTTTCGCTGCAGCTGCTGGGCTGCGATAACGAGAGGAAAGAAGAGAAGTTTTCACACTAATTACGCCACAATAATGAAGCACTCGGTAAAAGGCACAGTGAAAATGAAGGTCAAACAGTCATTCATATAAAGTGAATGGAGTCTATAAGAAAGCATCTGTAAAGTGAATAGATAGAGCTGGAGGGGAGATGCAGTCATTTATTTACTAGACAGAAGCCGGTTAGGAAGATTTACCAGTTACACTGGCAGTACTTCTTCGGCTGCAGTTGCTGTCGTCCATTCTTCATCGTTATTTTTCTCTGTAGCGGAAAGAAATTAAATCACACTACAATGATTTTGTTTGCTTCAGTCATCCGCCTCCCTTCATCCCACCCACTAAGTCCAATCCCCAGAGCAGCACGTGCAGATTCCCTGTGTGATTTTTCATCACCAACCTTCTTTCTTTTGAACCTCTTGCACAGGACAATGACGATGACCAGGAGGAACACCACGACCAGGCAGCCTAGTCCAACTGCGACCCAAATCCACCAGTTGAGGCCCAGCAGAACAAGAGGTGGAGGCGGAGTGACAGCTGGTTGAGCCATGAAAACACACCATTGGAAAGAAGCGGGGAGTCAATGACACGTGGAGTACAGAATCCCCGTTGTTGTTGTTGTTGTTGAGCGCGGATGGAGGGTTTACCCGAGGGACCGCAGTCGAGGCAGGTTGGCGTCGGGCCGGGCTTTGGTCCTTGGGAAGGGGATGGTGGACTTTCAGGAGCCGGTTCTGAAGTAAAAACACAGCACATCTCGTGCTCACTCGTCGGGAGCTTTTGACGGCGTTAAATCCACGTGAAAAAAACCGAGAACAAACATTTGGTGAAAGCCGGTGTCCGACCTTGAACTTTTCTGATCAGGTTGTGTTTGTGCGTCACCCCGGCGTGGGAGAACGTACACTCCCAGATCCCTGCAGAGCGGTCCACAGATTTGAGTGACCCAGAGTGTGAACGTCCATCCTTTACCCCACAGTGGCTGTTGTCCCAGACTATCACAGAAAGGGGGAGCGGGTACGTGGAAGAAGATCAGAGAGAAATAGAGAGTTGAGGTCCTCATTCTTATCATAGGGAACGTGGAACGCCCTTTGGGCGTGATAAAAACATTTAAATGAAAGTAAAGTGCTTTTACTGCACAAAGAACTGCTTAGCCGGGAGCTTTCGAAACGTTTGAAGGCGTAACTCTTTCATAGGGGGGGGGGGGGCAATGTTAAAGACTATTTTACTCAATTCCAAGAATAATCACTTAATTTGAAAAATTTGTATCAATCTAATAATATAAATGGGAAGGGTTTATTATCTGTTACACAATAAAATGAGTACCAATACAAATATGTAATAAACATGCACTTTTAATTTTCGTTGTAACGATGAGATTTTATTTGTATGTCTTCAGCTCACCTGAGACCACAAGAAGTGTTTGTTCTTCACGTTTCCGATCTGCTGTGCAAATGAACGTTCCGGTATCTTCTTCCTTCACATTAACGATCTCTAGGTCTGTATTCCTCACCTTTGTCCTTTGGATAATTTTAGCTGACCCTAAAACAGAACATACATTGAGTGGGATTAACGACATTTCAACTGTTGTTTTTTCAAGTGTTGCCTAAAGTCCGTCTGTACCTTTGCGAGGCAAGCCGGACATTGAAACACTGTGTATCAGGTCATTTCCCTGATGCCACTGCAGGGTTTTGAAGGTCTTGACCCCACACTCCAAGGTGACCTTTTGCCCGGGACTTATGAGGACCACTTTGCTCGCAGCAGAAAGAGAAGCAAGCGCTGAAGAGAGAAGATCACGTTCATGAAGCACTTTTCACTTTATTCAAAGGATATTTATTCAAAGGAAAAACAGGAAATTCTGTGTATACAGACAAAGACAAAACTGTGTTATTGTAATATATTTGACTACTATTGGATTGGATATATATATGTCCAATATATGTCAATAACTATATATGAGTTAAAAAGGCAGTTAATCAGGTTAAATCTGGGATTTTTACTCACCAAACCCAAACAACACAATGGTTTTCATTTTAAAAGTAGGATCTGAGTGGAAAAAGTAACACAAATTTCAGTGAAGATAAAAGTATTTAATGTATAATGCAGTAGTTCACGGTGTCAAAGAGATATCACACAGCTTCTGTTTGAGACAAGCACTTCCCCAAAAAACATGTCATCCATAACCACCGAGCTAGCTTTCTACTTCCTTCCTCACTCTACCTCTTGTATTACGAATGTAAAACTGCAAACTTGCATAAAAATAAAAATAAAATGTCACCAGGAAAATTCCATCTTGTGTTTCGGCTCTTTGAAAATGAATTAACACGCTCAAGAATGCATGAAGAAATTTGATGTCATAATTTTTCATTTCTTACTGATACGGCAAAGAGTGAAAAAATGTCGTGCAATTCAGACGAATCCTAATCAGTGTTTTCATTACGGTTTAATGAATTTCAAAGTCTGAAGTACACATTCCAGTTTAAATATTTAGTCATAAATCATATCTTTGGTTTAGTGGATAACCAAAACGGGCAATATAATTAGTAAATACTTAAAACTAACTAGCTCTCCTTTAAACTCCTTTCAATGTTTTTTCTTTTGTGAGGCAAACGTTTAATATTGAGATAAGATAGAATCAGCTTTAGAATCCGCCTTCATACATACAGACCTCAGGCTTTTACACGAGGGTGCATACATTTTTTTTGTCATATTTAACCTATAATCTTACACGTTGGTTTCCAAACAAATTGTAGTTTTATTAGAGATATAATAGGACACGCAACAACCTATAAGGTACATTTTTATAACTAAGGTGATTCATCGATGACGTTAAGATCGACATTGCGGTAAAAAAAAGGCAGATTTGGAATAGTGACTTTAAACCCAATATTTGCAGCTAACTATGTAAAACTTGATTTCACAATCTAGTTTGAGATCTTACCTTATTTTAAAGCAGTGCAGTCGTAACTGAAGGCTTTCCTCGTCCTTACTTCATCAAAAGCCAAAGCACAAGGATACAGAAAGTGTAAAGAGGCGGAAGAACGAACACGCTCTTTGGCGTTGTGGGCCGATGCCAAATCTTCGCTCTTTGTGGCTTCTGCTCCTCGTGCTGGTGTTCTCTCACAAACTAGGCCATGGATCCTCTACATACAACAGGTTGGGTTTTTTTTTACATGAAGCTGAGAACTCTTCTCAGTGGTTCACTTTTAATCAAAAGCAGCTGGGAAACAAACACAGAAGGGAAACGCTGAATGTAAATAAGAACACTATGAAGACTGCTTCAGAAAAAGAGAAAGGCAAAATGTCAGACAACTCTTTATTTGTCACAGCAGAAGTAACAAAGGATTTGTTTGCAAAATGAAACAGGAAACAAACCACCCAGATATCACCCTCACCAAACTAATGAAAAAAACTGAGGATTACCGTTGGTCAGGTTTAGCGTTGTGACTTGTTTTTCTTCTTTTCGTAACACATATTTGAGCTGTTTGTGTGACTAAGTGGCATTTCCTCTCGTTGTGGACATTTAACAATGTTTTTTTTTTTTTTTTACTTAGATGTTTGCTGCCCGGCTAAAATGTTGACACCGTCCAACGGAAGCAACATATTCTGATGGGGGGGGGGGGGGGGGGGGGGTCTGTGACAGTAGTCAGGGCATGAATTATGAGACAGCCAAGCAAGGAGAAAATCGATTAAGCAACCCTCTCATGTTCGGGGGGCCTGTTTCATGAAGCCGTCCGAATTATCTGGATACAATTTCTGAGTAAAACCTGGAACGCGTGTTTTAACCGATTTTACTCGGCACAGTTGTCCTGGTAAATAAATGAATGCGCTTCTCTTTAACGGGCTCATGGATTGTAAATCAATGGAACAAGATTCCCTCCCAAACACCCGGCTTGTACGTCTGCATATCTCCCAGTTAAATGAATTACTGCAATCTGAGAGACTTATTTACACCCAAGTCAGTTGTGAAGCATGCCGGGGGACTTGTAAGAGCTTGGTGGGAGGTGACTACAAATGCTGTCTTGTGTGTTTGTGTTAGCGGCCATGATTCCTCTCCTTCACCCCGGGTCCAACGTGTCCTCGCCTCATTCAGCCACTCTCCGGTAGAAGTAGAGGTACCCGAGGTCTTTGGGAGGTTTCTCTGAAGCGCAGACCTTCTGATCGTTGAAGATTACCCACCTGTGAAAGAGAGAGACGGCTCAGTGCACGAAGAGAAACTTGATAACAAAACAGGTTATTTATTTGATTATGGATACAAAAAGGGTGGCTTTTTAAATCTGATTAGAGAATAAAATGTCCGTCACGTGGGCAAAGTGACAGTTGCGTTGTGATCTAATATGATGGCCAACAAAATCGTGAGAATATTAGAAGAATAAAAAAATCATTCGAGTATCCTACGGTCATTATTTGTTAAAGATAAAAGTTGTGCAAAAAGAATAAGTTATAACAGGACAAAATCAATATTGTTTATTTAAAACCACATGTGCTTTCCCCGAGTAGGTGGAGTACGGGGCCCCCTGTTGACGCACTGCAGAATTAGCTATTACATTACGTGAAGTCAGTGTGAAATGGCGGTAATGTAAGGTATTGGACTACTGCTGCGTTAAATTAGATTACTATTAGATATTGATTTAAAAAATGCCATTCATGCATAATTAAAAAGTTCAGTTTCAATGATCCGCATGTTTAATCAATATTCCTCTTTTCGGTGCAACAGAAAGAAAATCAATTTCCCTCTGAGAGTAGAATGAATTTTTTTTTGGTTCTAAGGACGTGAGATGTTTATGGAATAAATTCTCGCAGTGATATATTCTAAACAGTTCGGACATATTGTGGCCTTGAAAGAGGAAAAATGACACTTACTGCTGATCCTTCTTGATGTGACAGACGTAGTGGCCGCACATTGTGCTCGTCCCCATGTGGCTGACGAACGCAAAGAGCTCATACTCTGAATAAAGGAGAATTCATGATAAATTATAATTAGAACAAATATGATACACATCATACAATATTAAAACAAATCATGAAGGCAACGTTGCAGCTGTCTACATTTCTTGTTATTCAACCTTTCTCTCTTCCGGGAGACTTACTGCCTGCGCCGTCTTTGACACGAGGCCCGGGGGGAGGAGGGTCTCTGCCCCCCTCGCTCTCTGCGGCTGAGCGCCCGCCTTCCGACACGTCCATGGACTCCAGGTCGTCCAGGTGGGAGAAGATCCAGTCCACGGCCCGCTCCAGGACATTACTCTGCGACAAGCAAACACCAGTTAAAGGAGACGTGGATTTAGATGGACTATTTTGTCAAATAGAAGATCTACAGGTAGAACGTTTAGCATGTTTCTTCCTAGATCATATTATCACATTATATCTAGCTCTTGCTCATTTTTGTTGAGGTACTAATGACTAATGAACAAACATCACTGTCTGAACACAAAGGGGGCAGCTGTGCTTGTATTCGCACTGCTCCACCTCTAGAAGGGGAGGAGTTCTAACCGTGGCCCGAAGTGCTTTGGTTGCCTGGTCTCGGCTGAAGCCCATTGAGACAATGGTTGCCAGGTGCTCCTCAGAGAGGCTCTCAGTGGGTGTGGTCCCGGGCCCGGAGCTGCAGCCCGGCAACACCAGGGGGGCCGCAAAGTCTACAGCCAATCAGAAGGAGCAGAACATTTGTGGGAGTGAGAGGAGTGATCAGATTCATTGAGAACTGGCTTTCCGGTAAAAATCGCACTGCTCTGCACACCTGGGTCATCCATATGGCTCATGATCCAATTCATGGCAGCATCGATTCCAGTGTTCCCAGTGTAATACACAGCTTTCCTACAGGCCTCCAGTGGGAATCCCATTTCGCATAACTGGGACACAGTGGAGTCATCAAGGACTGGAGCTGAATGTGTCAAGAGGAAAAGGTTGCATAAGTTGGATGTACGCTATGCATTTAACATTGTTAATAACGTCAATGTCATGACATTTAAATATATGTTAATGCACTCTATTTGGAGGCCAGGGGATGACACCAACTTTTAATTGAATAACTCAAATCCCATGATACAAAAGCTTAAAAAAAACAAAAATAAAATATGGCAACAGAAGGACGCAAGAAAAAAAAAAAAAAGAAAACCCAGAAAAAAAGAAAAGGAGGAAATCAGTATGGACAACTGGGAGTGAGACAGAAAAGAGCAGAAACGACAGACAGACTAACACAGCAGTGGGGAGTAGAGCGAGTCGTCCTCCTCGTTGCCATGGAAACCCAGGATACCTTTAACCTCCACATCTGGGGTCATGAGTGGGGGCGGGGCCACCTCTGGTAGAAGCTCCTCCCCAGGCTGCTGGCCAGTTGCACGCAGGGCGCTCAGGTCCAGAGTGTCAGGAACGTCAATGCTCACGTCTGCAGAGGGAAAACACCAATTACCCACTTCCATCCAAATATTCGGTTGAAGCAATATTAGTGAATGTGAGCTGCTAAAATGCAATATCAATCACATCAATATGTGCTCTGAGTTGTCCTGTGCCTTTGTGCTATTGGCTGGTAAATATTCATCCCCAGGTAAACAGCTGCCTTCCACTTGTGAAACATTTTAGGGGAGATTTAGTTAGTGGCTCTTTAGCATGTTGCCGCCAGGTTACTGCAAAAATCAATCAATCTTGCAAAGATCAAAATCAATCTTCCAAAATCTCGGCGATATAACGTTAATGTTTGTTAACAAACTGCACAGGAAATTTAAAAAAATGTTTGCCGCCAGTGAAGTGAGAACTGAAAATCAGCGTTGGTCTCAGCTCAAGCTCTATGCTTATGAGAGGAAAGAGAGACTTGCAATTACTCGCAGTAGCAGACACGACCAGTCATTCAGGAACAAGTGTTTTGCATTTGGCATCGGTTTATGACAACTGTCTAAACGACAGTGAGCCTGAGATTACAAAAAGAAATGAAAATAGAACCAAACAAGAGAAGCAGCATTTATCCTTTTTGCTCCACATATCTGGAGCCAACTCCTGGAGAACTGCAGGTCCGCAGACTCTCTGTGGCTTTTCGGTTTGCTGCCACCTTTAATTGATCCGGATGAAGTGGATGCTTTTCATTTCATTTGATAAACCTCACTGCAAATTTTATTCTCCTTTATTGCTTTAATGTCGGTTTCTAAATTCGCTTTTCTTCTGCCTGATGTTTTAATGGTGTTATGTGAAGCACTTTGAATTGCTTCGTTGTTGAAATGTGCTATACAAATAAATCAGCCTCGCCTGTACTACATGCGTACATTTAAATACAACTATGAGTATTAAATACAACACGCAGCCCTTCAGACTATACCATGCATTAAAAATGTCGTAGTGAGCAGATATCCAACTCTGTAAGGATTAGGAATACACAATTTTGTGTATAGAAACAAAACTATTTGTCTTTTATTAATAGCTTTGCTCACCCAGTTTTTTGGGAACCCAGTCAAGGCCAAAGGTGAACTTCTTAATTTGGATGACCAGGTGGTCGGGGAAAGAGGCAAAGCGGGTTGTTCTGAAAAATGAGAAGAAAAAGCGGTTATTAATAAATACATCTTGGGATCTGTTTCATCACTTTCAGCATGTGTCGCTGTCTCTCTTCGCACTTGGTAGCGGTAGTCTTGGACTGCACAGCCGAGCTCCAGAAGTCTGTGAGGATCTCCGGTTCACTGAGGGCCGCCATGCAAGCTGTGAAGGGGATTTGTGCGCGCACTGTGGGGGCGGATGAGTCCCCTTCCTCACGCCGGCACTCTGCCTCCTGAAGCTCTTCTGTTTAAAGAAAAACTCTCATTAATGAGACAAGGCTATTAAAACCACTACGCAGCACTCGGCATTTCTTTCTAACACACCTGTGTTGGTGGCCTGGTCCATCGGCACCGGCAGCTGGACGATGTAGTCCACCCGCTGCGTGTACTTGGCTTTCTGCGATTGCTGACACACGATCCTCTCCTCCACCAGGAACCTGAAGGCTTCGGATGGGTTGGACCCAGAGCGACAGTTCCTCTGTGTGTTTGGGGAGGGGAGGGGGTTGATGAATATAATATAGGAAAGCTTGGGGCTGAGGAGAGGTGCAGAATTTGCATTTCTTTACCTCCACCATATTTATGAAGTGCAATAAAAACTCCTGCGCATCCTGTTGTCGATTCGTAGAGAACTCTGCGTGGCCCCGCCCAACAAGTGCTTTGAACATCCGTGGTGCTATACCAATTTGGTCTCCCTGCAAACAAAGCATCAACGGTCAGATTTGTAAGGGTTAATATTAGTTACACTCAGAAATAAGTTGAATTGTGGTCTATCTCCCACGTGTGCCATGGATAACTGTTAACACTGAATGCGTTTTCCTACCCGGGGTTCAGATGCACCATTTTCATCAGCAGGGTCTGGCGCTGGTTTGGAATACTCTCCCGACAACAGACCATAGCCGAGCTTGGCTCTGTGATAAACAAACACAGCTGACATCACTGCATCCAACAACATAGCAGAGGGGGATTTGGATAAAGGACGAGATGGATTTTACTTAAAGAGACGGAAAAACATGGGAGAACGTCTAATCCGGGAGAAACTTATCTCGGGTGGGTAGAAGAAGGTTTATGCATTAAAAGTGGGCATTATTTGAATTAGGCACAGCTTTGAGACGTTATTTTACAATACAAATTGGCTAAGAGGGAAGGGTGCTTGAGTGCAAGTGTGCAGGAATTCTGCTCTCTAAAAAGCGGTGTGCAAAACATAGCACTTAAAATCTTTAAATATACTTTTCAAAGAGTGTACTTTGCTTTCCTGTCATACAACTGGAGTGCTTTTGGACATCTAATGGTTACACAAGAGCTCGTCATAAACAATAACCAGACGTTGGAAGAGAGAACTCACACTTGGGTTTTGAAGTCCTGGGTGGGGTCACTTGGGGCTTCATCAATGATCTTGTCAATGTTAGAGACGTATCTGGAAGGCAATAAGAAGGATATGAAACATTATTTTACTGTTGATGAAGCAAAAATGTAAATATATATATATATATATATATAACTCTTCTGCTTGATGGCAGTGTTTGGATCGCAGTCCGTCATAACAATCAACATTGTCATTTTTACATCACAGGAAGTGAGCTGGTCACCATAACGACTTGGACTAAAAAGGCGGATGGGTGCTATGAGTGGAGGAGGGTACTGACTTGTTCTGGAAGTCTGGAACGGTGAAGAGCACTTGCATGACAGAGTTGAGGTAGCAACTGTTACCCAGATTTTTCATGCCAGTCAAACCGGCCCCAAACATGGGCCGCAGGGTGGTCCCCGACTCCTGGATTACCTCCCACTCCCCCACGCGCTGGTTCACAGCGATTTCCAGCTCCGTCATTGTCCGTTCGGTCTGAGAGCAGAGAGGTCCAAGTGATAAGAGAATGAAGGGCGCAGTGTATGCAAAAATACATCAACAAGAAAATACAGTGTTGAGTAAAACAAAACTGCATAAAAAGAGAAGTATTTGGCAAAGACATGAATGGTAACCGGAAAATAGAATAAACAGGTGTGGAGTAAAGCAGACTGATGATAATAATGGCTATGCTAGGAAATTTCACTGTATTCATGTTTTTCATTAGTAATTTGTAATTCTGTCATCATTAAATTATGTGTTTGATAAAACATAAGTATTATTTAACAGTGAGTTGGTAGGGAGAAATGATAAAAGCCAGGATGAAATATTTATTAAAAAAATTATTTTTTCCTAAAATTATTTCCTATATGGTATGGTACTATCTATGGTATTTGTTTTCTTGGCATTAGAATAATTTGCAGTGCAGATGAATTTAGAGTGCATTGCAAATCTATGTACCAAACCTACGAGGTAAACCCGTAGAGACCTGGATGTCTGCCAACAAGTACAAATGATCCAATATCCTTCACTAACTTTGTACCATGTAAATTGTGAAGTAACTTTGAACTTAATTCAATGTTGAACATAGCAAAACATTTGATTTCATATTTGTACAAGTTCAACATAAATACTTTTTTTTTAAGCCTGATTCAACTAAACACAGAGCTTACCTTCTCCATGGTCATCATGTTGATGCCAAAGTGAGCCAGGTGCTCCGGTAACTTGGAATCCAATACCATGTCATCCTCATCATAGGAATACACATCTGGACATACATAACAGGTGTGAAAATTAAAAGGCAATGAAGCAAAACACCTTGGAGAAAAAAAGCAAATTCTGTATAAAGTTAGGCAAGTTGTAATAATATAAAAGCCCCGTAGCCAATTGTGTCAGTCGGCTGGCAGTGTCTGTGTGTGATTGACATCAGGCTGAATGGCCAGCAGGGGGACACGAGAGCAAGTAAATAAACTTGGAAAATAATTGCAGAGAAAGGTCGACCCCAGGATCTAAACTGACAAAACTAACATTTGAATGGAGTTCAGGTGCCTTTTACATGTAATGAACCTGAGCAGACCATTTGCTACATCCACCTGCATACTGATGCAAGCAGTGAATTTGAGCTTGGATAGTATTTGATTGGTCACTCATTCAACAAGCTGATCTGTAGGACAATTTCTGTTCATATTTGTAAGTTAGATTTAAGATTTAAGCATAAAGGCTAACATGTGTTGTTGCTCAAAATCGATGGCTCTGTCTTTGTGTAGCAGACTGCCGTAATCAAGAGAGTTTGATTAAATGTTCAAGAATAGATTTCGCCAACGACAACAAAAAGTTGACTTTAACATTTTAACAACAGAATTATTGTTCCTGCCACCTGCTTACCTGCTCCATCAGGAGTGATAGTACCAAGTTTGACAGCAATTGGGTATCCTGTCTCCCGGAAGTGTAGAAGGGCATGGTTGTTGCCCCCGGAGCCGTCAAAATACCGGCGACCACACAGCAATTTGCCGTCTACCAGGTTCATCCAAATATTCTCCTGGAGGTCGCACACCTCACACCGCCAGCCGCTATGAGGCAGAAAAGACAAGTCACACACTCTCCAATAAAAGTGTTTTGAAAATAATGTTTAAACTGACTGACTAAATATAACTGAATAGCTATCTCAATTATACATTGCATAATCTAAAACACAACATTATTAATGTACAGATACAATTATGGATCCTAAATGCAAGACTGTCATTTGCAAACTGCAAATGCAAGAATGTACGCAATAACGCTCTACTTGGTATGTTTATCCAAAGGACAGAACTGACAGGCTCTCACCTGGGAGGGATCTTGACTCCATTGTCAAGCTGTTTAAGGTCAGCAGCATGCCTTGATTCCTGTCTCACCTCTCCATCCCATTGTTGAACTTGTAAGGCATGAGACACTGAATCGGCTGCCATGATACCCGCCATTGACAGGGACACCTGGAGGGGCGGTAAATAAATCAACAGGAAGAGATTAATCCTGACTAACAGCTCGTAATAAAACTTCTCCACCATATCGATAACTGAAAGTAACCAAGGAGCCCTAATGTTACATTACGGAATTTGTACCATATATTGTTTGAAAGCATTTAACGACAATTGCAGTATTAAGACAAAGTGATATCATCATTCTCACATTGTAGAGTAGTAACTACATTATCTTGAGAATTATCTTGCCAGAAGAGACACAAGATCTCACCCGCTCTCTCACAACGTCGGGCATGGTAGCAAGGTCCTCTGATGTCACTTCCTGTCTATCAGGTAAGATGACCACCTTTACATCCTCCTCATACAGCTCCTGCTCCACATCGAACCCTCCTTCAATCCCTGGACAAAAAAAAAGAATCAAAAAGGGAGGTAAACACAGGCCAGTCTCAAAAGAGGACACCCGTTTTACCTGCGTTTGTGGAAATACTCCCATGGACTCACCTATAGCCAATCTGGTGGGCTTTTTCTTTGGCGGGTGTCCAGATCCAGAGCTATTGTCATCTTCCTTCTGTAAGAATAACAAAGTATATCAGTGCGTCTAGAGGTTAGTTCAGGCATCTTGGTAAGCGATTGTAAAGAAAAAACATCGTGTAAATAAACGTAAATGTCGAATAGACTGGAGTTTTTAGGAAAAGTAGATTAAAGTGTTCACTGGTACCTTAGCCTTGCGAATCCGGGTTATGTGTAAGTAAGCCCTTTGGCCAGTCCGGGCATGGTACCGGTCCACATACTGACTTCCAAAGCCAAGGAAAGTGTTCATGCACACATACAGTCCTCCTTCGCTTTCCTGTAAAGCAGAAACGCACACGACTGAATGTTACACGCTGTCTGTGTTTCTCTGTAATGTGACACAATGCTGGGCAGTTGAAGCTTAACAAAACGTTGAGGTCTTACATATCTCATCAGCAGTTAAACTACTTTGGCATCCTGCTTACGCGTGCAAATGACCTCAAAACAGGTTAAATTATACTAAAGTCCACGCGATAATTATGACAACAGCAAAAAAAATGTAGAAACCACGAGCTTCAAAACACTAATCGCCCGAGCTAGCTGCTTTGACAGCATACCCATTTACACTGACATGGCTAACGTTAGCCAACAAGCTAGAGCAGCTAACTTTCCATTGCAGTGCATTATTAGCTTAGCTCGACGTTAGCTTGCTGGTTATTTCAAACCGGAAAATCTAGGACGTCAGTGCGTTGAAGTAAGACACAATGACCAAACGTCCCGTTAGACAAAGACAAGAAAGCGTGAGAGTGAACGAGAAATAAAAACAACACGGTTTGTTGGCTGGTGTTTTGATTTGTTAAAAGGGAAGATGGCTCACCGGCGAGGAAAATGACAAGGCGCATTCGTCTTTGTGGACACGGTCCCCGGGCTTCGGAACACGAATTGTGGATAACACGGACATCAAAACCTCACCGACCTCCGCCATGACAAGCTAGCTAATTCCGCTCTTTAGTGGGGAAACTTGCTTCTCTTTGTTTATACCCCCCAGCCTCTGTATTTCCGGGGCTCGGTAGAGTGTCTGTGGTCTAACCCGTCTGGTGTTGTCTGTGTTTGGCTGAATGAATCATGAGACGATGCCTTGTACTGAGGGGAAGGCCGAACAAACAGTTGCCTGCACGCCGAAGCGCTGCGCTTCGTTACCGTAAAGTGTGGCGTGTCGACCACCGCGGTGACTTCATCACACAGTGCGTTTAGACTCAGGTTGCTGTCAGTGAATCCAAATCACTTCTTAAAAGCGTCTCTGTAGACGGATAACCGATTAATTAACACATTATCGATTTACACGTCCACTGGATACTTTTTAAATTCACTTCAAGCTATTTTTCTGAGATTTACGGTAACGGCCGTTGAACTGAACCAACGACTTCCTCCTGGCGGCGACATCGCGGTACTGCAGCTCCGCTCGCCGGGCAACTAAAGCCCGACAAAACAAATCGCCTGACCGGCTCAAAACACTTCAATTCATCTCTTCTTGCTTGATTTAAACCGCACCATGTCCAATTTATCAAACGCAAACGCGCACCACGTGAAAAGACGATCCCCATTACATCATACTGTATACTTTCTTCATTGCACTCTCCTTCACTCCCCAACTATTTCCTTTAGTCCCACCTCTCCCCCCCCCCATCTGCTCCGTCTCCCCCTCCGCGGGGTTCGAGAGTCTCCCACCATGGCTGTGCCCGCGGGTCCTCGCGCCGTCTACGTGGCGCTTTTTCGTGTTTTCACCGGTGCATTAATAACGTTACTTCACTTCACCTCGGCCGCTCCGGGAAGAGTCGGCTCGAGCGCGCAGTCGCTGCTGCAGCCGTACGATCTGTTGTATTACAGCGGGGTGCGCTCTTATTTTGGGAGCGAGTGGGCGAACGCCGCAGAGCAGCTGGAGAAAGCCGTCATAACCAAGGAGTCACTGTCCACGGTGCGACGGCTGTGCCACGGTGAATGCGCGGCAGCGGGGAAAGACGCGTTCCATCAACTGGGTACGTCGCGATGTGAAGGCCCTCCGTGTGTGTGTGTGTGTGCGCGTGCTGACGTGTGTGCAGAGGGAGAGAGAATGATGGGCCAAATTGTAATTTTGTACGTTTTAAATTGTTATTCACGAGTAATTGTTTAATCTAGGTGGGCAATACTTGAATTCAACTCACATTTGAATTATACAACATGTTACGTTAGTTGTTAATGAAATGTAATACTACACTGTCATTACTTCACCTGTGCATCCCAACCATTTCCCCTTTGAATGAAGACACGTTTGCTTGTAGAGTTGGGCTTTGAACTGTATCTACAACAGCAGTTCAACCAAGCGTTTATCATCAAACGGTTTCCTCTAAAGAACTTTTAAGGCGCAAAGACGCTGCTGAATGAAAGAAAAGACAGAACGAAAACTTAGCAAATATGATATTGCTTTTCTTTGTACTCATCTTCAGATGTGTCTTGGGAGGGATTGAAGTTACTCAGCTATACATCGACAGGCAGTGGCAAGCTTCTTCTTAATGTTTGAGAGCAGCACAGGAACATTTATACATTGACAGAGTCAACACCTTGGTTGTGTTGTGCTAAAGGAATGGAGACAGGCAACGAGGTCCCGGACCTGAAGGAAGGCTTACAAGGCACCTACAACATGTGGCTGATTAGATTTGCTAATAGATTTGACCTCTGCTCAGATGGTTCCCACACAGCTGGTGTCGTGGAACTTCCTCACAATTAAAATCTAGCTTTAGACATTGAAATAATAAAACATTATGGCATCGCTATATTTTACCATTACACCATGTATTGTGCAGATAATGAACCTTTCATAATATCATTAGCAGATATAATCCATTAGGTTGCTAAATATATCCATTAGTTTGTAATATAAATAGTGTGGAATGGGCCATATGGTCAGTTTGCATGCTTGCAATTTAACAATTTTGTAAACAATGATTATTAATGAGACATTGTTATCTCATGTTTTAAGGACCGACAGTGTTCAATGGCACATTATATTTCACTTCCAAAAACTGTGTTTCCTGTATTGCTAGACGCTGCAGGGGGGAGTCTGTGGGACCTGTGGGCCGTACACTGGGTTCAACGGAAGGCTGAATGTTTGAGGTTCTGCATCGGCCGCTCCGTCACGCCTGCTGCACAGCTTCCCGTATCCACCGACATAGAGTATGAATTCAACACGCGCAACGCCTACAACTTCCTGCAGGTCGTATACTACAAGGTGAGCCTCAGAGCGGCCTTCAGAGACACGCACGGCTCAACGTCCACGTCTCTCTAACCCCCGTTTACTCTCTCTCTTCCCGCACATCAGTTGGAAAAGTTGCAGAAGGCGGCGTCGGCGGCTCACACCTACTTTGTGGCAAACCCCAGTCACTTAGAGATGAGGAACAACATTGAGAAGTACAGACGAATGGAGGGGGTGACCGAGGAGGCCTTCCAGGACAGGGAGCTGGAGAACGAGAGACACTGGGTGAGGAGGGAGGGATGACGTCTTTGTCAAGGAGAGGGTCAAGGGGAAGCCGCGGGTGTCAGGTGGACGTTATCCATAAATAATGTAGAGTAAGGTGCATGAACTGCTTCGGTTTGCCTGTTCCTTCACAAAATAGAGTGTAAAGTATATGGAATATAATGGTAAGGAGATGCATGATGTATTTATTCAGCAGGAAAGAGATCAATCTTTGAATTTCACCACTTTCTAAGGTAGCTGAATTTCATATACATGTACACGTGTACATGATTTTTTGGGCTGCACAGGACTGATCTATTGAGTCAACATTAAAAGGAGGGATGGGACAGTCTTCTTTGTGGCGAAATTTAAATGAAGATGGGATGTTAGAAAGACAGCAATGGGACGGAGGGACGGACTTACCTCGCCCTCGCTCTCACTTTCTCCCATCCAGCAATACAATCCAACACCGCCTTCACTTATTGAAGACACCTCTTACTCTGTCTGTTAGACTCCTAATGTTATAACATGATACGGCTTGTCTGAATGAGGCTTAAATTGTCCATGTAATGGCATGGCTTCCAAGCCGTCCGAAAAGTTATATACACAACAAGTCAACAAGTTTTTACTTCTATTTCATCAGTAAAAATGAAAGAAGAATCTTTTTCAAGAATACATCCTTTGTTTTCCTCTCTTTGCGTGTCGTCAAACCCAGGTGCTGTATGATTCTGCTGTTCAGAGCGAGGCCTCCTCTGACTGGGTGCAGGCATCAGAGAAATGGAAAGCTTGTGTGAATAAGACGCTGTGGCAGACGGACGAGTGCAGGGTGCAGTGCGAGGTGACCCCCCGAAGGCTGCCAGAGGACAGGGGAGTGGAAAGTAATGATGGTGTGTTCGAGAAGGCTGCAGGTATAAGATGAAAATGTAAAAAAAAAAACACTACAAAGGAACCCAGACTGCCAGAAGAGAGACTGAGAAGAAGCCAATGACTCTGCATTTCTTTTCCATCCAGCTCTGTCCCTCTCGCTGCTCTCGTGCCGGCAGTCCTGTGTGACTCAGGTGGCAACAAGACCGGGAAGGCTTTCATCTCAGGAGGACTTCCTGCCCACACAGCTGGAGCATCTGCACATTGCACAGTTTAAAGGTCAGGGTTCAGAGTTCAAACTGCGCCTGTGCATCTTCCTTGTCAGTATCTTTGTGTCACTCCTCCTTATTTTGCGTTCCTGCTTGCTCGCAGCTGGTGATCTAAGCGGAGCAGTGCAGACACTTCGATCCCTGCTCTTGTTTTACCCCTCTGACAAGGACTCTTTGGACAACCTGCAGCTCTACTATGAGACACTAGGGGGAGACGCAGAGTCACCAGGCACACAGCCCGCACAGGTAACACTCGATGTCCATTACATTCTATATCTATATATATAGTATAATCTAAGATCCTTCCAGATTTACTGTTCAGTGACCTTTTAGAGATGGAGACTTATATATTTATATAGTATACATTTAATGTCCTTACCTATGTTCACGCTGTATTTGTCACACAGGAAATTGTCGCATACATTAGTCGTGCTTTAGAGGAGAAGAGGCTTCTTTATTTTGGGGTGGAGAACCTAGACTTCAGTTTCACAGACCCAGTAAGTACAGAGGCAAAGGTAGCCTATTGTCATCCACAAAATTACAACCACAAATGTAATCCCCTGTCTTTCCTTTTAAGGATCTTTGGACTCCGGAAGACGTTGTACCTGAATCACTAAGAAATGATTGGAGGTGAGAATGACAGAAGTCAATCTGCTGGGTGTCAAGAGCTCTTGCAAAAGTTAATGGGAAGTTAACTTTACTATTTTTCCTCTTTCAGAGCTGAAAAAGAGAAGATAAATGATAAATTGAAGGAAGGGGAGCAGATGGAGGAAGTGGATGAAAGTGGCTTTTTTTCAGGCGAGACAATAACCCTCTTATACCAGTTTACCAGCCACTATACCAGCAGTTAAGATTGTGCCAATGTCTTCTATCATCCTTTCCTTATCTGTCCTTGCTCCAGGTGGTCCTGTCCTCCAGACGGGCGTGACCATCACCATGGATGACCAGCTAATGAACGGGACCAACCGCGTGGTGCTTGACGGGGTCATGACAGAGAAGGAGTGTGACAGCATATTGCAGTTAGCCAAGGTAAGTTTAGATCGCTGAAAGTCGGTTCTACTTAAATAGGAAGAGGGACGCGCTCTTCCATCCTTTCATCTCGTCTGCCACAGGCTGCAGCGTCCGCTGGGGATGGTTACCGGGGACGGCGGTCTCCGCACACGCCTCATGAGACGTTTGAGGGCCTGACTGTCCTCAGGGCCGTACAGGTGGGTGAACAGGGAGAAATGCAAACAAAAATATGAATAACCTTTACTTAAAATGTAATTGACCACATGTAACTAAATTGAATACAGTAGTTCTGATCATCATGCTCTGGCATAATTCATGAAGTTGGTGTCTTTCTATCCCAGCTAGCGCAGGACGGCATGGTGAACCAATCAGACGCCCGGCTGTTACACGAGCTGGGCGAGAGGGTGAGAGAGCTGCTGCATTCCTACTTCAGGAGCCCCCCGGATCTCTTCACCTCTTTCACACACCTGGTCTGCCGCAGCGCCATCGCGGGTAACGCCAACATTACCCACATCTTTCTCATTATTACTTACTCATTATGTGGAGAAATAGTGCTGACCGTGTGGAACTAGTACAACTACAAGGACTTTCATACTGGGAATCAAGACGTTCTCTTTTGCTGGAAAAAACATATTTGTTTGGTTTTTCTATGCCGTTAGGTGATCAGGAGGGCAGGCTGGATCTGTCTCATCCTGTCCACGTTGACAACTGTCTCCTTGAGCCAGAGACCAATCAATGCTGGAGGGAACCACCAGCATTCATTCACAGAGACCTCAGGTACGGAAATGATCTTATCAGCAGGGAGAACAGGGCAGCCAAAAACATCAATTGTGTTTGTAATGATGTGTAAAACCACACTACACAATATGGATTGAACATTTAAAGATCACGTCTAAAAGATATATGTTATCTTTCTGTGATTCAACAGGGGAAGTGAAGCTTATTCATATAATACACAGTTTAGCCGAGACCATAATGGTTGCTTTTACTGAATGAGCGGTTTCTCTCACAGTGCCATTCTCTATCTGAACGACGACTTTGACGGAGGAGAGCTGTTCTTCACTAACAGGGATGCTAAAACAATAACAGTAAGTCGCCTCCCAATCTTGATCCCGGGCTCCGTCCGATCTCCCTTTCCTGAAGCTCTTCCCTCTTGCTCCGTGTCACCAGGCTCGAGTGAAGCCCAGCTGCGGTCGCCTGGTGGGCTTCTCCTCGGGTCCGGTAAATCCACATGGTGTTACCGCGGTGACCAGCGGCCGTCGGTGCGCGCTGGCCCTCTGGTTCACAAAGGAAAAGATGTACAGGGACATGGTGAGCGTGACGATGACCTCATCCTCAGGTCGGACCTTTCGCCTGCAGTCACGTGACTGTTAATGTCGGGAGACCGGGTGTTGGATAACAAGACCAGCTGGAGTGCGATGCAAATGTGGTGGTTGTTTTCATGCTTTGGCATTCGCAAAGCCCGGCCTTTGATTTGACCCCATCAGTGTCCTTTAGATTCGTCGTTACATTTGTACAAATCTGGAAATAAGTTACCCAGTACTAAGTAAGACTGTCTAGCTCGTCCTACACTTTTACGTTTGAAAAGGAAGAAATAACGGGGCTTCCTTCTTGAAAAAGTCATAAGCAATAAAACACCCTTAATAATGTTCCGTTTTTTAGTTCTTCCCTTGCATCTCCGGTGACTGCTGTACCTCCACAGCTACGTGGACTCACTTTGCTTCGTCTCCTCTCAGGAGCGAGAAGAGGCGGAGCTCATGTGGGCCGCAGACGGAAAGAGTGTGGCAAAAAAGGACGGCGAGAAGCCGGAGGGCGGCGCCCCCCCTGCCAGGAACGCCCGGAGCCAAGCACCGACCGAGAGGAGCAGGGGGAGAGGCAGGGTGACGGGGGGCAAAGATGAACTGTGAGAGCCAGAACACATCTGATGGACTCAACATCCCAAACTGGAACCCATTCCGACCTGCGTCCACCGTCCCATCACAGGACCAGCAACCATGAACACGTGACACATGTTTGTTAGCGACACAGCTACTCCCTTCATCTGCCTTTCAACGTAAAGCTACTTGATTGTTTGTTCTTACTGTATTTATACTGCATATGGTGAAGATAAGGGGGCCAAACATGGTCTTCTCCTGCCTCCAAAGCCAATCTGTAATTTTGTTTCAGCGGCTTACCGACTGATTGCTTTAAAGAGAATAAAAGAAGAATTTAACCAATGTTGTAAGAGCGCTATATACAATATTAACCCAATTGAGGGACTAAAAGTGCATTGGGGACAAAGAGAGAGCAAAAACGTTGCAGTTAATTGATTGAGGGATTACCTCACACCCGCTGCGGCTGCCGCTTGATTAAAAACAAAACTAGAAGCTTGATACTTTTCTTAGTCTGTTCCTGTGTTTTAAGAATGTAATTATTTCATACAACATGCGGTCAGACATCCCAGCAGTAAGAAGCTAAAAGTAGTTACATAGTACAGTACATCAGAAACTACAGTTCAAAGCAGTAAGCGGGCGAAAAAAGGGAACACAGAGAGATGGAGAGGTGCACAGGGGGGAAGCTAGAAATAGAGAGATTATTGTTAATCCCTCATAAATGAGTGCATTTGTTTATGAAGCTTAAAAAATTCCCCATTTAGAATATGGAATAGTAATCCAGCGAGAGATCATTTAATCATTCATGTCCAGGAGAGTGTCTTTTGACCACCCTCTTCCGTCTTATCCCTCCCATTAAAAACACTGCCTCCTTTTCAGCTTTCGTCGAGTGCATTAGCTACCGAGTCGAGGACCGTTTATGGCCCATATTAACACTCTCACTCCCCCCCTGTGTTATAATCCCCCGTCGCTGCAGAATTGGGTCAGCAGGCCGTTTAATGGAGCCCTGGTTTTGCCATTTCCCCCCCCTCACAGGCTGAAACTATGTTGCACCCTAAAAGTGTCCATTAATCTTCTCTTAAGTAGGTGTTATGCCCATGTAATGCATCCTAGATATCCACGCTCTAAGCACCCTGGCCGTCTACTGTTCTAATTAAACACCTGGCAAAAGAGCAGGAAACGCCTAACAGTATTTAAAATCTAAATCACAGCATCCTGTAGTCATACTGATTGATGTGAGTAGTCGACACGAGTTGACAGTTTCACTTCTGCACGTTATCAACTGTCTCCTTGGGGCCCACGTAAAACATTAGGTGTCTATCAATGATGTCTGGCCTTTCTGTGTGAGGCTTTGCATTACAATAGTTGTTTGTGGCTGACCAATATGGCATTTAATCCAGTAACCCCCCCCCCTTCTTCACCCAGTCTCCCCCCGTTTGTTGTTAAAGGTTTAGTGCTCCTCGCTGGGCTTCAATGACGCAAGAACTAAAGCAACGCTGTTTCTAATGCAGGCTACAAAAACAGTGTCTTCTTGTCATCTGTCGGGCTCATCAACAAAGAACACAGACTCGGTGTATACATGTGTGTACATACAGCTCATATACATCGACACATCCCTGCAAATAAGACACCTCTTAACATACTCGTATGTAGTTTGTTTTTTCCAGATTGTGATAGTTGATCATATACGTTTCTCGTTCTGGATTTTCAAAAGGTTGAATTGTGAAGGTAAAGTAAGATCCAGACAACCGTGGTCAAAATTATAGTTAACTAGTAACCCAAATTCTCTCTCTGTGTCTTTTGTCTCTGTCCCTGATCAGTATCAACGTGATGGCTAATTAAATAATTATTTCCCCCATTTTGGCGAAGCAACCAGTCTGCTTACGTATTCGCCCTGCTTGAGTAAGCAAAGCCGGATACTTTTCAACTACAGAGCTGCTAATTTGTGCACACTGAGACATAAAATAAACACAGGAGGAACATACCTACACACACACACACACACACACACACACGCACACACACACACACACACACACACAAAGCCACAGAAGAAGTCCATACTGCATAGGAGTAGCAGTGTCTCAAGGGTATAGTAAATGTTCCTTTACTTTTGCTCCCTTCCTACATGGCGGACAAAGTTCTCAATCAGCTACTACAGCAACAGGGTACCGCCGACAATTCAGTCGCTGTTTCATGTAATTTCAATGTGTTTTCCTTTTTTTATATCTACTAGTGAGAAGAGGACGGCATAAATAACAACAAGCAAAATAAAACATCTTACTGATAATTAAAGAAACGGCATGCTGCATTTTCTACATTATTCATGGATAGTTTCACAGCAAACTACTACTTTGTTCTAGACACCACGTGTTTACTTTGTAAAGTGAACACGCAAACTTCTCCTGACTGTGGTCACCGTGTACTAACAGAGCGCCGACTACCTGAATTGTGCTATCACGCGATAGTGAGCACACGCTGTGCTGTTTCACAATCAACACCGGTGATTTACTGTTGGACATTGTGTGACGGCTGTGGATTACACACTAACGGGCAAGGGTGATAATGAAAAGAGGAACCTTCGAGTTTTACTGTTTGCTTTTGGACTCACGTCCCACTGGCGCGTAGCTCGAGGTAACGAGGCCTTTCGGCCCGGACAGGGAGCCCACGGGGTACTGTAGTTCAGTAGCCGCGTTCATGCCTGGTGGGGCTGTTTGCATGCCAAGATGGAGCCAGAAATACCTCTCCCCTGGACCATGCAGTTGGTCCCCGTATGACCTCTGTGCCCTGTAAGATCGCTGCCTCAACAATCTCCCTCTATGTGCACCTTCTAAATTTAGCTTCACCTCAGGTTTACAAAACACAAATCTTCCTGCCAGTCATAGATATTTCAAAGTCTACCCCAGCACCATAAAAAGCCATGTTCCCAGCTCCTCTATTTATTTTGTTTCCTCCCTCCCCTCCATGATTTCCATCTCTTAGTTTTTGATTCGGATTCACCCCAGCTTATGTCTCATGACCCCATAACCAAGCTCTGCACCTTGTTTGGTTTCCACCACTGTCTCCTCTCCCTTTCTGTCTCTTTTTACCCCCAATCCACCCCCCACCTACCCTCCTCTGCCTCTCTCTCTCTTTCTGTCCATCCCAGGGTTTATCCCCTCATCACTGATCTCCCTTCATCCCTCCAATCCTCATCTGTTCCTCATAGGGGCATTGGATAGAGGGAGTGACGGAGGAATATCTCACTGTCTGTGATACCAAAAGTGAATGAGCGGGACAAAGTGTAGCAACAGGCAGGCTGAACTTATGACAACCATCAGAGGGAGACGGCTGGAGGAAGAGTGATTGAATATCTGCCGCATTACCTTGAGTGGAGTCTCCTAATTGGTGAGTGGATGGTCTTATGTTGGTGTTCTGTTTTTTTTTTTGGCCATTTGTGAAGTTGTGTCACGCCGTGTCGCACTGAAAGAACGTTCATCACCGACCGCTTTAAAAAAATGAGGAAGCCTGAATGTTTTTTTTTTATGAAGATATACGCTTAGACTCAACCAATGTAAGTGCGGAGTTAATATCTCACGCAGGGGATGTTACAGCGTAGCAAGTACTACCCATGTAAAATATTTTATCTCGATATCAAATGCGGAGATGCCGTTTAAAATGATGTAACGACACAGATTTGATGCACTTACATGTGGCCTGTCCTGTGTTCATCGTGCACACACAGCAGAGGGATTTGATTTGGGATCAGAATATAATAATGTTTTTCTCGTGTACATTGATAATCTGTCAACAAAAAAAACAATCTTTTGTTGTGTAATTCTTAATACTCAGATATAATCTGCATGATACAACTATGTGAGGCCATTTGTGTGGTTGTCCCATACGGGGTACAACATTGGGAAGTGGTAACATGCAAATGAGAACATAAAAACATGAGGAAAAGGATTGTTGGTGTTGTTTGATTTTATATTGCAGATGTATAGTTTCAAGAAACTAATAATGAAGTGACATGGTATGTTTGGCTAATTAAGTGAATCACATTTTACATTTTACCATAAATCAATCCAGGGTGTGGATTTACAATATTGCCCACAACAGCTGTCGCAGTATAAACAATGTTGTGAAATTCTGCAGAGACACTTTTGTTAGTTTAGGCTGACAAATGTTTTAGGAAGACAGGTATATAAAAGGAGTTACGACAAAACTCTATGTTCCTTTTAATCCAGGTTGTTGTTTTACGCACTGGGAGACGTGCAATAAGTAACTGGCTAGCAGCTCTGAGTTGAGGTGAAGATGCAAACTGTCACTGATCAGACTCCAGTTCAAAGGTCCAGCCAATACCCCCAAAAAGAGGTTCCCGTTGTTACAACTCTCCCTGCATCCTCCATCTGGCCCCCCTCCTGCATTCTCATCCCGCTATCTGGCCCCACATCCCTTTCTCCATCTCTTATCCAGATGCAAAGAGCAGTCAGTAAGCGGATGAGAGCAGATTTGATTCCCTTTAAAATCTCAGCCAGTAGGATTTAAAACTCACTCTCCTGACTCGCCTCTTACCCTCCACCCCCACCGACCCCCCCTCCCCCTCCCTCCACCTTCTCTTCTCTCTCCGACTGCGTTAATGCACTTTGCCGTCGAGCAAGCTCCAGCAGTCATTAATTCACATGGAACAATGAAAGGCACCCAGGAACAGAAAGGCGAAAGGGTAATAGCATGTCTAAAACACTCAAGCATTCATTACAGCACTCATTATCGCAGCAATTTACCATCTGGAACAAAGGCCTAAAATCCCCTGTTACCAACTTCATGGACCGTGTAGACATCAGCAGCTCGAGGCTGGACACCCGCAGGTAGTTGCTGAGGTGTTCTGAACCGCGCGCTACCACGAACTACGAGGGCCTTAAATCGCCACTGTAATCGTATCTTCCTTTCACTCTACGCGTTACAGATCGATAAAGGATAGAGCAAGCAAACAATTAAAGCAAATCTCTTTCTTTCACAGAGTCACTCCCTCCCTCTCTCCCTTCCTCTCTTTTTCACTTCAAACAAATTAGAAGCAAATCCACTGCGTCATGTGTTTTGACAGGGACACTCATTCAAATAGTCAAAGAGAGAGAGGCACTGCCGCAGGGACGCACGCGATAAGATCAACACAAGTATTACCTCCTATCAGTTCTCGAGGTAAGATAAAAGGAGATAGCAACGATTAGTTCTTCACAAGAGAGAAAAGTCATTTGCAATAGAAGGAGTGGATGCATTTTGCTGCTTTACTATCAAGTGAGTGTCATTTCTCTTTTGTTAAATCTGTCAAATCTGCTTTGTGACTTTGCCTTTTTCCGCTTGTGCCGTGATTAAATTTGACACATTTAATGGGTTTGTCCATTAGGTGATTGGTTTCCTGCTAAACATTGGTCATTTAATCAGGACATTACCAAATTCAATAGCGATCACCATTAGGTGAGAGCTCACTGTGTTGAATGGCTCAAACCACATGGCTCACTGTGAACTTGTTGAAAAGTGAGGGGTAAAACACGGATGACATTGTTACAGGGCAAACTGGTTTGTGTGTACATTCAGGGTGAGGACGTGTGCTCTCAATCGGTGTCACATCATGTTAAGAGCAAATACTCTCACTGTTAATAATGTCTTGGCTTGAATATTCATGCAGTCTGTGTGTGTGTGTGTGTGTGAGTGTGTGTGTGTGCCTGAATGCACAGGTAGGATTGTTCTGTGGGTTTCTGTGTGTGCTCCTGCGTCTACATGAACGTTTGCAAAGTAGACGAAGGCCATTTTGACTTGCAAAATAGCACTTACTTGGAGACTGGAGCTAGAGAGGATTCAAATCGTTCAGCCAGGTGCAGGTAGATTTCCAGCGAGAAGTATTTATACAGAAAATGCTAGAAATACTGGAGATGAAGATATGTGCAACTGTTTTCTTAAATAATATCTTGTTAACTAAATGCATTTTTTTCTCTCTTCTTCATTTCAGGATTATCAGCTCTCCTGCCATCTCTCCTATATCCATTGGTGACAGCGCCTAACAACCATCGCCATGGGTGAAATGGAGCAGTTGCGAAAGGAGGCGGACAGCCTCAAGGACCAGATCACCGTCAGTAGGCCCATCCATATCATTCGTAATGCACAATTGGGCTGCGTACAGTATTAAACATTATCATTATGTGGCTTCGCTTTGCACTTTGGCCTGAAGACATTTCTTCCCCAAATATTTACAACCACATCTTAAATCAATACCGGCAGTAACCTGTATGCCCGCGTTTGTGTCTGCTCATCAGGCGGCTCGCAAGGCGGTGCAGGACACCACCCTGCAAGAAGCGGTAGCCGAGATCCCCGCTGTGGGACGCGTCCAATTGAAGACCAGGAAAACACTGAGGGGTCACCTCGCCAAGATCTACGCTATGCACTGGGGCGCTGACTCAACGTAAATACACAGCAAGTTGTACAGCACCTGCTGGTTCATTTGCCAGCCAACCTGTGATTATAGTAAATAAATCATTTGCATGGACTTGGAGGGACGAGAGACAATAAATTGGATTGATTGGATTTGTTCAGTAGTTTTTTTCAGTAGTTTTTTCAACGTTCATAAACTAAATATGCATGTTAAGCCTTTCTCTGTCTCACTCTCTCTCTCTCTTTGTCATTGTTACACAACAGGTTGTGTGTCAGTGCCTCACAAGATGGAAAACTCATAGTGTGGGACAGCATTTCAACCAACAAGGTAAGAGAGATGGTGTATCACAACTACTGCGCTGGTAGATGAGGGTAAATGTACACCAAGTGAATCCACTAAATCAACGGTTGAAAACGAGAGTTTACCCGTCTTCTGTCCGCAGGTGAATGCCATTCCCCTCAAGTCCTCGTGGGTGATGACTTGTGCATACGCACCTTCGGGGAACCTGGTGGCTTGTGGCGGCCTGGACAACATGTGCTCCATCTACAACCTCAAGGGCAAGGACGGAAACGTCAAAGTCATGCGGGAGCTGGCGGCACACACAGGTAGCGTAATGCCGTACAAAAGTTCAGTCTCTTTAAGTCAGTGATGCTCTTGGGGTTGAACTTGACCGAGTATTTCGTCGGTTGCCCAGGTTACCTGTCCTGCTGTCGTTTCCTCAGTGACACTGAGATCATCACCAGCTCTGGAGACTGCACCTGGTGAGAATGTAGTATAGTTGACTGAACCAAAAAATTATGCTACTTTTATCTCTGTCGTTTAAACACACCTGAATGTCGTCTCCTTCTAGCGTACTATGGGACATTGAGACGGGGACCCAAAAGACAGTCTTTGCAGGACACCAGGGAGACTGCATGTCCCTGGCCGTGTCCCCAGACTTTAAGTTTTTCATCTCAGGGGCGTGTGATTTCACAGCCAAGCTGTGGGACATCAGGGAGGAGCAATGCAGACAGACCTTTGGGGGCCACGAGAGTGACATTAATGCAATTGGGGTGAGGATGAGGAAGATTTCCCCCGCACTTCTTCATCAGAGTTCAATGCAGGCCTGTTTTCCTCATCACTTCTCTTTCTTCCAGTTCTTCCCCAACGGTAACGCGGTGATAACGGGCTCGGATGACGCCACCTGTAAACTGCACGACCTGCGAGCTGACCAGGATCTGCTCACCTACCAGGACTCCAGCATCATGTGCGGGGTCACCTCCCTGGCCCCGTCCCTGTCCGGACGCCTGATACTGGCTGGCTACGACGACTTCAATGTCAACATCTGGGACACGCTGAAATCGGAGAGAGTGGGTGAGTGCAGGTGGAACACGCCGATGTTATGCGGGTTTTGGAGACCAGAATCTCAAGACTCTAATGTTAAACTTCTGACATCTGGTTTGTTGACCCTTTTCTTCTGTGCCGTGGTCAAGGGGTGCTGGCTGGTCATGACAACAGAGTGAGCTGTATCGGGGTGTCTTCAGACGGGATGGCGTGTTGCACGGGATCCTGGGACAGCTTCCTCAAGATATGGAACTGAGGCTGCTTCTCACCAGCGAGCGGAAGGAGAGCAGTAATTATCGACCTGGTAGAAAGTGAACAAGATAGAAACAGGGGTTTGGGGGGTGGGGGGTTTGGGTGGGACCTGGGGGAGGGGGGGGGCATAGGGGGTGAAGAGGGTATTTTAATTGTGCCAAGAGCTCCTAGACCATCTAATGTTGGAGGGGGGGTTGTGATCTCACATGACGGTCTCACCTTTCTTCTCACGTTATGTGGGAATCTAGGGGGAGGGGTGGGGGAGACAAGGGGTGGGGCCTCAGTAAAAGATTGTTCCTCTTAACAGTTTATGACATTGAGGTTGAAATAAAACATAACATATGCACATTCATCGCAGCAATTCAGAGATCCCCCTTTGAGGACAATTGCCAAATGGAAATGATGCACGCTGGATGAGACAGAATTAAATGTGTCTAGTTATAGCGTGTGAAGGGTTACACTAGCTATACTAATAAGCTGTGTTTAATATCAAAGCACAAGTTATGTCACATGAATAACATAAGAATTTGCGTTGTTTTTGTTTCAGACTGTTCGTTCTTAGTTTTGGTAGATTCCCTAAACGCTTACTTTTACTTATCTTTTTATTTTCTAACTTTAATTAAAATAGAGTGCTAGTTTGCAGATGTTTAAAATAGCGTTGAGTTGTTTTGTATGTGATTGACGGACAATATTTACCAGGATTTGGGGTCTCCCCCGACTTCCCTTGTAGCCAGTGCTTTGGGCAAACTGTTGCACTGAGAGCCGGGGTAATAAAAATAGTTTTCGTAGTTCACTAAACACTTTCAAAAGTTCATTTGTCTCTGGACTAGAGCACTATTTGTATGAGTGTTACATGGATGAGAACAGATATTTTGTGCATACGAGCAAGACATCTGAATCTGTATGTGATCGCCTCTTTTCCCCTGCGTGGTACAAGATAAACCTCAAGGACACTCGTGTACGTACAGAAAATAGAGATCAGAGTTCTAACGGACGCTTTTCCAGCACTGGATACACGCTGTGCAAAGTAAAGCAATACTACCTTTCTCAAAGAGTGTCCAATAAACATGGGATTCTGCATTACACATGTCGAACTGTTGATTTCTTACAGAACTGGCTTTGATGAAATGTCCATATTTAAATCCTGCTGCATTTGTAGTGTAATACCACATAAACACCAGTTCACTTGGTCAGAAGAATCTTTTGTGCTTGAAGTCCATGAAGGCTTAACTTAAAAATTAAAGTTACTTTACTATCTACAATTTAAATAAATTGTCAATGTGAATCAAATGGATGTTGCATAGAATATTTTAAATATATTTCTAGCCAAATTAAATATTTAGTGTTGAGCCTTTATTCCATTTGAGCAAAAAGAATGATTTAAAATTTTAGAAATGATATAAAAAAAATGTCTTATTAAAAATTGGAAACCAAATAAATAGAATTTATTAGAGAAATAAATAATTAAAGTAGTAGTATCAATGCAAATAATTTTATTTATATTTACAAGGTAAAAACAGGATAGAAAAAAAGGCAGAATAAAAACATATATACACGGGACAAAAACCAAAGAAAGCTGTACACATAAAAGTGTTTTAAACGATATAAAAACAAGGCAAGATTCAGTTCACGTTGCAGTGAATCATCGGTTCTCCTTATCCAAAGACACTGCGAGCACCCTGCGGTCAATCTGTCCCAGTCTCTGCTTATCTGGGTTGGACACCTTCAGCTTTGTCTGGAAAGTGGGGAGGACACGTTAGGTTACCTCAGCAACGGGCATTGTTAGAATTCACTTAAGGGAAAAACGCATTTACAAAACTTCCCCGTAACAAGCAAATACAGGTTGGAATTTACAGGTTTCGGTGTATCGGGAGCGTAGATATTAGCGGTGAGCTAAAAAACAATACCTGAGGACGTTGTTCCCGGGGTGAGTTGGTTCCCTTAAGCATCTGTAGTGGGGAGCGACCTTCCGTACCTGAGAGGTAAAAGGAAACTTCAAGCAACGTCATTGTGTACACATAGATAGGGAGAAGCGTGCCCCCGCCTCCCCCAAAGAAAAAAAGAGACTGTACACACCTTTCTGATTCAGTTTTCCAGACCGCCGCTTGTTCTCGTTGGCAACTTTCTTCACGGCCATGCGAACAGCAAGAGGAGAGGAGCCGCCTTTTCCCCTCTGCACTCCTCTAGCTCTTAGCCCGCTGGCGCCAAAACCTTTCCCCAACCACTGCGGCTTGAACACCACCTGACTGGGGCTCTTGGGGTCAAAGGTGGGACAGCGGATGCCGGTGCTGGGCTGCGGCTTCGGCTTCTCGGGGCTGGGGACACTCGCCGGCTCTGGTGCAGGAGGTGAAGCGGATTCCTCGGGAAGCTCTTCGGATTCTTCGCCCTCCGGCTCCGCTTTCTCAGACCGTGCGGGGGACTCCTGAGCCGGGGAACCATCAGACTCCGCAGGAAGGGACGGCTCGTCGGGGGTCTCCGGCTCGACGGCGAGCGAAGTAAGGGCATGGGAGTGATCCGCACCATCCCCGACTCGCTCCGCTTCCGCACCAGGCACGGGGGATGAGGTGGCGTCATGGTGCACCTCGGCCAAGGTCTGCGACGAGGTTTCCCCCTCGCGGCAGGTGATCAGACTCATGCTCAGCCGCTTGTGGAGAGGAGACTCTCTCGCTTCCTCAGCCTCCTCCAGGCTGACGTCCACCTCGGTTTCTACTTCCACGTCCAATTGGGGGTTCTCGGAAAGCACAACGGGGCTCGAGTCACCCGCATTTTTGACAGGGGGCTGGACAGGGGTGGCCGGGGGGTTAGCATGCTCAGTTGCGGAGGCCTGCAGGGTGAGGAGGGGCTCGGCGGAAGCCAGCTCCTCGTCCTCCTCCAGGACCACCTCCTCCACGGCGTCACTGAAGCTTTTCTGGGGGGCTTTGGGGAGTTTTCCTTCGCTCTCATTGTGCAAGAACATGCCCAGGCGGCGAGCAAATGACCCAACTGTCGCTGTAAGGGGCCAAACGCAAGAACAGCAAGTTAAAAGGACATATTGCAGGCGACAAAAGGTAAAGCTGAACCGTTACCAGCTGGTTACCTCGCATGACCTCCCTGACAGGGGTGCGGCTGACGCCAACGGTAGGTGAGCGCGGATCAGCGAATGTCAGGGGACACTCGGTTTTTGCAACACGCCCATCGATCTAGGGAGAATATTTATATTGTTAGACCTGTCAATACATTCAAACACAAATTACAGTAGGTTTGAAAGCCAGTTATCCAGACAACCCACCTGAATGGGAGTACGGTCAATTACTGTGGAAGGAGAGCGCGGATCGATCAGATCGGTGACCCGTCGGTTTTTGATTGCTGGTTCTGGTTTCGTTGGTGACGCCAGTTTACTCTCACTGGAACCCATCGTTTTATCTGGTTCACGGGAAACTGGGACATAAAATAAACTGTTAAAGTCTACCAGTATAAAACACTGTACACTAGCCTAGAATACTGAGCATATACTTTATACGTAATGTATTTTTTTAAATAAAAAAGGCCAAAAGCACATAGCTGTTGTATGAAGGCTTACACAAAGCAAAACGGGCCTCCTTTCTGTTAACTAACGTTATGCTCGTGGTGCCTCTAAATGATACACAAATGATGATTAGATGAGATGACTTATAAGTTGACATTGCTGGTCTACTTGCACTGCGAAGTTGATGAATTTCCGATCAACAGTTCGGAGAATTTTAAAACAAAAAGTACATTTGCTAACACATTAACCAGCAGCTAACGTTAGCTAAGCTAAAGTCCGTCAGCTTTTCTCATTTATTTAGAGTAATTTATTACGATCATAAGCAGCTGTATTAGTAGGTTAGCGTCTTTGACAGTCACACATTTGTAAGTGTGTAAACTACAGAACAGTTCGGAAAATATTCTCTGGCTTACCTTACACGAGACGAAGATAGTGGATCAGGCGTGTCGCAGGACCTTTTCACGTACTCTGTAAACAGGGAAAACGCATGAGTATTTTAAAAGATTTAAATGGTGGCTGTTATTTTTGAACAAACCAATCGGCGTCGGCCTTCTCTCCACCTCCCCGACGCTGATTGGCTTAGAGTAGGTTGTTGTATATGTGGGCGTGGTATCTAGCAGCGGAATTTGAAATTTCAAATGAATGCATGCTTTGTTTTTGTCACGTGACGATGGAAAAGTTACGTTGCAGCTGAGACATGTGGCCATAATCAAACTGCCACGTAAAGAATCAAATTTAAAGTAAAGACTTCAGGGAGAAGCATTATATATCATGCCTAGATTTTTCTACATTATTTGCGGAAATGTAGTCCTGTAATCACTATGAAGGCTGGAGTGTTCATAGAATAGTCATAGCCTTGGCCTTTTACTATATAGTTTAATAAAAATAAAAATACATGCTTATTTTTCTTATAATTATCAAAAATTACTTTGATACTGGTGTTTTAATGTGTGCAAGAGGCGGTGCATGCAACACCATATTTCCACAGAAAAATTGAACAATTTATTTGCATGTATAAACTGGAGGAAACCGGTTTTCTTTTCATGAATTTCACCACAAATAGATACATTTTACAATATTTTTATTAGTGGACCAGTCTATCCCCATTGTTACTCTGCGTTAGATAATGTTCTTATTCTATTTATTGTAATTAAACTTCAGAAACACGACCGGTGGCACACGCCAGACTTCATATATAAACAGACAGTGATATAACAGGAATTAATGATTCATTATTTTTATTCTTAAACGGTACAGCTTTAATTTGATTTAATTATATTAATATATAATTACATTAAATTAGTTTTATTTCTTCATTCATTCTTTTCAGCCTTTGGTGTCAGGCATTTTGTTCATTTCAGAAAAATGAAATAAAGATTATTGCAATCAAAGCTTTATTGCTGAATATTATATTAAACATTGCAGTCAGGATACAACTAGCCTGAACACAATTATAGTGCAACAATTATGTTACAATACACAATATGGCATATAGCATTATTTTACAACAAAGAAAATAGTTTTACAAGAGCGATATGAAAAAGAGCTTAGAGAAGGGAGGAGCCCAGAGAAATCATTGTCAATGATAGTACAATTATATGACCTTATTATCAGCGAGATACACAATTGAATCCCCCACGTGTCCCGACACGCACACGCGCACACACACACACACACACGTTGTCAGTTTACTATCCTGGTTGATAATTACAAAAAAAAATAATTAAATAATGGCTAAAAAAAGAACAGAAAAACAGGCCACTGTTGCACTTCAGATTAGTTTTTGTACTCTGGACCGGCCTAATGCCGGGAGCACTTTGGATAAAAAGCAATACTCTTTTCAATAGTAGCGTAGCTTTAATCTACTAAACCGTAGTGAGTCTACACTTCCAACCTAAACCCTGCTGTAAAGAAAGACAAGCGTAATGATAAACGTCCCACAATGCATCCATCATTATTCTTAATAGAGTACAAATTACTTCATATCTACGACAAAGGTGAACCCAGTTCTCCAGATCAACAGAGTAAGATGAAATATGAGGACTGTCAAATGTGTAAAATACAGTGAAGTGACTGTATTGTTGCTGACTGCGTCTTCCAGGGAGAGGATAATACTGCAATGTTTGATAGAAGTCATTCGACCACAAGATGAAGTCTGGGTTGGTGGGTAATTCACAGTGTCTTCCTCGTCGGTTTCTCTGGAACCGTTACTGCTGGGATTCCTCTCTCCTTCCTTCCTTCAGTCCCCGGGACATTTACCTCCCAGCAAAACACACTCGCACTCAATGAGCTCCCCCCTGGCTGATCCTCATTCTGTCCCACCGCCCACCTCTCTCTGGGAGAAGTGAGCCAGCAACGTGTCCAAGTCCCGACGGTCCGCCGCGGCGTACAGAGGGCTCTCTCCCATCATGCTGAGAGCCATGCGTAAGGTGGACCAGATGTTGTCAGACATCACGGTGGCCGCCGCACCTCCAGGTCCCCTCGCAGCTCTCGCTCCGTCCCCGGCGGCCTGGCGTTGAAGAGATAGAGCTTCTAGGAAGTGCTCTACCGCCTCTCTGATGATAAAGGAGAGGGACAGATCATTTATCATTCATCCATCCTCTCGCTGAGCCAAAGATATCAAGTCAAATTAAAAAGTAGCAGAGTTGATTTGCTGAATTTGAAGCTAACCCAGATAAACAGGGTTAACTGTTAAAAGTACCCGTTTCAAAGCAAAACATGAATCTAATAACCAAAGAATAACCCTCACCTGTGTGCCCCCAAGTTGACACAGCTGATTCCCAAGTTGTAGCGACTGCGAATGAAACCGGGCTGCAGCTCCAGAGCTCTCCTGTAGGCGGCCACGGCCTCCTCTGACCGGCTTCCGTTGGCGAGCGTGGCCCCCAACTTATTCCACAGCAGGTAGTCCTGATGGAGACAGAAGAAGAAGGAAAAAAATTTAAAAAAGAGCGCACAGAGACAAATGCAGTGTGAAGACGTACTGTAGCGCCTCCACGCCGGCTTCCACATTCAACACTAACCTGCGGTGTGACGGACAGAGCAGCGCTGAAACAGTCCACGGCCTTGTCGTACTCCCCGCTGAGGTTGAAGAGAACTCCCAGACCACACTGCAGCTGGGGGTCCACCTGGGCGGGGTCGGAGTTGGCAGCTTGCAGGAACAGTGACTGAACATCTGTAAACAAAGATCTAGGCAGGAAAACAAAGAGGCAAAGTGTTAAAAGGGATTACAATGTGTGAAAAACGCCTTTAGAAATATTGGATCTAAATGTTTAAACCTGCTATCAATGAATCCCACATGTGTAACACTCACTCTGGAAGCAGTGAGCCGAACCGCTCCTTCTCTCTTTCCTTCTCTCTGGCACCTTCCTGCCGGCTTTCACCCTCATTCTGTTCCCACACGGAGCGGTATTTGGGGTTGTGCTTCAGCCAATCACGAAGAGTCTCACAGGCCTGCCTGTGCAGCGATTCGTTAGTGAAACTGACAGCCAGCGACATCAGAGCTGTCAGGTTGTCGTTCTTCAGCTCTATACATCTGAGGAAAGAATAAAAGCAAAAAAGGACGACATGCTTCGAGTTGAGAAAGCAAATGTTGGAAATGGTCAAATGAGGCGGAACTGATAAAGCGATGAATAAGGACACCGCAATCTGAGCAGAAAGATCGCCATACAATCATATTGATAAGGAAACAGGATGGGATCTATATCCTCATTTAGATTTATCCGATTTTTATGCAACCATATCAGGTTTGTTGTGGAGGTTTTCCCAAAAAAGAAAAATGTGAAAAAATAGCTTTATATAGTAGTAGTGTCTTAAAATGTATACTTTATAAACAATGTCTACCAAATATGTATATTTAAAAAAATGAAGTGAAATTCTTAAAATAATGAGTATTTTGCAATTCCCACAGCCAACCTGCGGAGGGCGCTGATGGCGGCAAATTCCTGCTCGTTCTCTGCCTGACATGTTCCCAGATATTGCCATGCCTGCAATTTAATGAAAACAAATGCGCACACACACACCACAGCGTTATTACAACTGCCCTCTGTGGGGAGACATACGTGAGTTTCATAACAAGTAAGGAGGCTTTTTGGATGCTTTTAATGTCTCACCAGCTGGTTCTCTGGTTCTCTCTGTACGGCACTTTCAAAGAAGCGTACAGCACCGGGGATGTCTCCTGCCTCCATCCGCTTCACTCCCTCTGACAAAGGATCAGGGTTGGATAAATAGGGGTTGTCCTCTTCAAATTGATACCCCTGGGAAAAACAAAAGAAAGGCATTGAGAAATGATTTCTGTATGAACTGAACCAATATAAGATCCCGCAGAAGACAATATGTGGAAAGATGTGCACACTGTACGTCGAATCCTTCCCTGCAAGTAGAGCTTTTATGTGTAAAAACCCTCGACTCCTCAACCATGTACACTGTTCTGAGCCAGTTACCGCTACCGCAGAGCGCTACCTTGTCGTAGGACGAGCTGAGTAGTTGATCGAAGTCGGACAGCCAGGGGTGGCTCTCTGCGTCCCTCTTGGCCATCTCCTCCCACTCCTGCTGCAGCTTCTCCCAGAAGTCCACATCGCTCTGACGAAGAGACGGATGCGCGTCGTTACTTCACATTCTCATTTAACCTCTCTGTTACCACGGCTCCCATTTAATATCCAGTACGGCGTTAAGCGGTCACTGATTCTAGTCTCACCTCCACTGCAGCTTTAGCTTGTTGGAAGTCCGGCCCTGATGTGGCAAACTCATCTACCCAGGCTTCAGCAGAGTCCTGCGACACCTGAAGAACAACCAGGAGCAATGACAGCGGTTGACCTGAGAATGCACGGGCTGTCTAAAAAAACTATTTATTAGAGCGGCTGGTGGGGAGATTACGACAGTAGAGAGGAAGTGAGTGGAAAGAAAATGAACAAAGAAACACAAAAAAAAAATCTGATCACTCAACAGTAACAAAACAATAAAATGCTGAGTGAATCCTACCGTTTCTAAGTGGGAAAATACTAATCTTACTGCGTATACTGCAGCTAAAAATAAAAATAAAAACTCTCGACCACAGAGGTCCTACCTGCCTGATGACCTTGGCCCACTGCTCTGCTTGTCTAGCTTTAACTTTCTCAATCTTCTCATTCCTCTCTGGGGCTTCCAGGGGAAGACTCCCTCCCCCCGTCTCCGTCAGGAACTACGGCATTAGGCGAGGAGGGTTGGCGGTGAGGACGATGTTATAAGGAGGAGGCGATTTGTTGGGAGGTTGTTGTTTTTTTACAGGGGCGGGGTGGGCGGAGGAGGAGGAATTTAGGTGGTAGGAGGAGTAGATTGATGGCGGTTGTTAATTGAGAGAATGGCAAGCAGAGAGTTCGAGAGCACGTCAAAAGATGGGAGAAGTACATGACAGAATTACAGGGAAATTAAGTACAAAGGAGATATGATGATTAGATATTCATCAAAAATTGAGAGCTTCACACGCACAGTAGAATATGGACGCCCTTTACAGGATAAGAACAAAAACAAAAATAAATGTAGGAAAGGTAAAAAAAATGATTGAAATTGTCTTTTTATAGAAAATAACAATTGACTGTCAGAATTATTTTATGGAAAATGAGTATCAAATAGAAATCATAAGATTATCAGTAAAACACTAGATTTCTGAAAGCAAATTATTTATTAGTATGAAGAATGTTTTGCATTATTTTTAATAGAATTTATACTCTTTTTAAATTAAAAAAGTGGTTTATTTTATTTTTATTTTCTTGGAAGGAATACACAACTATTAGTTGTATAAAACTGGGACAATCTAGTAAAAATCCCAAATCTGGGATCAGCCTTTTCCTGCCTGAACTGGATGAAGTAAATACACACAACCTCAGTAAAATTAAGAAGTAAAAACGGGACAAGGGGTTAATTACCAGAGCCTGATTGTAAACAAGGCTTAATGCAGAAGAAGAGAAGCAGATTGTCATAAGAGTCCTCTCACTGCTGAACAAAATCCATCTGCAATGCTTTGCAGCGGGTGGAGCTTGTGGTTACATTAGTGGAAAATGTTTCTCTGCGTCAGATGCTGCGGTGATGAGTCACAAGGCTTCACACAGTCTATACTGTGCAAGGGCAAACCACTGTGCCTCCCCAACGTGTTCCAAGTGGCAACCAACCCCCTCCTCGGTGGGCAGTGACTCGTACCTGGTTTAGGTTGGAGGCCCAGCTCTGAGCCTCCGCGGCCTGAGCTTTATCTTTGAGCTGTTTGTCTGTTCTGCTCTCCACTGTCACACTGCCCTCGCCAATCTGCCTAATGAACCGCAGGAACTACACAACAACGGAAAAAAAAAACGAGAACAAAAAATGCATTTTACTATTACCATTCTGTCAGATGTGGACTAAAATACTGCTGGTTCCTTTCCAAACCAATAATGTTCTATGCAAACTAAGGCAATGAGCTTGAAAACAACTAAATGAAACTTAAGTCATCAGCTGTACCGATGCGCTGTTCTCCCGAGGAAGTTCTTTACAAAAAGTGTAAAAGAAAAGGCGAAAGGATATGGTGATAAGAGGAGAAGAGATCCAATGAATGAGTGACACACATGAACACGCTGCTCACCTCAGTGTTTTGTAACTTGGGGTCATCAACTTTTGAGACGAGCTCATTGGCTGTCTGCTTCAGCTCCTCCCCTGGTTGGTACTCCTTTGTCCTATCGCATTAACACGCAAATGTTAAATCAAACCGTAACAAGATCTAAGTGTAGAAGGAACAGCTTGCTTTCATTCAGCCTTTGAAGGTAGGAACAACTCAACTCAGGCTGGTGAGTCTTTTTCAACTATGTTGAAGATTAGACATCAAGAACACAAAGTTAAAAGTCTGACAAAATTAAATTCAGTTTAAGTCTCTCTCTCCTTCATTCCCTCCCTGTTCTAACCATTCCTTCTCCTGGTCTCCCAGGTCTCCCAGCCACAACTTCTCCTCCGACTGTTCCAGGTACTCTTCCGCCCAGCGACCAGGATCTGGAGCAGAGAAGTGGAAAAAAAGGAGGAAAAACACAGCGGATAGGCACATTACTAAAAAATAACACACAATTCAAAAATCTAAGGATTTACTGGAGGAAAGTTTGCTCTGATGTCAATAAAGATTGATGAAATCTGACAGAGTGATGATGATGATGACTCCAGAAACGTGTCTAGTTCACACTGCACTACTTTGGCTCTTATTTTCCGCTGTGCGACAGGTTTACGAGCTGCTGGACAAAATCCCCACATCAGAAGAATCTCTGCGTTGTTTGGCGCTTAGACACATTCCAGGTTTTGCATGCTAGATATTTGGACTTGTCGGGGGGTGCAAGACACGGGTTGAGGGAAAGAACAGGCAGAAGGGCGCCTCGCCTGCAGCCCACCACAGAGAAAAAGACTGATCTAATGGGAAATAGTTCAATAGAGAACACGTGCGCCAACGACAACATCATCAACCATGACTACGCTACGCTTGTGTAATTTCTCAGAAGGAAGATCTCATTCAAGTATCCAGAAGAAGGATTGTGTGGAGTTTGAGCCTCTGTAGTTAGTTAGTGTGTGAACAGTACAATGGTTTTGACAACTAGCAAGTTATGCAGTGTGAACTTGACTTCATTAAGCAAATTGCACATCCAGAGTCAAACACTGCGGCGCAGAAATAAACTATAACAAACTCAAACTACCTGCAGCCTCAGCAATAAATTCTTTTGTCCAATCGGCATCGGTTGCATCACCAAGCGCGAGGATTCCTGGTGCGGCAGCAGAGTCGGGACCGGAGATAAACTCCTCCGTCCAATCGCCAGAGAGGGCCAACGCTGCCACATCTGGAGCTATGGCATGGAGATATGTGGTGCTTAAAAAAAAAAAATAGTTTCTGACAAAAACAACAAAAAAACTGAATAATCAAGTGCACCTCTCTGAGGAGCTTGTCTGTAGCTCTGCTGGTCAATCTGCTGCATTTCCTCCAAAAGCTGACCCATGTCGAATGTGTGTGGGGGCCGGGGGGGGGCCTGAAGGAACTCATTCACCAGCTGCGACAAAAATGAAAACCTTATTTAACTATATTAGGTAATTGCAGCCAGTGTGCACCGGAGCTACACCCCTGTAAATTGCTTCAGAGAAAAAGAGAATAATGACATATTGTACAGTATCGTAGTCAACACAATATGTCGCAGAACGTAAGCGCTGACCTCTTCTTCAGTTGCAATTTCAATGGGAGAGGGAGGAATCTGAGAAAACAGGAAGCAAAAAACGAGGTCAGAGAACATCTGGTGACATGTCTGTTGTCCAACAGCCATTTCATGATCCAACTGAAATGTGGGTTCTTTGTAGGAATCTATTTGGCGGATAGATTTAACTATTCAAAGCATTAATGGTTATGTGCAAATTACTCACTGCAGGTGTTGAGAGGTGCCGCCATGCCCCCCCTTCCTTGGTCATGTGACTGGTCAACTTCATGAGGGGATTGGCTCCCCCACATTCTGCCTCCACCAAATCCCGCATCGCCATGGCAACACAGGGACGAGGCAAACCCAATCAGACTACCTGAGAACTGAGAAGAGAAAGAGCAGATGGATTACTCAATTTGTGTTTGGACATTCTGCAAAATATTCCACATGTGTTCAGAAAACGGTCTAAAGAATCATCTTTAGACCATTCAGACAAAGTAAATCCCTTTTTGCAGTTTCTACATCTTTAAAGTATTCAACATGTCCACACAGTACAGATGGTAACGTAACCAAAACCAGACTCCATGTGCAGTTTTCCGTGGCGTTTCCTGGCTTAGAATGAACCGTTAATAATGTGGACACGATGGCCCGGCAGGCCCTGCATATTTCCGTCAGCTGGCACGCAATTCAACAAAATGCAATTATCACCATATTGTTACATACAAAATCACAGCCGATTATTATAATAACAAGGCTGGGTATTGGAACAAAGTACTTTTTTGGTACCAATACAAGAAATGTATTATTATATTGTATTATATAAATGTATTTCTCGTTTTTCTTTTTCTTTCTTTTTTAATGTTTTAAAAAAAAAAATCTCTTAAAAGTTTTCTTTTGGGGTGGGGTGGGGGAGGACAGAGGATTTATGAGGTGTACAGATTGTAAAGCCCTTTGAGGGAAATGTGTAAGTTTTTTTTAGTCCTGCTTTTGGTTTAAGTTGTTGTGAACTTGTGTTGCCATTTACACAAATGGCTTGAAATTAAGAATTCTGCACAACTGCCTGTAAGAATTTTCAATTAATATATTGCATAAATTACTCAACATTTTGGAATCTGTATGCCCATTCATAAGATAACCACAACTGAGCCAATCAAAATGATATCGATATATACGTTTGTCCCCATGATCACTCACCTGATCCTGTAAAAGCAAAAGTATAACAAAATTCTTTATGACAAGACGTCAGTCCCAGTATTCCAGCCCTGATCAGAATAAGTATCGAGGATAGAGGACACGACGCTGCTGACCTACATCCAGGATGAAGAGACGACAAACTGTTGTACAAGCTGGCCTGCTCAACTTCTATATCCCCACAGGAGGAACACATTATGGTTACACTTTACATAATTAACTGTCAGGAACATAAATGGAATTGCACATCTTCTCCACTTCACCCTTTTCAAATGTTGAGCTACAAACAGAAATGAAGGTGGTGAAACACTACTTATCACTGACACATCTTAGGCGAACAGATTTAAGAGAAATGTATTCCTACTTATTCAAAGAGATGTACTTTATGGTGATTAGGGAGTAAGAGGTTTATACAGATATTAATACGCTCACTGTGACAGAGAGGACACCGTGACACATAATAAGCCTGCTACTGGGTGCATTAACCCTACATGTTTTGTCCCTGCACAGTCCCTATATCCCACTTTTTTTGTGAAATACTAAATTATGTTAAAGAAAAATATTCCACCGCGGACTTCTAAAAACAAACCAATGCAAGACACTGGTTGATTTTGATTGTCAAACTGCTGTCATGTGTCAAACCAGTGTACTGATATGGAGCAGCGTGATCCCATTGTTTTTGCCCGATGCTAACAGGGGCTTCAGTCAGAAACAGCATTCGCTTCGTAAATATTCCTCACATTGTCTCTTATAATACAGCACACGTGCTGCTCATTAAATGGCGAATCCAACAGACGCTCTTCTTCTTTTTTTAGAGCACTAACGGTCCGTGTGGTCTTTCAGCAGTAGCGAGTGTAGATAGCATTAGCTAACGTAAGCTAGCCGCGGCGCTGAGATCGTCTCCCGTCCAATGCGGGCAGAGAGGCGTAAATAGACGGGTAGCATGGTGTTCATCTCACCGCCGATCTGCTGCTGGAGCCCAACCGACTTGTCCCTTCTCTCCGGTCCTCTCCGGCCCGTCCTCCTCAACCGTAGCAGGTAAAAAAAAGTTGCCGCAGAGTGAAAGCAACCGCAGCGTGTTGTTCAGCGCTTGGCTTTTATTTACCTTCCTCGTCCATGACCCACGAAACCCTTCAACGATCGCTAGCATTGCGTCGTAGCGTCACGACGGGCTTCGTATTCTCAAACCGTCTTTACGCAAGGAGACGGCCCGGCTTGAACGTAACTTGACTACGTGTGTTTTACGTATATTACGCAGGAGAGTCCACGTTTGTAAACACTTATTTGTGCAGTAAAATCTAGATTTTTATTTTTATGTTCTGTACGTTGTGTATCATAGCAACTTGTGAAAGGCTTGTATGCAACAGTTGACATAAATTAAAGCCCAACAACACACGGGCCGTGGCCTCTGAGAGGAACTTAGAGTTCCTTAGAGTAAGTTATTTTTGTACATTCTGTATAAGAACTGAGCTGTCGGATAAATGTTGCAGAGTAAAATGACATTTTTTGATAAGTAGATAGTACAAAGTACAAAAAAAACGTAGTCAAAAACGATTCTTAAAAGTTTGTGTAATCGTTAGTTGTATTAGACTAGCAGAAACAGTAAAATAGTTCTAAGCTCAACCATAATAACATAAATATAGTGAGATGCATGTAATGGTAAAGTATGTTATAACATTTGTATGGAAGTAAATCTGTGTCTCAAGTGTCTGTATTTGACCCTGACGTGCAAAGAGCAGCATGATACAAAATGTTAGTTTGCAGCTGTGTCCTGAGAAGGTCAGTACAATACAAAGGTATTCTGTTCATGGCCTTGGATCATATCTTATTTGGTACGAAAGTTCTCGGATCCACGTTTCTACTTTATGTCAATTAATTATAATTTGCAACGGCCACTGAGGATGATCTTGCTGTGTGTGTGTGCTACCCTCATCTTCACCTGGGTTCTTATCTCAACTTGAATTGCAGCTTCTCGTAACTGGCACTGAGCATGTCCTTCACATGTGTATAAAGACGCGTTTTTACTGCTCGGAGACGCCATTTACACCGAACGCTGAAATATGTGCTTGTATATTCGACCTCCTGCATGCAAGCAATAGTTAGAGCCAGAGATATCTGCGGAGAATTGCTCATGTAATCTTTTTCTCTTCTAAATAAATGTTAACCTTTTGACTTTTTGAATTAATCAACGTGTTGCGATCCTTCTCATCAACCAACTTGGGGGGATCGGAGATCCCGACAATATCAATATATTGAATATTTAAAAAGTATGTGCCTTTTCCAGGGTTTTTTCATAAGAACTTGAATTTAAAAATACCGTTTTATAAAATAACTAACTACTGTAATAAAAAAAAACTCTCCCGTGGAGACGGTCATATAGTGTTTTTATTATGAATTTTGCAATGTTTTCTGACAGTTCTCAATAACAATTAGTCAGCATTATCCATGTCATCATTGTATCAATAATTATAGGTAATGTTCCAATAGTAACAGTAATAATATAAGTTATTAATCAATGCAATGTGTATTCGTTCTTAACATCACACTCAGAAACGACAGGCTTTATTTACTGACAGGTTTAGCACTGCACATTGATAGGCTACACAGACAGACACCAAGAGACACAGAGGAAGAGTGAGGGAGAGGTGAGGGAGAAAGACGGGGAGGGAGAGGGCAGGTGAGGAAAAGCACACAGTTGTACATTCATTAACCCAAATATACCGGATGGACGGAAATAGAAAAGCAATTAAAGGTTCAGTTTTGAAATGTATTAAAGATTAAATGAGTGAGACGTATCTAAGTATCACAACAATGTGCCTTCCTTTTTCAGTGATTCAGATATTGACGAGTCCTTAAATTACCACAATATTACACACAAATTAAAAGACACTCAAGCCAAAGATTATCATCCGTATCACTACTACTATTATTATTAGTATCATTATCATACTGTTATGTGATTCTGTAAAGGTGATACTTCAAATGGAAAAGGTAAATCATAATCTGCTCCCTCTCAAAATGTGCAGAAGAAGAGTGGCTGCAAGAATTACAGTAATAACGACAATATAATATTCATCATTGTATGTACAGAAAATTCATTACAATCAATACAATCAAAACTGCCCAAGCTGAGCTGACATTCTGGAAACAGCAGGGGTAGCACTATGGAGTGTGTATGTGTGTGTGTGTGTGTGTCTTTGTGTGTGATTGCGTGTGACGTCTTGCAGTTATTGTAAGAGCAGTGTGCAGTGAGTGAACCAGTGCAGTGAGAGTCATTGAGAGACATTCCAGTGGTCACTGTGGGGGGGTCGGGGGTTTTGACCGGGTTTACTGTAGAGCGTATTGCCTAAGTATCAACTTAGCGTAAATAGAGAGGTGAATGGTTGATGCTCCTCAAAACATTATTTTATCGTCAGCCTCACATTAAAATTGCTGCAGCACTAAAAATAGTCACAATACCAAAAAAAAAAAAAATACCTGCAACGTAACAGTTTTTTTTTTTAAGCTTTCAGAGTGACCTCACTGTCTTCACTCCGTGGTTAACGACGGGCGAGGAATGTGTTGAGGGACGATGCAAAGACGAAGAAAACAGCTTGTGCGAGACTTCTCGAGCCGAGTCTAATAAGCGACGTGTCGGATCAAGGATCGTGTCTACTCATCAATTCAAGGCCTGCGTGTTGCAGATTGCTCCCGTATTCATTTTGTGAAGATTTCATTCTGGGTTCAATAACAAAAGATAAGAGTACAATCGTTTTCTTTTAAAAACAAAGCCAGTGTCATTCAATCAGTATTACACTATACAGACACAAAACCACCTTGTGATTGAGAACTGGTGCACCACATACAATTTTGGTGGGGTTTGCTCAGGCGGTTAAATTACATTAAATGTATACATTGTGCCATTGAACATTTAGGTGGAGAACAACTGCCCGTTGTCGGCTATAGGTCACATATGGCGTTGAGTGTCAAGTGTTATTACAGTGACTGTGTTGTGTCTAGTGTTTGTAAGCATACATTCCTTATACTAGTAGTGTCAGCGGTTGTTGATATTAAAAGTGGTGGAGTGTGTGAGCCGGTTGGTGGTTTCCATGAGAACTGGTGCGGAGATTTGTGTGGCTCAGTAGCGGCGGGCGTTGCCGTCCCTCCCCTCCTTTTTTATAATGATTCGCTGGTCATCGCTAGCGTCTTCAGGTGACTCTGCTACCTCCTCTTCCTCCTCCTCCTCCTCCTCCCCCTCCCCCTCTGTGTCAGCAGAGATCCCCATACGGGACTCATAGGACTGGGAGAGAGAGAGAGAGAGAGAGCAATTAGTGGATGAAAACAGGAGCTCGACGGGTGCCGTCATTTCTCACCATGGCATCAATAACTCATCTGTTTGTTTGTTTTTTACCTCCATGGGGTTGACAATGATGGTGAGGGCAGAGTCGTCCCATTGGCTGGTACCCTCCTTGGCCTCGCCGCCGGCACCCTCAATGCGGCGATGGATGGAGCGAATTCGGAAAACGCCGAGGATCACCATGACAACCAGGAAACCCACACACACCATTATGATGACTGTGGCTGCTCCTGGCACTACTGTAACACAACAAGTGATGATTATGAGTGACCCAATAATCTACATCTAAACTGTAAATCAAGTGTTCTATACGTCGTCTTATTGTTGACAAATTGTTCAAATACCACAACCAGTACTACTTGTTTGTGTCCTTTTAAAGGACTTTTCAGCTGTTGGGAAATTCCACCTAGTTTCCTTTTACTTTCGTCAATGACTGATTTCATCAGAAGTTGATGAAACATTAAAAGTTTGTAACCGAATGGCCAACTTCTCATGATTTAAAGGTTTGGGTCAAATAAAACTTCGCGCCTCTTCCAGTTGTGTTAAACTTGGGGGTAATGGCTCTGGAGACGGAGGGATGTTATTCTACGAGGCGTTTTCCTGTGAAGCCGGGTGTCTTAATGAGGGGATCTATGGGGATTGACTCGCTTTGGGAGCGGCCTCACAGAGCAATTAGACGCGTGTGCTTCATCTCAGAGGTTGCTGCGTGTTGTGCGTCAGACTTCTTCCATTAAGTTTATGTTCACCTTTACTTTTACAGTGCGTATAGAGAGGCATGCGGATAGAATGAAAACCACGGGGAAGGTCACTGTAACATCGGTTCTTGACAGGGAAGGGGCATGTCACCTGAGTTGCGGTGTGGATTGGGCAGGGTGTGTCCACTCAGCTCTCCAGCGTGGTGGGAAGGGTGGAGAAACTGCTGCTGGGAGGCCAACAAATGGGATGGTTGGTACAAACTGTCCAGAGAGTGGAGGAAGTTCACCTGAGTGAAGGAGGCGAGAGAAACAGAGGAGAAAAACATGAAACAAAAACAATCCAAGTCTCGACTGAGCGCTCATGCTCCTATCCACTGTAGGCCAGCGATTCTTTTCACCTCCAGAGTCAACTCGTTGCTGGTGTATCTGCCATTCATCTCAGAGCAGGACAGGCGGAACCGCCTCTCGAAGCGGGCTGAGCCTTTGGCCAGGCGGTAGCGGACTGAGCGGAGGACGTCCTCGTACACAGAGATGGATTCGGCACCTGGAGGGAGCGCGGCACAAAAGGAAAGTTAGTAGTATGAGAACTGCAAACAAAAAGGAGAAGAGACATGACGACAAATAAGTGTATATATAGCTTTAAAATGCACCTGTGATAGCAATGTAAGCAGTAGTATTGATGATTTCCAGTCCCCTCTCTCGCACGACATCCATGTCCACCAGAAGCTCCTCCCTTTCTGGGTTTAGCTCCTCCCCCAGTGGTTGGACCTCACAGCCGTCCAAAGTGTGAGCCACAGCGTCGGACATCAGGGCTAAGAGACGATAATTTTAGGAGACAAAAGGTGTAAATTTCAAATGGTCACTTCAACTTATTTCCAAGTGGTGAGAATGGGTGGTGAGAATGATTCATATCCCAAATCTATCTAAGCTAGAAAGGGTATTTCAGTTGTTTAATATGTGACTCACCACCTCCCTCCATCACTTGTGCAGCCGTGTTGACGGCATGAGTCAGGGAACAGACAATCCGGAGCTCGGGGAAAAGGGGGACACCACGGGGACCCTCAAACTCTGGGGCAGGACGGGCCAGATGAGGGCCGACCCCAGACAGGGAGATCTGAGGGGCGTCCGGCTGGAGAACCACCAGGTATCCTTCCAGCTGCTTGTGGGACAGGCAGCTCTCCTCGTTGAAACATCTGGCGGCGACGACGGCAGCGCGCGATGCCGGTCAAGGAGACAAAGAGAGAGACAAAAAGATAAGACACTTTCCACATTTTTGGTCACCACCACTTTGGTCCAGACTGAAATACATCTGCAACTATTTGACAGTTTGCCATGAAAGTCAGTCATGGTGCCCAGATGACAAGTCCCTCTGACTTAAAGGATCCCTGAATATTACTCTCACACCACCAGACCAAACCATGCCCAGGATGGACAAACAGATCTTAATCCAGAGCAATGTCTTAATAATTATACCACTGCCGTAGGAATCTTTAGCCTGAAAATGTTAAACCATAGTTAAATTAAAATTTCCTGCCAGAATGGCAGAGCAAATCAGGCCGATGACCGGCTGCTGACATCGATTTATTTATCTGCACTATAGTTCAGCAGGCCATTTGAAAGGGGATTAAGCATGTTGTGTGTGTGTGTGTGTGTGTGTGTGTGTGTGTGTGTGTGTGTGTGTTACAGTTCCACTATCAGAGTAAGCAGCTGCTTCCATCGGCCTCTCCAGAAGGGCCTGCTGTTCAGCCATCTGGGCAACTCCTGGCCTCAAATCAGTCTAATCTTAACACACGCAATAAAACACTAGAGGGAGGAAGAAAAAAAAACAACCTCTGGGACACACCAAGTGAAAAAAAAGAATCTGCCTGTGACCTTGAATCTAAACCCCCCCCCCCCACAGAAACTCCAGGACCATCTCATGGTCCGGTAATCATTTTAATCTTATAAACACGCAACAACCGTCACAAAAGTCAGTGATGAGATAATCTGCACTGCCTGAGAGTTTGACAAGATCTGATTTGTCGGTTTTAAATACACAATGTACCAAACGGTCTGCGCGTAGACTGTACTTCCTGAGGTGAATTAATAATTCATCAGCTAAAAGTGACTGTTAAAACCGGAGAGCCAGTTTGCAGTTGTTAAGCATGGTTGAGCACTGACCCCGAAACAGAGTGCGTGTGCTTTTTATTCTCACGGCCAGGTGATTCAGAGCGCTGCACTGAGCATCAGGGACATTATTTTTGCAATACGTTTCCAGTTACATACATGTCAAATTATTTAACATAAAGCAAACCATAGAAATACAATCGAGTTGAATTAAATTTAAAAAAATGAAATGAATTTCTTAAATGTAATCGATAAAACAACTGCAGTAAAAAACAGACAGAATTAATTTAGTTTTCTCTGTCAGAGCAAAAAGCAACTTGATGGCTGAATGAACAAAGAGATAAGATATTCCTCGTTATCTCCTGCTTTCACGTATTCTCCTCTCTAATCATCCTGCCACCACAGCCTTATCACGGCCGAGGCAAGGTCCATGTTTGAAGAGTCCAATGTCAAAAGAATAAAGCAACGGCCCAGAGTCCAGAGAGAGAGAGACGCTTCAATTGAGAAGTCATCTCATTTCAAGTCGTATCATTTGTGGTGTTCAGATTTCCGGAGTGATAAATTACAATAATGATGTCCCTCTCTCCCACAGCCCGTCTCCCCGTCTTCACTGAATGACCTTCAATCAAACGTCGTATGACTACCGCTAGTTACCAGAGCGCGTGCGTGTGTTTACGTACCTGAGCGAGGTGGTTAGTTTGAGGGGCCGGACTCCGGGGGTGGCGAAGCGTAAAGAGTTGCGGTAGGTGACCTGCTGCACTGCACGGTTAAAGCTCTCGATGTCGTCTCCCTCCAGCACCAACACTGACTGGCTGGGGTTCACATGCACCTGCGTAGACAAAAGAAAAATTAAAGTTCCCATAAATTCACATGTTACGTGGCTCGAGACCAAACTGATATGTTTAACGCGGGAAAACAGGGTTAATCTCCTTTATTGTCCAATAAATTAGGCTCTTTTATACGGATTCTACACCAAGAGACATAATATTAGCTGAAGTATTGATCTGCTTTATATGTTGTTATGTTAAATGTTTATATTTTTACTGCAAGTGCTTCAAACACACCAAACCGCCACTAGAGGAGGTTAAAAACACATTTGGCAGCATTCCAAAATGAAACCACATCAAAGATAAATTACATTTGGACTTGCCCCCCTGGCAAAGCTGTTAATACATCATACGTGCATGAAATACTTGGACTATGAACCCAAAAATGAATTATTAAATTAATCTGTGAATGTATCTGCTACTTACAGATATGGAACAAGTAATGAAATAACACCTTATTTGAGGACACATATATTAGCTAGATGGGAATATACATTATAGCTACATTGGTTGGCTTGGTCATATAGTGTTTTGACTCATATTAGGTTAAAGGAGTAAAGCAGTAGTTGCTTTTTATCTTATTTTATCTTATCTTATCTTTTTGGGATTTTTTTGGGAAATTGGGATTTTTACAGCTATGACTTATTCTGCATTTTTGAAAAGTTAGTCATAATATTGTATGTTTTGTATTCTAATTCATATTTATTTTGCAATGAGCTTTCTCGGAGAAGAAAGCTCATTTCACTAATGGTGATGACGGATGTGAAGGAGCTTTAGTGTCCCTCCTCTGTTTTTTTCTACAAGGCGGCGGCCTCCGGCTCTCTGTGGCGTCACCTTCATGCCGGAGCCCAGAGTCTCCAGGTCTCCGAAGTCCAAGCCTTCCCTGCAGGCGTACAGACACTCCACCACACTGTGAGGCTCCACGCTGCCGGGACGCACCGTCACCCCCGACAGCAGGCCGTGGTAACCTCCCACATATTTCACTAAAGAAAACCCAGAGACAGTCTAGTGTGATTACAGCGGCCTCACTCATATTCTAATATGCACTTAAATTGTACATCAACACTGACGGAGCAAACGGACAGACTGCACATCCTCCCGCTGCAACTCCAACAACATGGAGACGGGGAGGTTACCTGCGTCTTTGCCCTCCGGGATGGTGTTGTTTAGGATTTCCTTCTGCTTCTCTTCGGGCTCTGCTGAGGAAAACGGAGACGGGAACAAAGGGGAACAGAAAAGGAGAATCATTAGGCCCACTGAGAAGGATACTTTAAAGAAAGAGAAAGGAAGACTCATGTTGGTCAATATCAAGAAAGAAAATAAGAAATAAATAACATAGGTAGGCAAAAATGAGAACATGCAAGCATATAATTGTAGACATTCTATGCAGCAGCAACTTCCTCTATGGATGAGAGTTTTACACTGTCAATGTGTGTGCGCGCATGTGATTTTAATGCTAAGTGACAGCCACAGTTTCCCATTTTAACCAGCAATTCTAGTCTAAGTGGCTGATAGCTGTCTGGCTCTTGTGTTGTTCTGTTATTCTGAATAATTGATAAGTCAGTTATATTATTAGCCCTCAAAGACCAAATGCATCAACCAAATTATGACTATGAGGCAAACAAGGGATTGAACGACGCGAGGGACAATGTCTCTGCAGACTTTCTGAAGGTGCCTCTGTGCCGCCATTACACACGTCAAACACGTCAGCCTGCTATCTTTGGCAACGTGGTGTGATTTTTAAGGACATTTTATGGACAAAACAGGAAGCGAACTGCATTATTGCTCCTCACAGCCTTCATGCAGAAGGATAAAAAAAGTTCTCTGCTTGCATTGATTTCTGTCAGAATCCGTCATTAAGCTAAAATTAAATACTTGTGAGTTGTGGATACAGCGAGCGTAAATTCCCATGCGTTACCCCAGGAGGCTCCAATGAACATCCTCTGGCGGGGGGCAGGGTTGGGGATGGCTCCGTTGTCGTGGATGAGAGCAGGGTCAAAGGTCACGCCGTCGACATACAACGTCACGGAGGGGAACTGGACGCTGAGTGAAAGGTGATGCCACTCGCTGTCACACACCTGTTGAGAGGTAAAACAGAGTCATCCTGAGGCTGAACAAAGGACAGAGTTAAAATATCTGTGGACGTTTGCTCTTCTAATAAATCTGAGGTGTTGTGAGATGATTAATGGGGTCAGAGAGGAGATATAACAACGCGTCGTTACATGAATTAGCTCTAGATTTTCTTACTTATCTTATTCTTGCTTATCTAACTTATTTTATTGAATAATGATGAATAAACGCATCAGCTGGAATACAAAGGGAATCGTACAGACAGAAGGGCAGAAAAGAATGAGCCGGGTAATAAGATAGCGTGGGTCAGACAAGGGATTTGACAAATCTTCTCTATATCAGCTCAGCCTTCTTTAATCCACGCTGCTTCAATCTGTCTGGGACCAGGAGCTCCAGTCAAAACAAAATCACTTCACACTACAATGTGCTGCCCGAACCGCATAGAATGTTTTTCCCATTATATTTGCTAGGGTCTCCTTTTTGAAAACTTGAAAATGCACAGAAGTACTAAGCTATCTGGTAGCTGCGTTTTATGAAATTGCTACCTGAGCCAGATGTCTGACCTTGCACAGACGGTCTATAGAATGCATTTCATTTTAATTTAAAAAGGTACAAATACAGAAGAACATCAAAGCTAAAGTGTTGCAGCTCCCTAATTACCTGCTCCAGTTTCCACAAGAACTTGACTGGCCGTGCAGCCGAGACGTCGGGCCAGTAGAAGAGAGAGAGGCGGCAGCCGTGGACGGAGAGGGAATAGTGGGAGAAGGAATCATCTGTACAGCAGAGGAGATAACTGGTGGTTAAGTGTGTCAAACGGTCTTAATCTCAGCAGGTGTTTCTTCAGACGTTAAATATGCAACGTGGTTTTATTGCCGCTTTCCCCCAGAGGGACGGTTTGGGCCAACACGCGGCTTTCTAGCGATGTCCCTACGCCCCTAAGTCCCTAAGTCATGAAGTTACAAATGTTCACACAATATTCCGCCAGGCTCAATCCAGGGTTTTTCTGTTCTCCTGGTTCTGTGCACTTGGGGTTAAGTGTCTCTCTCAAGAGCACCTTGAAACTAGTTCTTAAAGCTATAAACTGCTTTTTTTTTTGTCCAGCAGTGACTTTCTTTTTGATTCTGGGCAATTGAGTGGGTGAGAAAAAGCACACGTGTCTGTGACATGACGCACCGTTCTTGACAGTGCTGCACACAATAGTCTCCTCCTCCTTGCGACTGCCTCTGCTCTGAGTGGTGGCGGGCTGGATGTTGGCGCCGCCCCTTCGCATCCACAGCTGCAGGGTGAAGTGGTCGCCCGACAACGCAGAGACAACCGAGTCCGGCACCACGGCGACGTGGTTCGACCCGTTGAAGGAGAAGACCAGAGAGGAGTCGGAGGAGGGGAGAGTGGGCAGAGCGGAGGTCCAGTTGGCAGCAGGAGATGGAGGAGGGAGAAGATCTACTTCACCCCTAACAGCCCCTGATGACGAAAAAAGAGCGTAAACAGTTAATAGAAAGAGGATCCGGGCCGCTGCACATTCACGTAATCACACCGGAACTCACCACACAGGCGTCGCACGGATCTGTCGGAGTAGCTGTCTCTGTCACAGCCCTTCCCGATGTGGCCGGTCTGAAGCTCTACGGTGGCCTGGATGTTCCACACAGTCTCCTCACAGGTCTCCAAATGCAGGCTGGGGAACAAGGGGATGCTGCCGGACCCGGGTGTGTACTCCACACGCTTTGTCCACCCTGAAAAAAATAGTGCAATCTCAATCTGACCCTTTAGATTCAAAAAGTTGTTTTTAAATTCAGTCAATAGATTCTTATCTAATCCAATGTGAGGCGATGCACAGAATCAATGTATGGATCTAATGTAATCTACAACATTCTCATGTTGTAATTCACCGCCTTTCACTCAGGCCTATCTCTTTAAAACTCAGCTCTCAATATAAAGATACTAAAGGTGACTCATCGTAACGGCCGCCCACGCATATCTAAAAGTGATATTTTCCACAGATCAAACGTCTAAAACACATCTCTTCAACCTCTCGAGAGTTGTCTAAGCATGACAGCCAAAACAGAGACAGAGAGTCAGATTACCGATCCAACCGGGTTTGCAGGACGGCTTGACGGTGATGACAACCTGGGCATCAGCTTGTGCTCGGTTCTTTCCACAGTCAAAGGCGGTCACCCAGAATGTAAAAACGCGTTGACGCTTTGAGTCCAACGGCTCGGTGTTCTTGATGTTACCTAGGAGACGCAGAGAGAGAGAGACAAAGAAGGAAAGGACGAGGAATTATGAAACAAGAATAAACATGGCCGGAGGGGAGAAACACTGGGAGGATTCTGGTTGGGACAGAGAGAAGACAAAGTGAAAAGAAAACAGACAATGACAAGCCCAGAGTGTGTGAGGGAGGAACAAAAAGGTCTCTGTACTGGTTTTACCCCCCCCCCCCCCAAAAAAAAGAAAGGAGGTGCCAGTCCAGGACAATTCTGCAGAGTCATAATAACAAAGGGTCCTCTGCTGCTGCTGCGTCTCCCACCTCATTCAATGGAAACCATTGCAACAGAGAATTTAGGGAATCGACGAGCAGCCACCGAGTACAAAGGGATAGTATATTAAACCGAAACAGCTGCAATATTTTTACAGAGACAGAACAACACTACGCCCACACAGAGGTCTATTTTAACATTGCGTGGTTTCTACCTGCACGAGGAGTTAAGTGCGTGCAATTCGTTTTGCTCTGTCAATACGCAGACATCAATACCCCAGCAGCATCTGGTGTAGGTCCTTTTCATGTGTTGAGGGCATCCGCCGCTTAGAAATTGGACACTTAACATTGAACGTATTGATTCTACCGACGACGGGACGAGAGCAGAAAGCCCGTGAAGATAATAATATAGTGGCTGGTGTTTCTGTAGCAGAGGCAGGCCAATATTAAAAGGCCTGAGAGTCCCACACCCGCTGATTTATTGCTCTGAGCTATAAAACATATCTCACCGTCGTTGTCGATAGCAAAGGGCACATTAGGGGTGATGATGTCATAGAAGCAGATCTGGCTGTACTGCGGGGAGCAGTCGGCATCCAGAGCCTCCACGCGCACGATCCGGTCAAACAGACGTCCTTCTGGGACTGAAGCCTCGTAGCGACGCTCAACAAACACGGGGGAGAACTCATTGACGTCGTTAACACGAACATGCACGGTGGCCCTGAGGGAGGGGGGAGCAAAACAAAAGGAGAGAGAGAGAGACGAAAAGCTGTAAGAACAGGAATCTGAAATGGCTGCACGGTCTTTACGGCACTGAGCCAGAGGGAATTTAGATACAGACTTTATTTATTGTTAAAAAAACAAAATCCAATGTCTTCTGTTTGGAGGGGAATTACTAACTTGTGGGATTTCTTGCTGTTGACTCCATCGGGCCCCTCTCCGCAGTCGTAGGCCTGGATGGTGAAGCTGTGCTCGCGCTGGTTCTCGCAGTCCAGCGGCTCCTTTGACCGGACCAGGCCCTCGCCGGTGGAGCGGTCCAGAACCACAGCTTCAAACTGGACCGAGCCAGAACCCGAGGGGCCGTTATGAACCCGGAAGCCACAGATTTCCCCTGGAAGAGGAAGAAAATAACTCACAACGAAAACTAATGCATTTATATTTGAATGACTAAATGTCAGTAAATATCCAGTATATTAACATAATGCGAAATCATTTCCTTGTCTGACAAACATTAGGTTGTTTAACAAATTATATAGAATGCTGTAGTCTATATTTAACAAGTACAACATTCTACTCCCATATTTACCCTCTTTGCATCCGCTTACTGTTGAATTTAGGATTTAGATGTTACTCATTGCTCAAGCATTTCAGGTCTGGCTCGGCTTAACATTGTGTGGCAGCAAAAACAACTAACACTTAACCACAATTTTAGCCTCGAGAAAGGAAATAAAATGCGCCGATGTATAAATACTCATTATTGGATCTTGTTATTTAGTAGATTTTTGTTACCATAATAACAGGATGAGGGGGACACAAAATAAAACCCACTCTATAGCGGCTGATGTTCCCTGGCTAACAGAAATTGAAGGTTTGGAAGGTCTACGTCTGAAACAACAAATTTTCTCTTCCTTTTTGACACGAGCTCAATGAATTTCAGAGAAAATTCTATTCTATAATTGTGGACTCTGTGACTGAGTGCATTGCCTTTCATATTTAGACTGGTCTATTGGGAATGGGAGCCCTCTAAGAGCTCCAAAACATCTTTAAGAAAAGCAACGCAGTGTTTACAATCCAATCCCAAGCCTGGTGGGATCATTCATAATTTGGCCTGACCGTGTGATATTCCCTTTGTCTATATGAGTACTTCGCATGACCTATTTTTCACAATAGACAGATTTATGGAAACATCTAAACGTAGATGTGTTTTTTTTTTGCCAGGTCTGCCATCCTATCTTCTCCCGGGCCGTTTGGTGCGGTTGCCGTTACCCGCGTAGTGAAGCGGAGCATCTTTGTCCAGGGCAAAGAGGGGGGGGTTGAGCAGCACCGTGTTGTCGTTCTCCATGACAATCCCCTGGTACTCTGTCTCGATCCATGGCTTGTGCTTATTGGCTGAACGGCACAGAGAAGAGACCAAAGAGGCTTTGGGTTAAATGGAGCAATTACATGGAACCAACGGTTCTATTTTTAACACTCCATTATGGGCAAGGACATGGTGAGCATGAGTGGAAAACTACACAATACATGTCTGATGTGTGACCACAAGGACACATTTTAATCACATTCACACCCGCCCTGATTTCCCCTTATAGACGGTTTGCCTCTCGTGTCACGCGGCGCTCTACACACCTCCCTGGTTGGCAGTGTAATTAAAGCCGGTCAGATTTGACCTCATCACACACAGAGAGGTGTATTGCTCATATCAGTCAGCCAAACTGTCTTGCCAAAGGCACCGCACAATAACACTGGGGGGGGGGGGGGGCAGCCGTGTCGAAAGCAAATGCCCAAGGTTTACTGTGAATTTAACCTTTTATTGCAAATTAATTATTCATCCTTGTGGTGATATTCAGAGCGATCAAATGGCAAGTTAACGAGCAAGAAGGATGAGGATTTTACACACCAACAGAGAGCAAAAACAATAGAAGCTTTGACTGTGTTGAGTAATTGCTTTGTTGTCTTCACACAACTATTTCTCGGTTCAGAAGATGTGCTGCTTTATTTTCCTCTCATGGTAATAAAGAGAATACATCTGTTGTACTAAAAAAATGGGCTTTCTGAAACAGGTATTTTTCCCTATTTCCGGACTTTTTATTAACCAGATGATTACGTATATGTAAATCCAAAAATAAAATGATTGTTCATTGCAGTCAAAGGTACTTCAACTAAAGTAAAAGAGGCTAACACTTCTTCCACTGCGGTATTTTCTACAAAAGACATTTTTATTTTTTATTAAATAAGGCAAAGATGTATGTCCATAAATGTCCAAAAAAAGCAGCGGTACTGGAATAAAATAGGCTGAAATGGGCAAAGTCATGCTTTAAAAACAGAATGAATTGAGCCATGAATGTGACCAAACTTTTAATTTTCTGTAATTCATCCCCACACATCTGAATCAAATATTCATCCTCTCCTCTCAAGGTCTACTCCGCTATCTTCACCTCCTCCTCCATTTCCACTGTCCTTTTTTTTTTGGTAATTTATCTCCCTCCCTCTGTCCCCTCAGTTGATCTCTGCTCTCCTCCTCCTCCCCCTCTGCCCTCCTCTGCTCTATAGCATTAATCTGAGCATCAAACCCGTGGATTACATCCGGGATTACAGATTGAGAGGCATCCCATTCCATCTCTCTCCGTCTCTCCTGGCAATTTCTCATCTCTCTGTCACTCTATCGCCCCACAACTCTCGCCCACCCCTCCCTGTCTATCTCACACACACACGATATACAAACCCTCCTGTATCTTTGGCTTCACCTTTCCCTTTTCCCTCATGTCACCGGATCTCATGTTCCACCTCCCTCTCCTCATCTTCCTCCTCCTCCTCCTCCCTCCTCCTCATCGCCCTGCGTCTTTTCAGCCATGTCCTCTCCTGTCACAGCTCTGTCTTTCACAGCATTTCACTCGTCTCCCCCCTCTTCTCTGTGTTGCTCTCTGACACTCCATCTCTCCTAAAATCTCCTCGTGCTCCCTGCGTCCCTCCCTACCAGCTCCGTCTGTGACGTTTCTCCCTTCTCGCTGTCTGTTTCACTTTGCCTTCCCTCGGGATGATAATCAATTGGAACAATGATGCTGAATCAGAGCCATGGTTTTACATGATGATGAACCTGATGCAGAGGAGGAAACCGATTCGTCACCTTCTCAGGCACAGCACTGTTAAAACAGACGCGTGCACGCTGACACAAAATGTATAAAAAGACATGCATGTCTGTTACTTTAAAGAGGACACTGATATCTAATGAATACATGCAGAGCTATAAAGTAATCAGGAGCATTTCGAGGTAAAAACTGCCGTGGTCAAGCCCGAGCACCTTGACAGGTCTGAGTGCTCCCATGGCGACTTCGACCATCACTTCAATACATCACAATCAACAGTCAAAATGACGAGGAACTGACCTTTGTTGCCATCGGCAACCGAAGTCAAGCAAAGGAGGAAGAGGGAGAGAAAATGCATTCTGTCCATCTGTGGGAGGAAAGGAAAAGTAGAAGGAGGAACTGGGTGGAGGGGGGATGAAGTACATGCATCAATAACTGATCAGCTCTGACAGAGACAGGAACAGTAACGAGAGACATTGGACCAATCAGATACGGTGTTTGTGCATTAAAACACCACTCAGGTGTCATGCAACCTTTAGAGGCCTAGCAGAGACCCGACATGACAAACTCGATTTGGTGCTGCATATTGAGTCGGTATACAAACCAATACACCATCATAGCGCGTGTCTTCATAGAGAAACCTCCTATGGTGGATGCATGTATACGTGAGCGTGTAGCCTGCGCGTGTGTCACTATTAAAAAGGTAATTGTGGTTTGTTAGATTAAAACAACGCAGCCGCTGTCTTGTGGGAGTCAACTGAAAAACGAGGAGTGGTGGAGAGGGGGGGTCGGGTGGGGGTACATGCTCTCATTGACATAACAAGACACTATACGTTTTTCCCATTGCTGCAGTCCTGGATGGGCCACAGGACAACACGCTCTGCAGATCGCATTGAGAAGGAGATACAGAGCAGATGAGTCGATCACACGTTGTTCCGGCTACGCGTCCACCCGACACCATGCAGAGACGCACGCGATGCGACACTAGTCGGCCGATTCACATTACGAGCTGGGGCTCCGTTGCTGGCCGTGTTGAGAGCCCCCCCACACACACACCACCTTAGAGTCAGGAGAGGAAATGTCGCATACACGACTAGCTGAAGCTGAAGATTTGACATTACCGTGGTGAGTTGCGGTGATGCTCCCGGTTGGTACCCAGCCTCTACGCTCGCAGCATCCGCCTCTCACGCCCCTGCCGCTCGGCAGTCCCCCCACCACCCTCACCTCGCCCTCCGCAGGCTGGAAGCAGACCTCCAGGTAGAGGACACACGCACAATCTTTTACACAGCGGCTTGAAGAGATGACACGAGTGTGTGTGTGCGTGCGTTTCAGCCTGACGTGCGACTCGGTGATGAGGCGCGACGAAGATGGAGACACCGATGGATGCCCTTGTTTTTTTGGCTCTACGGAGAAGATTAAAGAAAAAAACCGGTGGGAATATCACGCTGGCGTCCCCTCCCACTCGGCGTTTTTCAACCCGCCCACACTGCGTCCTTCTCCCCCCTCCCCCCTTCTCTCTCCCTCTCCGGCCCCCACCCGCTCGGAACCAGACTGCTGCCCTGGCTGTTTTTCGCCGTCACGCGCACATCGAGGGTGACTCAACACGGCATTTCGTCCCGTCACGCTTCTCCTCAAAGCTCCGGGCTTACTTGGTGTCCAAGACCTCGCCACTGCGTAAGAATAAGAAGAAATATATATATACACACACACGCGCGGGCTCTGGCTTTCTATCGCCAGACTGCAAAATGACGTCATCCCCCCCCCTTTCGCCCGGTGCTGCGTTACACATATATAAGGGACACACTTACACCCAATAACCAGAGTCCTTGCTTGAAATGCAGCATTTTAATGAACATTATAAAATTGTATTTGAAAATCACTCCCAACCCACCCAGAGTCCATTCCAAGTTGTTTTACTTTGTACATTTGGTAGGAATAAGGCAAAAACGTAGTCTCTTAACATAGCAATTCACATCAATTAATAATCACCGTGTCGTGTATAAATATTACTAAACTCTGCGCCGCTGCTACAGTGAGGTTTGTCCTCTCCGTGTGTGTGTGTGTGTGTGTCAGCCTCAGCGAGAGGACGGCAGCAGAACCGGGTCTTCCTCTAGCATGCTGTGGAACAGACAACACGGGCCCCCACCATAACCAATTGAAATAAAAACAAAACGAAGTGGCATTCCCTCAGAGGGATCAGATGCATCTACTTCACACTTCTTTTAAATACCGCCTGCTGTTTTGAACAGAAGAGCACAAGTGAAACACATTTTGTTCCTTTTGCTTCCAGTTCAAACTCCATTTTAGAAGAAAAAAAACAAACACGTAATTTACAGAGATCAGCACGTAGGATGAACCAACATGATCAACTGCTGGGACTGTATGGTTGGGCAGTGCGCAAGTGTCCTTCTACCTCTGTGCATTGAACAGCTCCGGGACCCGGAGAGACGCAGGAGTGGAGCAGACTGAGCAGAGGGAAAGGAGTAAACATGGTAAGAAAAAGGAAAGACATCCAATGGAGGAAAGGCAGGAGAACAATGCTAATCAATTCTTGAAATCCCAAAGCTACAAAATGTTCTTATTCATAAAAGCTTTTAAAACTTTAAAAACCAAAAGTACAGTAGAAACATTCATTGATACAAGGCCATTTTGAGTTGGGGATTATTGTACAATGTGTGATTTACAGTGCTCGTATGAAAGCGGCAGGTTTCCATAAACAGCCCCTCTGATTATTATCATCATCATCATCATTAATAATATACCTCAACTATCTTTTGGAGGAAGTCTTTTTGTAATAAAGAAATTGCCACATAGGCTGGCGCTGTGCTTAAACCTCTTGTGAAGTCTGCTGCTGCTTAATGCAGGTGGTAGACGGAGAGAAATGGAAAAAAAAAAGCCACAAAGACGGACTCTGAACCCGTGACTGGTGAGTGCAATTCTGTGTCGACAGCATGTAAGTCTCTCAAGTTCTCCAAGTCCAACGTTTCTTCACCAAACAAAAAAGAAAAAAAAAAAAGAACAGGAATTCACCCTTGATTGCCTCACAGTTACCCCATGTGGCACGATTTCCTGTAAACATTTCTCAGAATGTTTATAAAAACCTTCCCCATTTAAAACACAAAAATATATAGAAATTTATTTTTACATGGACATATATATTACTAAAGGCATTAAAATATTTTCCCATTCTGCTCCTTGAAAGTCACAGTTCCCTTCAGTGGATATTTTGCCTTAGACAGACCTGGAAAGAAGAAAGAAAAAAAAAGATTTCAATAGTAAAAACATTTATTTACAGCTTTGTCTCCAACAGCATTATAACTTGACCACAGAGGGGAAACGGCCTGCTCCTGCTCACCATGCCAAGTTTTAGTTGCACGTTTTAATCCTGCTTCGTCGGGCTCCGTTCCTTCTTAGGCACCAGCGCCTTACGGATATATGGCAGGATTAAAAAGGCTAGGAGGAAGAATACGTGACCACAGAAATAGATGGACGAATACACCTGAAAATCAAAAAGGCCACAGTTAATAATTCATTAAATCAAAACCAAAGGTTACAGCCACACCTGGTCTCTTTTTCCTCACCAGACACAGTGTCTGTGGGCCACCTGACCCCCGCTGCTCTTTACGCCGCTTCCTCCCCTTTCAGGTCACACGTGTGCCTCCCTGAGCCCTGGTGTACAAACACTCTCCACTTTCCCACCCCAGATCGACCGGTGTGACGGATCGCTCCACCCATCTCTGAAGACCATCTTGCTCATGGCGAATTACTTCGTACCGTGAACGCCACATTTGTGATGTACTACAATACGACGATATAATACAAATAATGTTCCGTTGATTCTGTAAATACAGCATCTTTGCTAGACGGCTGCTCATCGTGAATTGAGCATACACTCAACCTGTTAAAAATAAAAGAGCAGAATGAGGATTTGTCTTACCTTGAGCCATTTGTCATAGGTGAAGAGGCAGAAGGGCACAAGGGGGTAGCCCATGAAGAGCCAGTGGAGAAACTGCTGGACTACATAGATGAGGGGGTAGAGTGCGCTGTTGGCCAGCTTCGACAGTAAGGGACTGTCCCTCACCAGTGCCAGGGCCTGTCACATACAGACAGACACGTATTTCAGAACACTTAAATACAATAAAGCAACGGTTATAGAATAAATCAACACCACATTGTGACTGTGGACCATAATTAATTAAGAGTACATTCAGCAGTGAGGTGCATGTGATCAATGCTATTTAATGACAAGGGTCTGTCTGTCGTGAATAAGTTGAAATTGGTTTGTATAATGTGCAACGTGCAAGTCCAGCCATTACTGAGTGACTTCAGCGTAGTACCGATGGACCCGTATAGACTGATTCTTGCACACAATGCTAATTATTGTTCCCCATCCAAACATCCTGCCGTGTGTTTGTAAGGTACCTGTCGCTCTACAGTGATGATAAAGAACTCCATCGAGAAGCAGAGGAGGTATCCGGAGTGAAGACCATGCCAAAAAGTCAGAAAGAGGAGTGTGGCCACATGAGACAGGGACTTATTGCCCAGGAACTTCAACCGTTTGAAGACATGTCTTAAAAAAAAAAAAAAAGAACACATCGAGTTAGCGGTTTTAGATTGCTTCACTTTGACAGAGAAATCTGGGCAAGGGGAGTCAAAAAAAACATAATAAAAGCGCTACCGCTGCCTACATGGTAAGCATTCACTCACCTGGAAGCTCTTGTTGCATAGCAACTGAGGTTATATTGAAACATTTCCACAACTTTACATCCTCTTCAATTCAATGCTGGTCCAGACTCTGTTACAATATCTTACAAAAGTATACACACATTGGACTCAATACCGTGTTCTTTTTTCTTACAGCTTACTTACTGGTGACACACGGAAGCGTTAGCTGTAGAGTGCCAAGTCAGAGGTACATTCAGTAACTGCTTTCTTTTCTACTGTATGTTGAATATTGGACTGGACTGTTTTGACTGACCTGGCAGCCCAGGCGTTTGTGTTGATGTTGAAGGAAGAGATGGTTCCTCCAAACAGTGGTGTGGTTTCAAAGACCCACACCTTCATATTGGCACAGGCATCCCACTTGTGCTCTCCATCCACCACGCCATTGTAGCCCAGTCCAGATAATATACATACACCTTCCTGTAACATAAAAAAAAAAAAGAATAAAAAAAAATTTAAAAAAGGAAGTGTCATTTGCTGATGACGGATTCCAACTTGAGCCACCAAACCCTTCTAAACTGTACCTGTTAGTTTGGGCTGGTCAGGGTGTGCCATGAAAATAATCTAAGCATACATGTATGCAAAGGTATGTGACGGGTGGGGTTTCACGGTTAGTGCTCCCTTCCCTTGTCAACTGAGGTTCGTCATGTGACGCAACTTCATACAAATCAGGCTATTCCGAGAACCAGATCAGTTGGCTGTCGTCACCTTTTCTCAAACACGGACTCACAGACCAAGAGGTGACTTACCGCTATAACCCAACAGCTGACATATTTATACAGGATGATTTTTGCCCAAAGCAGAAGGAACACACAGCGATACCAGAAGGGCTGAGCCTGTGGAAAAGACAGGGTTTCATATTTTAGACACAATGCCTGGCCGTACTTTGAATACACTTGAGCATACAAAGATTATTTTTGAACATTTGGTCGTTCTTACATCATACTCATCTGTTAAGAAGTAGCTGTCTGGGTAATAGGGACTAAATATTGCATATATCACCAGGCAGAGAAAACCCAGAGCAAACCTCTTCGTAGCCGGTAGAACGCTGTGAGAGAATGAAACAGTGAAGATGGGAGATGATGAGATTAACTGCAGGGCTGTAAAGGCAGCGCAGTCGGCCTCGTTTTATGGAGATCAAACAAACAGCAACAGTCTTCCTGCTCATTTTTAGCACTCCATATTTTTCCTTGCGCCCGTACCTGTTCGGAGGCTTTCCGGGGCAGTCGCTGAGCTCGCCCGCCACCAGCTTCTGGTAGCTGCGCAGTGTAAACTGAGGCCCCACCAGGAAGCCCCCATAGAAGTAGGAAAAGCCGCACACCTCCAGCAGGGAGGGCACAGACGGCAGGGCTGAGAGCTTCTGCTCTGAAGTCAGCTGAGACTGGGGTTGGAGAAAAAGGAAAAGAGGGCAGAAGTCATTTAAAGGGTCAGGATGTGTCCATCACAATCTAGACCGACATGAAACATGAGATCGTATTAACCAGATTTATCATCAACACGGATAGAAATGTAAACACTCATTTCAAGCAAACCAAAGACACTGAAATGAAGCAACATACAGGACGGGTAACAGCTTTCGCTGACTACTAGCTGCTTTAGAGAGTAACCAAGCATGCTACAGAGACAAGGGAGGAGAGGAGAGAGAGAAAAAAGGAAAAGCTGCTCAACTAACAGAATACTATTTATACCATAGACAGAAGCTAAGACACAACAAGGACTGACAATCGCTTTAAAACCTCTGGTCATGGTCTATGTTATGGCCGACTCTCATCCTTCACAACCAATGCAAAGGCGTTCAAGCGCATCTATACTTTCCCACGTCAAAGAGCAATTACATTGGAAAATGATATGGATGTGTTTGAGCAGTTTTATCGTGAGAGTATTTTTTTTTTATTAGAAACTTGAGACAGTTCATGGTGGCATCAGCGGCATTAATGCATGCTTTGTGAATACGCCCCAGAATGCAAATATCCCTCTAATCATAAAGTTTTGTGTTGTTGCCGTTGTTCCTTTTAAAAAAAGAAAAGACCCTGGTAACTTTGCATTTGTAACCAACGGTGTGTCGCCTTGCAGTCGCACAACACATCAACATGCAGACAAATGATCAAGCAGGCAAAAGCAAGAGAGAGATCAACCAACTCACTGGTTCCTTTCCGCCGTCATAGTAATCATATGACAAACCTGTAATCAGAAAATGCAACTGGTGTCAGAACCTGTTAGGTGGATGTTAGGGGGACTAACGCTGTCATTTAAAAACCAAACACTATTAAGCATGCAAAGGCCATTCGAGCAGTTTATCAGTGTTAATCTATCACTAGAGTAAAAGGGAAAGATTCCAAAAATGGCAACAGGAAGATAGTCAAATGACAAAACATGTGTTTTTATGAGACAATTGGATTTGTCAAGCAGAGGAGTGCTGAAGTCAACTCACCAACCAGTTTGAGTGTGAGGACACACTGCGGCATGGTCCACTTGATGTCATACTCCTCCGTCGCTGTGTAGTAATACCCTGCCAGCAGGTATACCTGCAGAGAGGACAAGACAGCAAGTTAGCACACCTCTGCATTAACCCAACAGATGTGCAAGTAGGACCAAAACACATCGCAACGTGCCGGCCATTAGTAACGTAATCACACCCACATTGTGTGTAAAAAAATGTCATTACCGCCCTTCTTCAAACATGAGCAATTAGTGCAAAAGCATGCAAAAATAAAACACTCCCACAGAGGAAGCATATGACATCTAACAATTATTTTTTATAGTGGGTCTTTTAATACATGTGTCAAAGGGGGGTCGGCATGCAAAAGGCAATTACAGGAAATTACAGAATGCAGATGAGGAAATTCAACGTCAGACTGCACAGACTAACTAGCAGGCAAGCAGAACCTGAGCCAATGCAGTAAAAGTCATATAGTGGAGAAAAGAGGGCGTGGAAAAGGGGAGAAGAAAGGGGGGGGGGGATATCTTTTTTTTTTTTTTTTAAACATTCACCATTTGAAAGGTAAAGCTGCTCAGGACAGTTGTTACCGTCCTTCCCATGAGCCTCAGCATCAGGAATTGGACGAGGACGCATAGTGCAGAGTGATAGATCTGGGGGCCTGGGAGAGCAAGAGAGAGACATGGGAGAAGAGGAGGGGGTCAGTCAAGAGTAACCTGTAGAACTGTATATAAAAACAGCAGTTTTTCCTCCTCGGTTCAGTATTGGCAAAAATGGATATAGAACAACAAGGAAAATCGACAATATACTGGGGATTGCTGTAGACAAAAGGTTTAGAAGGAAGAAAGGGTATTCCACGAGGAAAAAGATAACCAACAGACCTGCTGTAAAATCCAAGTGCAGCCACAACAGAACAAGAAAAGAGAAAGACATTGATGTTAGCCGCCCGCGTTTACTCCAGCCACTCACATCCATGAGGAAGCTCAATCCATTCATTCTTTTATCGCCATCTGCAGCAGCATGTGTTAAGATTGTTGTCACTTTGGCAATATAGGGTTTGCTAATCAATGACATTTTTATCAAAACCTGCAAAACAGTCAGTGGTTCCAGCTTCTTAAATGTAAATACTGCCGTTTTCTTAATTCCCAGGACCGATGAGACAATACAGGGCAAGTAAATGGATTCCGAACAGCAGTGAGATATGCTGAATAGAAGTATACAAGAATATTTTCCACCACCTTGTGGTGTTGGACGAACAGAAAATAAAAGATAGTTTTCTATCATAAGTAGCAAAGAGATTTCCATTTGAGAAGCGGGAAGAGATAAATATTTACCATTTCGAAATTGAATAAAAATATGTAAAATATGCAATATGCACCACCAAGAACGAGGAACAAGACAAGTGATCACTAATGTTTTTTTTCGGAAGATAAGATTGCATTGAAGAGAGTTTGTTACACATTGAGGAAACACAATTTCTGCGAGTCTACGGCGAACTCGCTGCTCCTCCTCGTCCTCCTCTCACCAAAGTTGAATGCTGCCAGAGCCAGTCCAGAGAACGTGTGGAACAAGTGTATGACTGTGGCGGGCTGGTAGAACAGGAAACGCCGGTAGACCAGAGCACAGGGATAACCTGCAGGACGGGAACAAAAAGGAAAAGTTTAACAAAAAGGTCTTCCTATCACACCCGCTGATGAAGAACATTGACCTTGTGGCATAAAACATATGGCGTTTGCCCGCGTGCTCACACAGACACACACAGTAGCCCGTCGGCACGCGGCGAATGTGGAATCTCAAGGAGAAAGATAACTGCCTTCAGCGGGACGACGGAAAGGATAAACATTCCGCTGTGACCACGGTTAGATTTTGATGCACAAGTTAATTCCAACTGCTACATTAAAAAAAGAATTTGGGCGGATTATAATGCGATTCTGGAGTAATATTTGAAAATAATTGAGCTTGAATGTAATCTACAGTATAACATAATTAAACAGCATGCCTTTAGAAATTAATTTAATTTGTACTGGAGGGGGAAGACCAATTCCCTGAAACGCTCTCCTCCCCAGGACAAGCACAAGCTCTGTAAAGAGTGTCCAAGGACAACACCGATGGAGCATATTAGTCTTTATCATTGACGTCCATTGTCCCACTAAAAGCACCGTGGCAGCGGACGACATGTACCTTCATGATGATGAAAAGGGGCTGAGTGGTATATTTTGAATCAATGTTTCACATTTACCAGCCTGATGCCACAAATACTCACTGGTACACAGTAACACTAGAATATTCATGGTCGTCTCCTCTGTGAGTAATGTTTTCTTGTGGCGTCCCGCTGCTTAATAATGGTTTGCCTGCTTAAGAAATGAAACTTACATCTTCTTGGTATTTGGTTTGTCGCGTAGGGGAGAGAAATGGAAGTCCTCAGAGACGGAGCAGCTCATTCTTTTTACCCGCATGGTGTTTGTTGACATTAGTGAAATACAGAATAAATGTAGTTATATCCTTTGAAAACGTTTACATCCAAGAAATCCAGTAAGGAGCTGCAGTTGTGTGGCATTCGTCTCCTGATTTGCTTGTGCACACAAGTCTTAAAAAGAACACGCACACAGGATTACCATGTAGTTGCTTTTGCAAAGCAGTTTACTGACCAAAGCTTAAATCTACCGTCCACGTACAGCGGAGGAATTGTTGAGGCTTTCAGTCTCCGCTGGTGTAGGGCAAAGGCCGTTATTACATGGAGGCCACATCGTGCGAGACCCACAGTGGGACAAGGAGCGTGCCACGGGCCTACTCAGCGTTTTTTTTTTTTAAGACTTTAGCGGACTCAAAGGCCACGTTCAGTCTATCGCTTTGTTGGTGTGAAGCAACACAAGAGAGACAAACAGACGTGTCCATGTGTCAGCCCAAAGTTCAGAGAGGACAGCGTGTAGGACGCCCTTCCCCTGCCACACAATGACACACACACACACACACACACACACACACAGGACATTCAGGCCCCGTGGTCCTTTGGTAGCCCCCCCACCCCCCCAACATGTGTTAAAGGCACTTCTCAAAAACAGCAGATCTCGAATGTGCTCACGTTAATGAAAAATACATTCAAACCCCCCAGTGTCAAGGGGGGGGGTTATTTTGCCAGTCTGTGCTCCTTATTTGTGTTTTTAATCACATATTATCCCTGCCCCCCAACAACATAAGAGACGATCCTCTTCACTGAGGCCAGGCTCACACGGGCGTGATAATCCAGCAGCCAGAAAACAATGCCATCCATGTTTAGAGGGTCGGCTTTGGGCAGCTAACTGTCAAGCTAACTTGACCCAGCTGTCCAGTGAGTCAACGCGAGCTCAGTGCAACGTCAATATAGTCAAAGGGGAATGGAAGCGAAAGTCGACAGCTGACAATATCTGACACCAAAACACCCCACCTGCCCCCCCAAACACGAGAGCACCGTCATGCCGGTTGTCAACGGCCACAAGTTACGCGTTGTCGCGACAACCCAGCCGCGGGTCGATGGTTTTAATGGAAGGGGACGCGGTCTTCTGAAGCGTTTTGAGGATGCGCAACTTTCATCGATCGGTTCGTTAGTGGTTCCTTTCGCGTGACTGTTGATCTAACGCCACGTTACATAAAACGGCGGTTGCTTAGTGCACCTGGTTCCGAAGCCTGTGTGTGTTTTTGTGTCACAGTTGAAAACCGCCAAACCGAAACGCTAGCGGTGCTTGTCTCGGTTAACACGGAGCGCTTACAAAAAAAAAAAAAAAACTTCCCACCCGCGAGATCGACAACGTGTCAGCCGGCAAACCTTTAACACCTCAGGCTACCCCCCCTAAAACTCACCGATTAAAATAGAGAGAAGTAGTCGAACCGCTGGCTCCGGGGCAGCTAGGGACTCCGACAGATTCTCCAGCAAGGGAGCCGCCATCTTGCTTGTGGGCGGAAACGTCTCTTCGCGACGGTTCAGTGAACTCTACTGACTCACGGGAGACATGCACACGCACACGCATACACGTTCACGCGCACACACACGCGCTCCGTTTTTAAAGGGCCGCGCCACGGTTCAACCCCCCTGCAAAGTTAAACCTTGTTCTCCTGCTACGTTCCTACTTACGGCTACTTTTATCTCTAGCGCGCGGCCACGAATACGGTGCGTGGCTGGAGATCGTTCGGGGTTTGTGGGGTTGGCAGGTCCGGTCCGATGTAAGTGAAGCAAACCAGAAGACTAGTGCAGCGGAGTGGGTGAAGATTAACCAGATTAACGCTGGACGGCGGAGGTGGGCCCCCTGGTGACGACTCACAGGAACAACAGGACGGAAAGGGAATTTGCCATTATTCAAATTCAATTCTCATTAAAACTACTTTCTAAAACGTTCAACCTCTAGACACGCAAGTATATGCTATTTTAGAAAGTGTTGATCGTGACAAAATATCAACAGATAAACGGTAGAGATCAGCCGAGTTGTATGAACAGTATCCTAAATTAAGTTTGTGTAAAGGTGTTATAAAAACATACAAATGCTGCCCCTTTGAGGATGAACGTGATATTCGCGACGCATACTAGTTAATAATTTGTAATGTGTGATGATTAATTACATTTATTAAATAAGTGATCGTAAATTGGAGTTTCAAAGCTCCGCTTTACTTGTTAACCGTTACTTCGCACTTTGCAGTCTATCTTGATCAGGATATAAGTTTACTTGGTCATTATTACGTAACGTTAGCGTGTTACTGCGCGTACGTATGATTCATCACTGCGTTAATATGTGCACGACGTATTATTGGTTTTTGACAGACATTGAGGGCTTCTCTTTACGAGAAACCTACTAGAAAAATATCTAAAGAGCATATAGATTCCTGCTGATCACACGGGAGCCCGGCAGTACTTGTACACCGAATGTATGCCTCATCTCCACGGTTTCATTTTTGTCACCAGTCACAACAAACCAAGTAACTACCATAATACCAAGGTTGCAGCATATTATTATGACAAAATGTATCTCAAACAAATCAAAATATGCACATAAGAAGATATGTTCTACTTATTTCTTGGACGCAGTGCAAACTGGGTATGCAAAACAGACGGAGAACCCTCCAATCAGATATCTTCAAATTGCGGCACCGCCCACGACGCGTAAGAGGATTGTGGGACTTTGGTCGTCTCAGCCAATCAGACGGTGGATCGTCATAGCGTCGGCCTCCCTATCACAGATCACAATGTCATTTTGTATAAATGTGGTCAATGATGCAGTTTCTGTTGTTACCATTGTCAGAATAAATACATGTTGATTAGTCTATGCATTTAGAATCACAGGTGTTACATCAGCATTTATAATTGTTTATTTGACACAATTAGCGTGGCTTTGATTGATAATAATTACCTGTTAAGTAAACAGGAAGTTGTGATTCAATATTTTTTTCTGAAGTGATTTAACTTGGCAGTTTCAAAACTGCACCTAAAAATCAGTTATTTAGATTTGTGGAGAGAACAGTTTATTTTTTAGCTTTAATGTCTAAAGGACCAGCAGCGAAGCAAACATGGTTCCGCTGGAATGACGGGTGTAGAAACAAATGAATCCTATTCCAATTATTGTATGGAGCACACCTGTCCAACCTTGTTTAAGATAAAGTCATTATTATCTAAATATAGATATTATGTTCGTAAATAGCCCATCACTAGTAGAAGCCTTGTGAAAATGATTAATTATGTTGATTTTATCGCTTGCAAATATATATAAGAGCCCTGTAGAGCCAATTTAACATACTTTTAATACTACTGGTTACATTAGTATTGCATATCATATGTTTTCTAATGTTAACAGTAAATAACCACTATAAGTGTAAAATAAATTCAGCAGATTATAACATATACAATATTTCCCTCTGGAGTAAAAGTACGAGAGTACCTTAAAATAAATATACATTGTTATATTGCCACATTTCACACAAAGGCATTTGTCATTTATGCTTATCTGCATTGTTATTTTTGTTCAGCTAGCCCCTTATAACAGTTAGTCCTTGTATAGGAAGGTTTTACACAGAGCACTTGAACGCGGCATGCCTCTTTCCCTTCCTCCAAGGTGGAGACGCGTTTACGGGCCGTCACCGTAAACCAATGGAGCCGGCGGAGAGGAGGGGTTTAACTTTCCCATGTTCATAAATACTGTGAGCTGCTCTTTACCCACACCGCCGCCCTCACTCCAGGAAAGATAGACGTCGCTGGCCTCGTTACCACCCCCTCCGAAACGGTTATTTCTCAGCAAAACCTCAAGCAAATCGCAATCATGAGCAGGAAATTCTTTGTTGGCGGAAACTGGAAGCTGAACGGCGACAAGAAGAGCCTCGGCGAGCTCGCGCAGACCCTGAACGCAGCCAAAGTGGATCCTAACGTCGGTATGTTTCAGGTTCATCAGCCGTTACAAGGAATCCCTCCTTTTTTTAAATGTATCACTTCAGCCACTTGTTTTTTTTTTGCTTATCAGCACGGCATTGATTCCAGCCCCCGTGGCTACTTGCTCGTGGCGTCGTTTCCTCATTGAAAATCAACTGAATCCCTCGGACTCAAAATGGCTCGTCCATTCAATAATTCAATGACACCGCGGACACGCAGCTGCTCAGTTTTGACCTTTTTAAAAAAAAAAGAATCATGTAGATATTTGTTTTTAACCGAATAAACACCAAGCCCCGCGCCGTAATGCCTAAAATGAGGGTGGGTTTTGCAGCATTTGATGGTGGGTGCGCGTTTGCAGCCGCACGTAGACCAGCAGACGATGTGCGCGTGCATGGTGCATTCAGGAGAGGCCGCTCGCTAATGAGGTCGCTCGTCTCCCATCTGCTAACCAAAGAAGATACGGTGGCCTGTTGTAAGCTTCGCTTGGTTTTATACGGGGAGTAGTTGGAAGGCAACAGATGACAATCAGAAATGTCCGTAAAGTAGATCTTGTATAAATTAGAGATTTCATTCCGTACACTTAATACAAAAAACGAGGCATTGGAGGTTGATTTTGTTGAGGCCTGTTTCTACTCTGGCATCCACTGTCACAGAGCCAGTTGTTCTCCTGCGAAGTTTATGTTCTGCAACCTTAAATGTGGTGTACTGTCACTCATTTTAGGCTCTTAGTTGTCACTATCCTTGCACCTTCCTCCATTAATGAATCCTTACAGTACCACAGTGAATCTTCAGCAGACTTTTCCCACAGTCTTTTTATTTTTATTTTTTTTCCAAAGTTCCCACTCGACTGATTCTCTTTATATGTTTGATATTTAAACTCTGATCGTCCTTCTCTGACCTCTACAGAATGCGGCCATGTAGGCGACCTTTAGGAGGCTGAACTCTGACCTTTTTTAACGCAGTGAGGCCGGGCCAAGGCTGGGAAGCAATGACCTTTACCAAACCAATAATAACAGGTTTAATATAGACTCTACTAACGCTCAAGATATTTTCATTTTGAATGTCAGTGTCTTCACTTCGCTGCACTCTGGTTAAACCTTGCAAACCAGGTTGCTGTTTGATTTGTTAAGATCATTATTGAACGTTATTTTTGTAAACCTCACCAGAGAAACCGTTACACCATTTATTTTGAGTTTCATGATAGACTTTGGCATTTGAGTGGCTGTGGACATTTATATTGACATTGCTTATTTGGTTGGATGGACACATCTGGTGTTTGCTTCCAGTGTTACTGCAACAAGCATTACTGGCGTGAGTGAGCCTATAGATCTATAATTTATTTAGGGGGAAATTTGTAAAATGGAAAACCATAGTTGTGACTCTTTTAAACCTCATGTTGAAAAAGATTGATCTGAATTTGTCTATTTAGTCTCCTGGGTGTTGAAAGACTTTTGGATGCAGGCCTTGCACTTTGCAACTGTTCAGTGGTTAAACATGTCGTCCGTTAACCGACCGCTTCAGGCTCGCGTCATGGAGCGGATGGCTTAGTGGTAGCTGTAGTCCTGTAATCACTGTGCCGGTGGTTTGTATGCATTTTCAAGGAATATGAGCAGTGTATAAAGTGTTGTAATTATCCTAAAGCAAGAACTCTAATCCCCCTTATTTAGGTAGTTCATCTTTTAACTAACCAAAAGTAAATCCCAAACTAATATTGAATCATTTGTCTCAAAATACTTTTTGGTTTTATGAGTAACTCTTGAGCACCAAAGGGGCTGCAGAACCCCCTAACCATTGTTTTCTTTGTCTCCGCTCAGAGGTGGTGTGCGGCGCTCCTTCGATCTACCTGGACTTCGCCAGGTCCAAGCTGGACGACAAGTTTGGGGTTGCTGCTCAGAACTGCTACAAAGTTGCCAAGGGGGCCTTCACCGGGGAGATCAGGTGGGTCGTGTGTCCATCAGAGGAACAGGACCTCTGTCAGGTGCAGAAGCCATCTTTAATTGATCCCTTCTATTCTATGTAATTCTGTCTTCAGCCCTGCAATGATCAAGGACTGCGGTGTGAACTGGGTGATCCTGGGACACTCTGAGAGGCGCCACGTCTTCGGGGAAAGTGATGAGGTAATTCTGGATGACTTGATCTTCCCTTTTGCACCAGCTACATTGGCCGCAATGAAGCGGCGCGCTGTACAGGAAGAGTTGCGTTCATCAAGTGAACCAAAAAGGGCGCCGTTCCTCCGTCGTGCACTCTGTGAGCAGATCTTGATGTGTGTTGTTAGCTCATTGGCCAGAAGACCGCCCACGCTCTGGAGTCCGGTCTCGGCGTCATCGCCTGCATCGGCGAGAAGCTGGACGAGAGGGAGGGCGGCATCACGGAGAAGGTGGTCTTCGCCCAGACCAAAGTCATCGCAGGTACGCGGCCCCTCGCCGACCCGGAGTGTAAATGTTATAATCAACGTCTCTGGGGCAATTTCTTTGCCAGCTACAGTGCAGTGGAAAGCAGACTTTGCGAAATATGAATTCAAGTCTTATCGCATGTCTCTCTCGCAGACAATGTGAAGGACTGGAGCAAGGTTGTGCTTGCGTACGAGCCAGTGTGGGCCATTGGCACCGGCAAGACGGCTTCCCCGCAGCAGGTAAACACTAGCAACCACTGCAAATTATTACCGGAATCTCTTATAACTCGTTGTAATGCACCCGTTTTCTGAATGATGTCTCAGGCTCAGGAAGTTCACGAGAAACTGAGGGCCTGGCTGAAGACCAACGTGTCCGAGGCTGTAGCGAACTCCGTGAGGATCATCTATGGAGGTCAGGCGGCGTGACGACATGGCGCTTGTCGTCGTGTTCTTAATTGGCTTTCCCATGTTTGGTCTCTTGCTATGAATCTCTTCTTCTCCTCAGGTTCTGTGACGGGCGCTACCTGCAAAGAACTTGCTTCCCAGAAGGACGTTGACGGGTTCCTTGTCGGCGGAGCCTCCCTCAAGCCGGAGTTTGTCGAAATCATCAACGCCAAGGCATAAAAAAAAATAAAAAGTGACCATGTCCGGATCAGAGGCCAACTCCATTGATACAATAAAGTTCCATCATCCCTCACACTCAGCACTTAGTCTTCTTCCTGTTTGTATTCAGTGTAATGATGCTATACCCCCGTTTTTTCCTTATTTTAAAATTTCTACCATTTTGTTGTGACTAGGGGACAGCGTGACGCGTGCACTGCAAACTAACTTTCACACCATCTGCTCAAGCTATAAAGACTTACAATTACACCTTGAGATGGATGGCTGGCCCACACTTTTTACTTAGTTTACCAACTTTATTTTGTGTAAACAGTGTCACATATTTTGTTCAGTTGGATTTGTCTTTAATATCCATGTCTGTGGGTAATTATGTCCTGTGGCTTTTACCTCCTCGTAGACGTGTGTGTGTGCGATCCCCCTCGTTCATTGCCTGCTTTGCCAAGAGGGAAGCATCCATTTCATGTTAATCACTGTGTCATGGCCGATGGGTATACGTGAGCAAGGCTGTAAGGTGAAATAAACGGTTTCAGTGTGTTTGATTGCTTGTGCTTGTTTTATTTTCCAGGCACCAAACTCTCACACAGCAGTGAGAGACGAGTGTAACGGGACATTACATTGTAAATCACAGATTTTTGCAACTTTATGAAAAGTTTGAAAATAAACCCCAAAGCTTTTAAGACCACCTCATCTCAGATTTCAAGGCTTGTTGGTTTCTGCCTTAATGCCATATTTCTCCCCCTCAAACATTGCACTCTCCTGACGTCAAAAACGATCTTGGCAGCTCGGGTCAAAGTTAATCCACAATCTGTCTTCAGCAAATACGTTCTTGCCAAATAGTTTCTCCCCCAGAGGCTGTCTTTTTTATATTCCCACTGTGTTGAAACGGCCACAGGACGGAACCACTTTGGGTTACAACAATGCTGTGTGCACAGTACATACAGGAGGATGAGATTACCAAAATATGATGTAACAAATACAAAAGCTATGAAACATTTCACGAAACATGGCAGTTATCAAAATAAGTATATAGTGCAACTATTGTATAGTGGAAGAAAGGCCTCATAGTTGGGAGTGCCAGAGCTGCCTGTGGGCCCTATCATCAAATGATCAAATCCAGTATTTAAATTAAGACCGATTCCCAGGTATCTTAAAACTGTTCCCTTCTAAAATAGCCACGAGATCTTGCATTTGAGTAACGTGGTTTATATGCAAAGCCATTTAAAAGTAGATAGTGTCATGTATAAAATGAATAGGCCTCCGTCTCTCTGCACGCCGGTCCAGCAGGGGGCAGCAGCGCCCCGCAGTGAGCCCTTTGTGTGTCAGTGTTTACAAGCGGAGCGTGACGTTCAGGGACTAGAATACGTCTCCATTGCACCTTGCAAACGTCCCAGAATGCAGTCCCTGAGAGCCTTCCTCAGCGAGAGACTCACCGCGGCGGCGGAGGAGATATTCGGAGCCGTCGAAAACACAATAGCCGAGTACAAAGAGGAGATTTCCCGGGCCAAAGATTTAGAAATCAGTCGTCTCAGGACGCAGCTGAGGCTTCTCAAGTCAGGTTGGTTTGAATGGAAGCCGCGTGTGACCAAACCTCGCGTCGCTGCGCATTCATTTCGTTTTACACGCGTGCTGTCTTTTCTACCCTAGAGCCCCGGCTGGAGAGATGCCTCGGAGTCCAGCTGCAGCAGCTCACCCATCACCACCCTCCTCCACCACCTCCTCCTCCTCCTCCCCAGCAGCAGCTCCATCCGGCAGTGCCTTCGGCGGAGCCTCCCGAGTCGCAGCACTGCGAGGAGGACGGGAGCTCCAGCATGGATCAGGAGCACCCAGACCCCCCACAGGTGAAGAAGGAGCAACAGTTCAAGGCCCACCGGGATTTCTGGCACGGCCACGACGCGGAGGAGCAGCTCGACAGCCTCGAATCCGACATCAAAGACTTCATCCTGTCTCCTGCCAGCCCGAGGAGCAGCCTGCAGGAGCCCGCGTTGCTCTTTCAGCCGTACCACGCGAGCCACCACGGCGAGGAGGGCAAAGAGAAACCCTACTGCTGCTCCGTGTGCGAGAAGCGCTTCAGCAACTGCTCCCACCTCGCGGCGCACATCAGGACGCACACGGGCGAGAGGCCGTACAGGTGTGACATATGCAGGAAGACGTTCATCACAACGAGCGCCCTCAACAGGCACCAGACGATCCACACGGAGGGGAAGCAGTTTGTCTGCAATTATTGTGGCAAATCCTTCAAGTGGATGGAGTCTCTAGGCAGACACGTTAGAAGCTTGCATAAGAGGGACAACATGCTCGTATGACCCTCTTTGAAAGCACGCTGATGTCCACCGTATTGGTCTTGTTGTTACTGTGTGTTAGACAGAGCAAAGAATGTTTTGTTTTATATACTTTGTAGTAAATTATATTGTGCATGGACCTCATTAAGCCTTGAAAGCCAGTAAAACATGTGCAAACAAAGTGAAGAAATTGATTGAAAGGGATTGCTTTTTATAAATGTTATGGTGAATGTTTTCTTTCAGAATAAAATGGAACTGCTGGCATTTGAATGGGTTATGCTTTCTCCTGCAGGAACATGCAAGAAAAAGGAAGTTGCACAGCACTCCAGTAGGTGGCAGTAACTGCATTTCATTCACAAGTCACACACCAATTTGAAATATATGAGTTTGTTTTTCTATTCTAAGAATTGAATGCATCTGGTAATGGTTTGAAGCGAATAAGTGTATACTCAAGTACTGGAATTCATTATATTTTCTCTAGTGACGTATTTTCAGATTCACATTCAGAATAATACTATAAAATATAATTCATTCAAAACTAGTTGTTATTTATCCAACTTTTTTTTAATTGAAATTTTGCTTTATCTATAGAAAAAAACATTCTAATTCTTTAAATATCATTTGTTTTAACAAAAGTTCAGATTTTACATTTCAATTTCAGATTTGTTTTAATAGTTTCCTTTTCAAATCCTAGCCCCTATTTTTCAAAATCTTTTTCAGTATTTCTTTCATCTGTGAATCTTTTTTTATTTTATTGTACAAATTAAACGTTTTTATTTTTTAAGAATTATTTTCAGCATTTATTAATCTTAAATCTTGTAGGTTTGTCATTACCAATCACAGGTGTATTAGAATAAAGAGGTTTAACTGACTACAAAATGGATTAAAAAAGCACCAATTCTTTACGAGGATGGGACGTTTTCAGCGAATACATACAGTATTGGTTTTCTTTGATACCTGACACTTTTTATAACCATTTGAATGGAACAAAGAGTGAGTTCCATCCCAAAGAGCTAATGGGAAACACATTGCTATTTTTGGAGATTCAGCAGGAAAACCTGCTGATAATTTATAAACTACACTACCTAACAGCAGAGGAGATTCAGATTTGAAATCCTTCAAAAGGATTTTTCCACTGCCGGGACACATAAATATTCACAGATTGAAGTTTGAACTTTTCTGTAACAATGGTAAAATGTTTGTTCAGTCACTTTGAGCAGAGCCCCATTGCACAAGTCATTTATTTCAATCCAGATTGTTAACTTCAAAGATATCTTGTGTCATGCTTTTAATTGCCTACTTGTACTAAGTGGTTTATTGAACAGGGTGACTGAATGTGCATGAGAGCTCTCCAATGAGTGAGTGTAGCCTGTAATAATATTCCAGTTCAACAAGATCTTCTACAACGTTGGAGCATGAACAAAGAACGGCGCAGGCCACTAAGCACAGTTATTATCAACACTTCAAGTTGTTTTATTGAGCAAGCTGACGCATAAATAGAAAGAGTATGAACTGAAAAAGACTATTGAAATGTCTGTAAGTGCTCCTTGAATAGATAACTGTGAATAAAGAGGGAAGTGTGGCTCCGTTCATAGCCTTTGGCGGAACAAAAGTAGTACAAAAGTGTGTGGACATCCCACCCTATAACCATACGCTTATAGGTGGGTGCTGCGAGGGGCGTCTACACTCCTGGAAATAAAGGTGTTCTACACGAGTGTTGCGACCTGGTCCCACTCAGTCCCGAGAGCGTGAGGGAAGTTGGACGCTGAAGTTGGGTGACGGTGCCTGACAAACAGTCAACGTTCCAGTTCTGCCCCAAAATGTTGGGTGGACTGGAGGTCAGTTAACCACAAGACACTCAGAAAAGTATCCTCATTTGATAAACCATTGTCAGTCTGGGCTTTACCAAATCGTAGCCATGGAGTTGGAAACACAGACTTTTGGACTTGACACAGATGGAAAATATGTTTTTTATTTGAAAGTTCTGAGTTTTCCAATAAATCATGTGTTCAATTTCTCAAATATGGCAAGGCCAACAGCTCAAACCCAACATTGTGTCGGATGGATGTATTGTTTTTTTATTCCAAAACCGGCACTGTTTTCTATTTTTTTTGGGTGAACTAAACAACACTTAACAAACCTGTTGTTTAGTTTCTCTTTTCTTTCGTGATTATAAAAAAGGTTTTGTCAAAAGCATATTGGAAAAACTAGCTTACTCTGTACCTTGAATTCCCAGAGAAGACAATAAAAACTCCCAAAGGAACAAGTAGGGCAAGTAAATTCAAAGTGGAGCTTTCCACACATGACGGATGAGTATGAAACAGACACCATGGCGGCTTCTCCAACTGTCATCACCTCATTGTGTCAAACAGCTGTTGTTTAATAAATGGGTTGAGAGAAGCCTCGTAAACCTATTCCTTTCAATGCCGTTCCTCGACCCACAGAACATTCATCCATTTTCTTTATTATATCATAGACTGTTTTAAATGTGGGCTACTTGGTAACGCCAATAATCTTTAACCGAGATGTTAGGATTCTTGCAAACTTCCTGGTGTGTATAGTGGAAGGAGGCGGAGAGATCTGGTCCCCCGCATTCCGTCTACAACCACTTAAGAAATGACTTAAGCAAGGCCTTAAGATGATCTTGTGGGATCATCTTCTCTAGGGTGGAGTGGAGTGAGGAAAAGGTCAGAAGAGTCCCATCCTACAGGTGAGAGGTGGTGAAAAAAGGCCACGGATTCTTCTCCTCAGCCGGCACTTGGGCCACTTTGCCCATTGTCGTTATGGTTTAGGAGCAGATACAGTCAAAACTGTCTCTTTCTGGCAAAATAAAAAGGTATTCTTGTTTTCATTTTCAGATTGCGTTCTGTTATCACTGACAATACATATAATTATAGACAATTTCATAATCCATAGGGACGCACTCTACAGTCTTAACACTATCCTGCACTAAAAGTAGGACATTATGAACGAATAAGAATTCATTGCAAATATTTGTCTGAGACTTGAGAACAAGAGCTGCTAAGGATAACGTGTATTTGACATCCTATATTGCTAGAAGAGACTGTATTTATAACTCTAGGTCTATATGAAATGCAGCGTTTAAACATCTTTCATCGACACCTTTCATAACATTCTTATCCACCCTGAGGGGTGACTGATGAAGTGCTAAGAATATCTCCCAGATGTGATGCCACCAGAGGGGGAAAATCAGATTTGTCCTGCTAGAGGGTACTTTACATTATGTTGACACACTTATTCAAGGTGACTTTAAATGACACACAACCTACATACCAACTAACGAGCATGCCCTCCACAGTATCCACACATCCAATGTCACTCTCCTGACTTAGATGTTTTTACAGATACGGCTATCAAGCAATCAGTAAAAGATTGCGTTACAAAAATAAAGAAAAGTGATGTACTACTGACTACTTTAACAGTATCAAAATGTGGTGCATTATGTTAACAAAATGTTAATATTGTAAAGGCGCTGCCAGCCAGCAGTGGTTTTGTATTATAGGATGAAGGCTGTATTCAGTGATCCGTGTCTTTTTGAAGGAGATTCCTCCAGCCAGACACGGTGAGAAAACACACAGCCCTGAACCTTCAACGGTAAATCACACTCTCACACCTCCTTCTTTCACTCTCCTTTTTCATTTCTCTCGTATATATATATATATATATATATATATATATATATATATATATATATATATTTCTTTCATTTCATTTCTGCTGTGCAGTAAGGAATGCATGCTCTACAGGGTGGCTGGTGTTCAGTGGAGCGCCTCAACTCCCATGTTCACACTCATCCCATGTGTCTCCTATTAGCTACACTCAACCAGGGAGGGAGGGACACAGAGAAAGAGGGGGGGAGAGAGAGAGAGGGAGAGAGGGAGAGGGGGAGGGGGAGCAGAGTCAGGAATTTGATATGCTTTGTGCATGAGTGACTTGTATAAAACAAAGACGGGGCAAATAGTCTGAACGTGTGTGAGTGGGGGGGGCGAATAGCGCACGCCTGAATACGCCAGGGACCAGCAAAAAAAGATTATAATTTATTTCCAGATTTTTTTTCCTTCATTTGCATCTTGTTTCACAAGGTAAATTGAAAATAAAAAATAAAATAAAAACCAACTGCCATACCATGAAAATGTAAAAAAATAATACAAATAATATGTACTGTATATATAATTATATCATTATCAACAAACAGACAACAATAATCATAATAACAACACTATTGATAATAAACATAACATAACACTAAATTGCTGGTCTCATGCATATAGAACGCCCCTCAAATACAAATGAGGGGGGTAATTACTAAAAACAGAACCAAAAGTTCCACCAGTTCAGAATAAGCGCCTAGCTACATGCAAAGACATAAAAGAGACTCATGTACACATTCCTTCTGGCATCGAGTATTTTACACATACTGTACTTCACTATGGCCTCTCCCATCTAATATACTGTACAGAGCACGATACAAAACAGGACTGGAGTTTGAGAACATTATGCGGGGAAGCGCCAGAGTCTGGATCTTCAACGTGGTGCAGCTAGCAGGGATTGTGTGCAACATTTTCAGGCGCCCTTCTTTCCTTAATCCTTCAAGAAGCTTCTTGTTTTCTTCAGTAGGTTCCCCGTCCATTAGTCCAGCTTTCGTTTGGAGTCTTTGCTTTCTTTGTTGTTGTCGTCAGAGCCTTTTCTTTTGCGTTTCATTTTGCACAGATTTTCCCTCGTTTTTTCTCCATGTTGCTCTTTGTCGTACCCCTCCCTCACAGGGATTTGTCACTTTCCTTCTTCAGGTGACTGAAAGGTCAAAGGGGAAAGCATTTTAATGTCCAATTTGGAGGTAAAGGTCACAGCCAAGGTTATGGTCTAATTTCAGCTCACATAATTGCAGCATCTATTGTTTTTTTAGGGTGGGGGAACATTTTAAAAGCTTTATCGAGTCCTTACTTTATATTTCTCGGGAATCAAATATGCACAAAGGGAACAAACATTGCCAACACCACAAGCGGTAAATCAAAGCTTTACAGGCTAATTGTAACAAACTAAAAGGCAATTTATACAGACGGCCATGGCTGCTAAGTGTCATCAAGGCAACAGTAAGAGTTGTGTTCATTTGTGTTGTTTGTAGAATCAACCAATGATTAAGGCTTGTTAAAAGTTGATCAAAATATAATAACTAGAAATTGAGATTTCTGTTACCTGACGTGTCCCAATAAAGTAGCAGGGATAATGTCAAATCTATGGCCACTGTTGTTTGCCAAGTCAAGAATGGTTATTTTAAGAAATTCTCTGGCAATCATGAAATGTATTGTTTCAAGAAAAGTCAAAATGGGTATAAGGAAAGAGTGTAGCCAATTAATTGCATTAACCTGGTGACAGATGAAATATAGATATATAATACATGGGTTTAGATCTGAGATTTGACTTTTCTATTTCTTGGACCATACACATATACAACTTTGGACTTTTCCCTGTAATTAGAAAAAAATTCAGAATATTGTTTCTCTCTGCTACAATAAAAAATAGGCCCAACCAATGGACACACACAGCCTACGTACCTGTAATACTCGTCCTGGGTGAGGGAGTGGTGGTGATGGTGATGGATCCACTGTTGTTCCAGAGCCAGTCGCTGGATCTGCAGCTCTGCGCTCTGGGCCTGCTGCATGGCCTGCAGCTGATGGGCTGCCGACATAGGACCAGTGAGGGAGGACGGCTGGGGCAGGTCACGGAAAGGAGCACCTAAAAAAAGGAAAAAAGAGAGAAAGAGAAAAGAGGAGGAGCAGGTGGGGATAAAAAAGGAAAATGGAGAAATAATGGAGCCGAAAAGGCCCCAATGTGAATCGTCATCGTCATCGTATTCAAAAATCCTCTTCATAAACTTTCAGCTCTTTGGAGCTTTTAAGAGAGAAAAACTGAACAAGTACATGGACGAGGAGCCTTCTCCTCACCGAACAGCTGTTGGCGGAGCACCTCGCTGTCAGTGAGGGGGTGAGCCAGGATGGGGGTGCCTAGTGTGGCTCCTGGGTAAGGGAGGCGTGTCAAAGGAGACCCCGACGCCAACGGGTCCATCAGGGGTAGTACCCCGCCCGTCGCTGGATGCCAGTGATGTAATAGGAAATACAGGAGATATTTAATAAGAGTCAAATTATGAATTCAAAACAAAGATAATGCACACAGCATGTAATACACTAACATTAATACATTATGCTACATTTAAGATATGTATGATTCTTGGAAACACACGAGCGGCTGAGACAATCGAATAAAGTCACAGAAATCTGGATTCTGGAGGCAGTGCAGAGTCAGTGAACATAATGGCTTTTGCTAAAGTGCAATATATGCAATAATATGCAAAATGCAAATATCAATTATCAGTTACAGCGTATTCCTTTAAAGGGTTGCGGGGGAGGGGGGCTGGAGCTGATCCTGGCTGACATTGAGCGAGAGGCGGGGCACACCCTGGACAGGTCGCAAGGTATTCACAGAGCAGAGCAACATTGGCCCAATTCCAAACCAGTCCAAACACCTTCCCACCGCAGGACGGAGTGAACTCTGTTTGTACTCACACTCACAGCTGAATGAAGCACACTTTTATTAAGTCGTAGGCATTAATACAGCTGCAAGTTCCAGGAAAAGATAAACAAATATCCATAAAGAAATTGGATTACCTTACAGTTGCTCCCATTATAAAATATAAGATATAAATGTAGAGGAAGTATAAAAACTATTTGTATGTCAGTAGAAATACATGCATTATACTAGAATGTATTACAACAGTGTAAAAAAGATTGCTGAAAAGTCTACATTAGTTTGAGCAGCTTATGATTACATTTAGTGTGTTGGCAAGTGGTCAGGGGCAGCTAGGTTTATATCAATCAAAGACTTGCTCTTTTGTGAATCTTATAACCCACCCTCCATGTGGGAGGAGGGGTAGGTTGTAGGAACCAGATTGGAGTTGGGCCATAAGGACAGACAACTATTCATGCTCACATTCACACTTACAGGAAATTTAGAGCAACAAATGAACCTGAATGACCTAACCTGTAAGTCTTTGGACTGGAAGGACCACCCTCGCTAATGTGGGGAGAACATGCAAACTCTGCACAGAAAGACTCACGCCGACCGGCATGTTCAAACCCTGAACCACTGGGAGCAATCATGCAGACCACCTCCCCACCGTGCCACAACAAACGCTAATAGTTTTTACAATATTTTACTTTAAACACAACTTCTTTCAAAGAGACAAAAGCCCGAAAAAAGGCTAATTGGTGTTACTAAACTGAGATCTGAGAAAACTAACATCTCCTTAGGGACTTTGTACTTTAAAGCTTGGAACATTTGAACAAATGAGTCAGATGACAGAGTAAACTATGACCCAATATCCCTTGAAATGAAAGAGTTCAATGAGGAACTACAGAAAAGTAAAATTATTCACTTTAAAGTTAAAGGATAAGGCTCGCTTTGTTTTTCTTACCAGCCACAATTTAAGTACACCTAAATGATCAGTTCCCTGAAGTGTCCGTGGAAAACAAGCCCAAGCTCATTGTTAAACAATTTCTTTAAAAAAAGCAATCCCCTAAAACCGCTGTGGCTGCAGACCAGCAAATATGACCCCAGCAGGAGTAAATCGCACATTTGTTAGGGAATATCTTTAGCCCATAGATTAGACAAATGTGGTGTATCAATCCAGCATAAACTGCGTGGTGCATGTGGGATTGACTCCATATAGACTACAAAACCCATCCTGAAGAAGGAATGTGTCATCCACTACGGTGCGGCTAATGGCTCTTAGATTATTTATTGGACAATAACAGAGGTCTATGGTAATAGAAAATAGCACGCCTTATCCTTTACTTTTTTAGTATTCAGGTGTCAACAATTAACAATTATTTTTTATCTAAATTTGGGTAATCTTAAGGTTGTTGATATGGATAAAGGGAGCATTCGTAGCAGAAGTGGTTAGTACCTGTGTCTTGCTGGTGCAGGTGAAGGTGTGAGTGGATGTGGGAATGCTGGTGATGATGAGGTGTCACATTCAACATCTGAAGACGTCCCAGATTCTCTCCTCCACCTCCATTTCCTCCTGTTCCTCCTCCCGCTCCTCCTCCTCCTCCTCCTCCTCCCGTTCCTCCTCCTGTTCCTCCTCCTCCATTTCCACCACTTCCTCCCCTTTCTCTTTCTCTCTCCCTTTCTCTTTCTCGCTCTCTGTCCCCAAATGCCGGCAAAGCTGCTCTGTCTCTCTCCCTCTCCCGCTCTCTTTCCCCACTCCTGTCGCGCTCATAGGGGGCAGGAGAGCGAGTAGGAGTGGGGTAGTTATCTGGGGGAGCGGCTGGAGTAGCGGCTGGTGGCAAATGAGAGGACAGGGAGCTGGGAAAAGAAGAATGGGGGACCGGATGATGAAGCGAGGAGGCATTGGATGTTGGTGGAGCAGGTGGAGGAGGAGCTGGCGGAGGAGCAGCTGGGCCTGTTGGGGTTGGGGGGGCAGCCGGTGGTGCCGATGATGGGTGAGAGGGAAGAGTGGGTGTTAGGAGAGATGAAGGGGGTGGATTGGACAAGGACTGAGAGGCAGGAGGGTTGGGGGGTCGAGTTACTGGGGCCAGGGTAGGGCTCTGCAGGTGCGGGGGGCCAGTCGGAGCGGGAGGAGGAGGAGTGCCATATAGTGTCACCTCATTAGTTCCTGTTGCACCTCCTCCAAGTAGCAGGGAGTGTGCATGTGTGTGTGCATGTGCATGTGCATGTGCGTGCGCATGGGCATTGGCATGGGCTTGGGCTTGGGCTTGTGCCTGGGCCTGGGCTTGGGCTTGGGCTTGGGCTTGGGCTTGTGCATGAGCATGTGCATGAGCATGAGCATGGGCATGAGCATGGGCATGAGAATGAGAGTGAGCAAGGGCAAGAGCAGCGTGATCAGGCATTGCTCCTGGCTGGTAAATCCGCTCATCACTCTTAAATTCAAATCCTTGCTTCATTCGCTCTCGATGTGCAGCCACTGCATGGGGAAAGCCGACTCCTCCAAACCCTGCACCCCCCATCCCTCCCGGTATTGGCCCTCCTGCCATTCCAGCGTGGCCTCCAACACCTGGACCCCCTTCAAGGCTGCCACCATACAGAAAACCCAAGATGGCTGCAGCCGTAGCTGCATCAGTTGGCAGGTGATGCGGGTGGCCTAAAGCATGATTCTGGAACTGAGGAAGGAAGAATGATGGGTGGACGTGGGGATGTCCATGGTGAACTTGCGCGTGGTGCGCTTGGGCACGACTTGCTGCTCCGAGTGGAGACATAGCATGAGGGCGAGCATACTCGCTCAGGGTTCTCAGTGCTGGGGTGTCAGGGCCCAGATATGGACCTCCTAAACCTATTCCAAGGGCTCCTTGGGGGCCAACAACTGTAGATGTCCCACCCATGGATGGCAGAAGGAGGGAGTGGGGAATGGAGTGAGCCAGGCTTGGGTGGAGATGGTGGGCTTGAGCAAGGTGAGCATGCGGATGGGAGTGATGATGTTGGGGGTGATGGGGAGGGTGGGAGACAGAGTTGTTAGAGGAAGAGGAAGAAGATGAAGGGTCAAGGATGATCGAAGACGAGGAGGGGAAGAAGAGAGAGGACCCCTGGCGACCCCCTCCAGCGGCGTTAATATCCTTCTGCTGCTGCAGAGAAAACAGTAAAAAACAGTAAATCAAATCTTAAAATGAACAATTTAATCTACATCAAATCCATGAAATCTGATATGCAGCGTAATTATCACTCTTAAAAGTACGCACCTGTAGATGTCGATCTAGTTCCCTCTCACGCTCCCGCTCCCTCTCCCGCTCTCTCTCTTTTTCTCTGAGGTCTCTGGCCCGCTGCTCAACCTCCCTGCGAGCCCTTTCGATCACCTCATTCCTCTTCTTCCACAGTTTGGAGCCGTCCAAAGGGACAAAAAGGACATCACTGCGGGCACAGGAATTTGCGCTACCACGGTCCAGGACCTTGTGAAACCTGGACACACACGAGACAGCAGAGTAAAATATCGCTACAGGATAAATTTCAAAAATCACTATTACTGTTAATTACATCTGATCACATTTAGATGGTATGAATTAGGCAACGCATTGACTTTTTTCATTAGAATGAAGATGTTGTTTTGACTTTACCTTGCTGATTGACTGGCGTGGATGGGAATGTCTACTGGTTTTGGTTCAGGAGAGGGACTTCTCAACACCGGTGGTGGGCTTTCAGTCTCTTCCCTTTCTTCTATTGGTTCTTCTTTGATAACAGGTGTGGGAGGTGGGCCAGAATCCAAATGTCCGTCTCCGCCCGAGACTGAAGAACTGGAAGCAGGGGTTGAAATGCTGCTATTGTTGTTGGCTGAGTTACTAAGAGGTGGAGGTCCTTTTGAAACATTTTGAGGTGAGACTGCCTGTGAGTTGGTATTGCTGCTATTGGGTGCGCTACTGTTGCTATTGCTGTTACTGCCACTACCATTGGAGTGGTAAGTTCCACTGAAAGGAGGGTGGCTGTTCAAAGTACCATGGAAAGGGGAGGGACGACATCCAGGTGACACACCTGGTCCAGGAGGGGGCATATTGGGTCCAGATGAGGAGCCAGGGGGGAAAGATGAGAAGCCTCCCATTTGATTTGTGGATGGGCTGGGTAATGGAGATAAAGGTGTTGAAGGGGTCTGGGCGGACGACTGATAGTGCGGGGGACGTACATTTGGTGCAATGCCTGAAAGGGGTGGCTGGGTGTGCGAGGTCTGAGATGGGGGTAGAGGAGCTTGGGGTGGTGGTGGGGCAAAGGAAGAATTTGGTGGGTGTCCATGATGGCTGGAAGAGGAGGAAGGAGACAGTGCAGGAGGCTGATTTGGCCCTCCACGATTTTGGTACAAAGCAGAATCTCGCAGGTTTGAGTCTCTCTCTCTTTCTCTGGGCCCAGACTGGTAGTGGGGGTGAGTTGAGTGGGGATGATGGGTTCCTACAGGCCCTGAATACTCTCTTCCCAAGTTTGGAGTTACCCGAGGGGGGCTGAGGTACTCTCGATTTGTGCCTGTGGATGCAGGAGCACCGGGAGGAAAGTCTTTTCCTCCTGTTGGAGGATACTCTCTGTGAAAGTGGTCTGCTCCAGAAGGAGGGGTTTGTGCCTGGTCCATGGTAGGAGGGAAGTCTCGGCTGGATGAGTTTGGGGGATGCGGATGGGGTTGTGGGGGCAGGGAGGAATGGGATGGATGACTTGGGTTGCTTTGGGGTGACGAGGGTGGGTCTCGGTTTAGCATTGGGGTGGCAGGTAGCCCACCGGTTGAATTTGGTGGTTTTCCCTGGGCAATGGAGTTGTTGTTTGGGTTATTGTTGCCTACGCCTACAACCTCTCTTGTCTGACCCCCAAAATCCCCCCATCGGCCTCCATCTTTGTCTCTGGGATGCCCCCCCCCAGTTCCGTTGGGGCCAAAGTCTCTACTCTGGTTTTGGTTTGTCAGAGGAAACTCCCTCCCTCCATCCCTTTCCCGCTCTCTATCTCTGAAACCTGGACCAAAGTCTCTTCTTTCTGCACCCTGGTTCGGTCCATCCCTCCCAGAACCTTGGAAATCCCGGTTCTGACCCACTGGAAGACCACCAAACTCCCTGCCTTGGATGCTATTCGACCCACCCATCCCACCACAAGCAGTAGTACTATTACTCACACTACTATTGTTGCTGCTGTTGCCAATGGGAGCAGAGAAATCTCTGTTGATCTCCCTCCCCACACACTCCCCCCTCACTCCCCTCTCCCTCTCTCCTACAGCCCCCCTCTCTCTGTCCCCTCCCCCCCCAGCGTACCTGGGAAGGTACTCCCTGTGGGGGTGGGTGTGAGGGTGGGGGAGGTAAGAAGGGTGGGAGGAGGAGTGGCGAGAGGATGGAGGGTTGTAAACAGAAGGAAGTTGCTGCTGTTGCACAGGGGGCTGGTGCTGTGGTTGGTGTGGGTGATGGTTGCCAGGGTAACGGGTGTATCCCCAGCTGCCCTGGCAACCCGTTGCGGTGCCACCCTGCCAGCTGGTGGAGCTGTAGTGGTGAGGGTGGGTGGATGGTTGGGTCTGAGGCTGGGACTGCTGCTGGGGGCCGGCCTGTGGCAACAGAGAAGGAGGAGTAGACTGAGCCTTGTCCAAGAGTTTGTCTGCCTTTTCTATTTTGTCTCTTTCAATCTTAACCTCAGCAGGCAGGTTTTGTCCTCCGAGCTCCAAGGGCTTTAGTGCAGGTGGAGGAGGAAGGGGAGAGGGTAAAGAGTGGGGAATATTGGGGGTGTTAACGGAAAAATCTCCTCCAGAGATAGTGGTCTTGTTGACACATTGCGTGCTGGCTTTGGAATTCATTCTGCTGCCACTAAGTGCTCCATCAACACCTGTCGGTCCACCATACTCAACTTTACACATCAATTTGGAGTCCAGGGAGAAATAAGACTTCCTCCCACTATTGCTGTCATTTGATGAATCACCTGCTCCACGGAGAGAGGGGTTTAGACCAGAGGGAGTGGAGGAGGAGGACTTCAGAGATGAACAGTCTTCAATTCGTGCATCCATTTCCCGCTTTTCTCCATCTCCACAGGACTCTTCCCCTCTCCCCTCTCGATGCACTCTCCTATCGTCTCCGACTACCTTCCCCACTCCTCCCTCCTTGCCTTTCTCTCTTTCCCTCTCTCCTTGCTTTGGTGAGTCGGATCCATCGGAGTCAGAGTCCAAGCTACCCAAAGGAGAAGCGGAGAGACTTGGGGACGAGGAGCGGTTGTCCTGGTCTATATCCCGCCCACTGCTCAGACTGCTGCTACTATTGGCCAGGCTCCCTACAACTGAACTTCTACTGCCCTGGGATTGGCCATCTTCATTGTCACTCTCGCGGGATTGGCTGGCGACTGAGGTTGGAGGTGGGACAGTGGAAGGAGCCGAGCTGTCCGTTGATGTTGGTGGGTTTGGGGTAGAGGCCGAATCCTGACAATAAAAAGAACATTTCTGAATGAGGTAAAATGGTACATTTTGTAAATATGATTTTATTTTAGAATAAAGCTCGTAATAACCTAGACATTCACTTTGTGAGAATTTAGCTACATCAAAGATTGATGCAATGAAACACAAACCTGAACTTTCTGCCTCTTAGGAGGAGACACAAGTTCCTCCCCCTCACTCTCTGAAGAATCACGCCCTTGTGATCTGCGACTGAAGCGATTTCCAGCCAATTCCTCACCAGCAGCTCTTTGCTAAAACAACACAAGACTTTTAATTCTGTAGTGATGCTTTTAAATCCCTATTAGGCCTTTGACAGTTTTTTAGAACAGCCTCACTTAAACACGTAAACACGCATGCAAGCTCCCACTGACGCACACACATACACACATCAATGTCAAACACAAACAATCAAAGATTTTTATAAAACACGCTATCGAACAATGCTGACACTTTAAGGGTATGTTTAAGGCTATCGTACGGATGACGCATGCACTTACAGCACACCCAAATGCCTGCGCACACACAAGTGACTATACACAGTTTTTTTATTGCTCATGACTCTTGTATTTGCATCCACACACATAACCGTATGACATATACCACCACAAGGAAAAAAAGAAAAAGAAAAATTAAGTGTGCTAACCGTCTGTCTATCGTTGCGTTCAGGGCGAGTGGGGCTGGTGTGCGGGCGTCTCCCCCTCCTTTCCTCACTCGCCCCCCGCCGTCGCCCACTGCGCATGGGCATCTACAAACCCAAAGTACAGCAAAGGAGGGAGAATTGGGACAGGATAGGAAAGCATTGTTTGATAAAATAATGAAGATTCATAGGTATAAAGTAAAATACAGAGTTAAATAAGAGATATGTTGAATGTAGTGGAAATAAGGTGAATACAAAAAGCTAAGTATGTTCAAATCAGGTTGGGATGTAGATAGAACAACAAGTGGAGAATAACGTTTCTAGGAAGAAGCACAGACCATAACAGATAGAAAGAGCAATAAAAATAAAAGGGATTGTAAGCAGAGAAAGGAGTCAAACATAAATGTCATAACCAAAATAATAAATGACATCTTAGTCATTTTAATACCATCACATATTCAACTAATTAGGATGTAGCCACAATATAAAATGTACTACATTAAGCAGGTACACAATCCCTGACCACAATGACAAAATATATGCTCATACCGATTCTTTGTGTGTCCGTGTTTTCATTATTTCTTCTTTAAAATGACCATTTTGTAACACAAGCCATTGCAGGGACTGAAGTGGTTCCTTTTGGTTACTGAGACAGCTGTATGTTGCACCATGGAAGCTACCAAAACCTGTAAAAGAACATAAACAAAGAAAGCATTATTCAGTGTTTATTGCCTCTCAAATCCTGCAAAGAATTCAATGTTTTGCAGAAGAACATTAGAATGGTAGCAGTGGTAAACAATATTGTTTGCTACCTACACCCTGTGTTGAGTTCAATCATTTGTAACATTATGAAAACCTCTGAGTTCAAAACTGCAAAAGCATTGTTGGAACATTAAAATTCCCAGCTTGCATCACACACGGAAAACTGTTTTTCAAAGTGCTCCAAACGGTTTCCTCTCTGCCTTCTGTCTTTACCAAGGTAGCAAAAAATCTGTTAACCCACTCAAACTACCAGAATGCACTGGTCTGCGTATTGGTAATTGGATATTCCAACATCGAAAGAGCAGATAAAAAATACAGTGGAGATTGCATTTTGGTGGGCGGCCCGCAGAAGACTCTTGCAAACAAGGATTCGAGGCCACATCCCGCCCATCCACCTTCACCATAACAGCCGAAACCCACAGCTACTTGTGGTTGACCCACATGACCTGCTTATGGCTGGCAGAATCACATTCTTATTTATCCATTGACCCAGCCATTACGGAAATGCACAATGTCTAGAGCCTTTATCTGGGTGTGCCTGACAACATAGGTGGACTACTTTGGAAGGGCCGGCCTAATTCATTCATTCATGTACCACTATGACAAAAAATTGCTTATGTATATTGAATGAGGATATAAATAGTCCACGCCACTGGATGTAGGAAGAAAAAGATATATTTGGCTGAGCAGTAAGAAGAGCTGTTGTACACTCCGCTGTGCAGCCAGTAATATAGGAGCCATATCCTGTGTGTGTGTTCGTATCCTGTAAATTCTGTAGCAGCTCCACTACACATGGCTATACATTAATTATTAGTGCATGCTGCAGTGACTGATCCAATCAGAGTTAAATCACTGTTCATACGCATAATAGAAAAAAACACGGCACATGTATTTATAGGCACTGCAGTGTATGTACAGTCAGTCTAATTAACATACATATGACTAAGTTAATCACGCAGGAGTCACTCTGGGCCCAGTTGGGCTCCTGTGTACACAATGCATCTCAGTTACAGGTGGCAGCTAATGGTCTGTATGTGGTCCCCTGGCAGGTCCGTGGCCCTTGGTCAGTAAACAACTAGGACGCAAACACATTGCCAACGTGCAACAACGGGATTAACATGTTTGCAGGCTCACGCGCGGCCACACAGTACATGCATTATCCACAAATTGACCACCGCATGTGATGCAAAGCGGCAGCATGCGGTTGCTCCGCTTACATCACCCACGAGCAGAGGCACCGCAACGACTCCTTTCTCCTTTCTCCCTGCGAAATGTTATTGATACGCGAGCGGAGGAGACCGGCCAAAGGCTCGATCCCCCCCCCGCTTCGCCTCCCAAGACTACCGCGGCGGAAACGCGGTCCACCTACAGCAGCACATCCATGTTCCCGATCAGAACGGATGGCCCGCGCGGTGCTGTTTGTAGACGCCAAACATATTTTTTTTTTAAAAGAAGAAAGATGATATGGAATGGCGAATCGTGGCATTTCGAAACCGGTTCTCCTTTTTTTTCTTCTTTTTTTTTTTTTTCTTCCTTCCTCGCTGGAATGTGGGTGCGCGTCGTGCACCCTCTGTTACCATGCATTCACCGGGACGTAATTCAGCCATAACGCAGGAGTGTATGACGATAATTAAAGCACAAAGGGAGAAGAAAAAAAAACATGGGGAGGGAGAGGACAAACGTGGCCGGCAGGAGTAGCTGCAAATAAACGTTATAAGCATCTATACCCCCCCCCCCCCTTCTTTCTTTCACTTACCTATGATATCCAGCGATGCGTGCTCTCACTCTCACTCTCTCGTCCTTTCTCTGCCTCCGTTTCGTCGTTTTATGTTGCACGCCGACACGCACGCCTCGGAGCCCGGCCGTCTGTCAACAGAGGCTCGTGCTGGCTCATATTGCAACGGGCACCGATAATAACAATAACGCAGACGGACCTCTTTCTGCTCGTTGCGGGCAAAAACAAAAACAGGGGTGCCAACTGAAGACTACAAATTGATGCGTACCATCGCCTCTTCCCCACCCCCTTTCGCCCCCCCCCCCCTTTTTTTTGCACCCCCCCCCAAACCCTCCTGCCCCCCTCCTCCTCCTCTAAGACGACTTGCACTTTTTTTTATTTTTTATATCCCCTCTCCGGTCTTACAGTCACATTTTTTTTTAAGCCGAGGGGTGAGCCAGAGAAGGGGATGCACAATCGGGTGAGAGAAAGGGAGAGAGGAGAGGGCGTGATTTGCATGAGGAGTGAGGGGGGAGGTTAGAGGAAGAGGAGGAGAAGGAGGGGAGTAGTGAGGCAGAGAGAAGGAGGAGGAAGAGAGGCGCAGAAAGCGGGGCCAAAACTCCGAAAGAGGGAGGGGATCGTGAGGGAGGGTCTCTGTGTCTCTGTTGCCTGTGGTCCCTCCAGAGTCACCTTTACTGTGCGGAGAGACTCGCGCCTCAGACTGAACGGGGGACAAGTGTCCCAATGGTTCTTTGTTCTCACGTGCCGCACTTACTCCCAAGGCCGGCTGGTCTGAAAGGTGGACAACGGGCAGAAAACATCTCATCCTGATGACCACGTCACGTGACCCAACAGAGCTCTAAACTCATCCAGAATAATGAAACAACCGGGCAACAGACAATGAAATCGTGCCCCCGCTGTCATTACTATGTCCGTCCAGTGACTCGCTGTCTTTCTGTCCGTCTGTCTGTCTGTCGAGGGTGGGTGGGTATGTGTGAGGGAGGGAGGGAGGGAGGGGGGGCTGGAGGGGGTTTGCAGCGGTGTGTCCAGTCAAGCGGCTCTGCAGACCTCCTCCTCCCCTCCGATCCGCTGCTGTCGCTCTCTCTCTCTCTCTCTCTCTCTCTCTCTCTCTCTCTCTCTCTCTCCCCTTCACGCAGCCCCCTGTCCCGTCGCCTATTGTGTGGTAACCATGGAAACCGGGCCGAGGACTGTATCAGCTGCGCTTGCGCCGGCTCCAGCCTTCCCTTCATCATCATCACCAGCATCCCGGCGCGACGGGCGTCGGGCGGCCTCGTCGCGCTCGCGCTCCCTCTGCTGCTCGGATCGTTCATATTCAAACGGAACGGACGCTAATTCTTATATATATATAAGCATCAGCTTATAATATATATATGTGTATATATATATATATATATATATATATATATATATATATATATATATATATATATATATATATATATATATATATATATATATATGTATATTGCCATACACACAAATATATATTTTAAAAATGAGATAATAAATGTGTGTGTTTCTCAATGCTATTTTTTCTGAACTGAATACATTGTAATTGTACAACATATTGCTCCTCACTGATAATATGTGCTAGAATCCTGTGGTATATCTTTAGCCGTTAGTGAAGTGACCATCATTATTATATTGAATTCAGAGGAATCAGTTATTTTTTTTAAATATCAGAATCAGAATCTGCTCCATGTATGCGCACACATGGGATTTGACTCCCAGTTACATGTGATCTCTGCAAAATCACAGAACATACAATAATAAATAATACATTTAAAAAAGGGGATATAAATACATATATATAAGACTGCCGCCGGAAGTTCGACCTCTGCTGCCTTCCTGAGGGTATCGATGTTGGAGGCCTAAGCCCCAGGAGAGAACCTGAAGATCTGCTCAGCCCACACAGTGTCATTGATGGTGAGGACAAGGTGGGGGCGGGGCGGTGTTGTGGGTGTCCTCCTAAAGTCCACTGTCGTTGCAACTTCATCACTAATTTATTTTATAATTTCAGGAATGATCGTCACTTTTTTCAGCAAGATTCCTGTGCAATATTTCTGTACGCATGTCAAACACCTGCTGTGACATAAACATTTAGTGTCGGCAGAAGAGCAACTTGCTCGGATATTACTTCTTTCAAATGAACTATGCAGAAGTGTCTTTTCATTGATTATTCACGCTTAACGCCCCTTTACATTGATACACAGAGTGATTTTGTTCATTTGTTCCCTGTTCTTTATTAAGCATTACCATATAGACAGACAAAGCAACGGTTACAATTTTAAAAGCAAGCTGCCGAGGGTTAAAATCACGAAATGACACAAGGAAGAGGAAGAAGAATAAATACCAGGGCACATAAGGTCAAAACACGTCTGCAGTGAGTCAAAGGAATCGAGGAAGAGAAAAAAATAACAAGGGGAGGCGCTCGTCTTTTTTTCCCTCTAGGCTTTGTTCAAGATTTTCTGCAACCAGCTGTAGTCACTCAAGCAAATCACTCGCTGAAGCGTGTGCTCAATTTACTCTAGAGTGCATTAACGGTGCATTTGAAAACTAATTAGTTGTAAGGTGTCATGATTGCATTACTATGTAATAAAACGTTCTGCTTATATGTTTCTTATGTGACACCGCCGAGGAACTGGTACTCAAAGGGCACTGGGGTTACGGAAGTTGTGTCCGGCGAAGCGAGCCTGGTCACCCAACTCTTCCTCAATCCTGAGAGGACGAAGAGGAGGCGAGGGGGAAACAGATAGAAGTGTCCAGCAGGCAGAAGAGTGTGAAAGAATGAAAGAAAGAGGGGATAAAAGAAGAAAATGTAAATGTTCTATAAGGTGTGTTTTATATTTGTATATTAATACAAACATAAACCAATTAATTCCCACCTCATGAGCTGATTGTATTTGGCCAGACGTTCTGATCGACAGGGAGCTCCAGTCTTGATCTGAATGTAGACACAAATATCAAGGATCACAGAGTCACATACGTATATTTTCACTATAATGTGATCTTTTGATTGCTTTTTTTAGTTAGATCAATACCATCTGTGGAATGCTAAAAATAAAGGCAACTACTCCAAAGGTAAGGTGTTGTGTGTGTGTGTGTTACCTGTCCAGTGCAGAGACCAACCACCAGGTCAGCTATAAAGGTGTCCTCTGTTTCTCCAGAGCGGTGGCTCACCATCACACCCCATCCATTCTCCTGGGCCAGCTTGCACCTGATAGGAGAAGAACAAATTAAAAGAAATATGATGCATGTTCTCACATGGCAGGCACGCACCTAAAAATGTGTGTCGTCTATGCATCATACACACACACACACACACATACACACACAAACTCACGCCTTGATGGCCTCTGTAACAGAGCCAATCTGGTTGACTTTAAGCAGCAGGCAGTTGCAGGCCTTGTCCTCCACGGCTCGTTGTATCCTTCGCGGGTTTGTGACCGTCAGATCGTCTCCAACGACCTGCGCAAATTATGCAAGTTACAGGCCAATAACAAGTGTGGTACTCCCAGTAAATGTATCAGATCAACTCAGCCCAGTAAATCCATTACTGTTCAACGAAGATCAGCGCATTGAGATGTAAAATGGGGTGGAATCAGACACAATAAAATACGCCATTAAGTTTCACTATGGCATTTTGCAGCCATATACTAGATGCTAAAAAAGGAATTCTTGAACTCTGCAGCGTCAATTTGGACTATTCCCATAGTTGAAAGTGCAACACTCAAATTGCTGGAATATAAGGATAGTTCACTCCAAGATAACACGGGCAAAGTGTACCTGGATTCCCACTGAGGCTGTAAACTGTGACCAAGCCGGCCAGTCATCCTGGTCAAAAGGATCTTCAATAGACACAACTGGGGAAAAAGGAAAAACGAGAACAATCATTTTTCAGCGTAAGTCTAACATTACAGCTGTGAAACGCTCATTTTCTCCTTGACTCATTCCTCCAAGTTAATAGGACGAGAGCACCAATGACAATTACGCTTCTGATGGGAGTAATGTCTTTAGAATGCACTCACATTACACACAGATGCCCACACAAGCAGGAAGTACACCATTGACAGGGTAAAGAGCCACAATGGAGTAGGTCCCTGCTTGCCAAATGTGCACTGCAGCCCATAATTAAAACCTCTTTAACAGGACCGAGTGTCTGCAGGACCGACAAGGCTGCGGAGAATCCAACTGTCTTTTTTTCCTTAGTTTCTCTGGCTAAAATGTGAAGACATGGACATTGTAGAAATATGTAAAATAGGCGGGGATATTCATTTACTCACTGGGTCATCAACACACAGAACACACACCTGGGTAGTTGTTAATGAAGCCCTGGTAGATGCTGGCCAGCTCCTCGCCGCTGATGTTGCGGGCGGCGTTGGGTGGAGACTTGAAGTCCAGGTCGTACTTTCCCTCATTGAAAAACTCTGAAGCAGCGACATCCATCCCTATCACCACTTTGTCTGTGAAGCCTGCCTTCTCTATGGCCGTCTTAATCAGCTCCAGGGCTGAAGAGGTGAAACAGAAAGATGTGACATGACAAGTTGAGGGAAGAAGAAGAATTCTCGTGTGGGTTGATCTTACCTTCACTGTTTTCTTGAATATTGGGGGCAAACCCTCCCTCGTCTCCCACATTTGTAGCATCCTGACCGTACTTCTCCTTGATAACGTCTCTCAGTGTCTGGTAGAGCTCCGCCCCCATACGCAGAGCATCACGGAAAGACTCCGCCCCAACAGGAAGCACCATGAACTCCTGCATAGCCAGTCTGTTCCCAGCATGGGAGCCCCCATTGATCACATTAAAAGCCTGAGTGAGAAACAGATGACACGGATGAGATTGTATTTGAGCTTTTTATGTTAGGAAAAGTGAAATAAAAATTGCACTTTAAATAGAATAAAAGGGACTCACAGGAACTGGGAGGACCAACTCTCCGTTTCCAGCCAGATCAGCAATGTGGCGGTACAAGGGAACACCTTTCTCTGCTGCGCCAGCTTTGCATATGGCCAAGGATACGCCGAGAATAGCATTGGCCCCAAACTTAGCTGGGAGAAAACACACCACATGGGTGCAGTGAGTGAGCACTGGTGCGGAAACACGTCAAGACACACACAGAATATGGCATCGCTGCACACGCGATGTGAACCAGGCTTACATTTGTTCTCAGTGCCGTCCATTTCAATCATCGTGTTGTCCAGTTTCTCCTGCTCCAACACATTGATTCCCTTAAAGAAAAGGAACATTTCAGAAATGTGCAATCATGAGTATATAGCTCGGCCATTTTGGATTTGAAATGATTAAATCCTGCACTGCTACTCACAGACTGGATGAGGGCTGGTCCAAGGGTGTCATTAATGTGACTGACCGCTTTGGTTACGCCTTAAACAGCAGGACAGAAGACATGTTTTCACATACTGACACATAAACTAAAACGGTCATTCCACATTTGTATTTGTAAGCAGAATACAAAGAAAAATTGAGACACATCTCAATATAAATGTCCACCTTTTCCTTTGTAGCGAGTTTTGTCTCCATCTCTGAGCTCAAGAGCCTCATAGATGCCGGTGGATGCACCACTGGGCACAGCAGCCCTGAACACACCTGGAATGGACACAGGTTAGTTGGTGGGTGGAGAGCAAGGACATACAGCACAGGTGTGGAAAGGTAAAGGTGAAAGTAAGCTTGTGCGAATACAAGATGGCTTTTCAGAAGGTTTGGATTAGACACGGTACCCGGTCAAGCCAACTGTCCGACCAGAACACAACAGACAACAGAGTCATCTTTTTATTTAAGAATTAAGAATGTTTTCAACCTTTGCCAGTATGCAGATCTACTTCCACAGTCGGGTTGCCCCGTGAGTCCAGGATCTCCCTGGCAACAATACTCACTATGGACATCCTGTAAAAAAAAAACAAAGCAACTAATTCATTTTGATGCTCATGAAAAAAAAAAATCATACGATCATTTCCCTTTTTGGTTTGAAACAGGTCTGCAGAAAAACGTGTATGAAAATAACAATAAGCAAACATCAAAAATGCATTCCATGGCAGCCTCAATTTCAGATTAGTCACAATGACTTGACACTCTTCCTCTTCCTCACGTTTACACACCTTGATGATGGTGACGCAGCTTTATGGGACGAGAAGAGTTCGGAAAAGATGCTCCTTAGGAAGACGCTGGCACACACAGACAAGCACAAATACACAGGGAGGGAAACGCAAAGCAAAAGGCTACCGATGCATACCTATTTATGGATCAACCGGAGCACAAGCCAGCTCAATGTCTGTGCCGTCACTGACTGACGATATGGACCAATGGAGGGATGAGGCGGCGAGGAGACACTGAGCAGGAGGATGTGAGGATGGGGAGGAGGAGGGAGGTTTTAGACAGACGGAGGGAATGAACAAAACAGATCACTCTTTAGAAACATTACCTGCAGCGTGTTTGAAGGCGAGTGGAGAAAGTGAGCGGATGTGAGCGAATGAGAGGGAGGACGGGGAGGTGGGAGGAGAAGGGGTGAAAACGTATGACATACATGGGGGGAGGGGGAGTGTGTGAGTCATTGGAAGACGAAGAGGGGAGGGAATGAAACTGGGGGAGTATAAAGACGGATGGAGTATCCAGAAATCCAGAAAAATCAAATATCCGAGGGAAAGATTTATTGACCTTTCTTAGTGGACTATATTTGCATTTAACAGCCTGCATGTCGAGTCATTTCTTTGGCACTGCTTTCTGTGAGAATATCTGCTCATGAGCAAACAAAAAAAACAGTATAGCACCTGATGACGTGCGCTAATCTTTGCCAAGGAAACTGCTAACATTAACATTTGATGTGGAGGCTGCGCAGTAATCCTGCAAACAAATTGATGGAAAATGGATAAAACAATCTGAACACTTTACATGTGGATGACAGCCTGAATGCAACAGAACAAAGAAACAGGGAGGAGGATACACGCAAAGACAGATGCACAAAAGGAGCCGCCGGGTAGGAGAACTTTAGAGATCTAATGACGGAGATTAGAGGAGACAGGTAGACAGGTGACGAGAGATGTTGGGGGAAGGACACGCAATTTAAAAATAGTCTCGGATGTAATTAAAGATACAGCAAGGACAGTCGGAGGCAGGCAGGGAGCCCGCTATGGGAGTGATTTATCCAAACAGAAGGTTTTCATTGGCTGTTGCCCTTGTGTGCTTCATCTGGAGGTCACATGACCAGCAGACATGGTGGCTCAGGGAGGAGGGGGCATAGCGATACGTGCAGTGGGATGGATACGTACAGCTGATTCGTCAGTTCAAAAAATGAACTAGCGCAGCAGATTAAAAGATTCACACCCTCTGCCTTCACAGAAGAAAAAACTCTCAATACAAAATACAAACATCAGACAATTACGTATAATTGACAGATTTAGTGGAACACATTAATGGCTGTACGATGACTTGAGGGATTCAGTTTTAGAAAAAACTCCATGATTTATTACACAAGGCATGAAATCTCAAACACAACCACAACAGAGACACATTTTAATTATTATCTAACAATGTTTAATGAACTTTTATTTCGTTAGATTAATTGGTTAACAGTATACAATTCAATTCACTGACACACTAGTGCCTTCACAAACATAAAATGGACTGTACAGCAGATCTATGTACTGTATACTGTAGCACTGAAGTGCAGTGGGCAAAAACACATGTCAAGTTTTGAGAATGAGTATATATAAAGTGAGTGTAGTTATACCCTTGTTTGCACAAGGGTGCATTGTGTGTGTGTGTGTGTGTGTGTGTGTGTGTGTGTTGTGTAGCAGTGGCGAAGGAGAACTGTAAATGTAACTATCAAGCGCGTGGGGTTTTCGTTCGTTCGTGTGTGTGTGTGCGTATGTGTGGTTCATGAATAGACAGTCCAGTCATATCAAACATTTACGACGGGCAGTTGTGACGGTCATCAACTTCCATCTTCAGCGTGGTTCACAGCATTGGGGAAATCTTCCCTCAACTTCTTCCATCTAGTCGCCCAAGTGTGACACCTGCAGAGAGAGTAAAGCAAGGACGCCGTGTGTTTAATGACATCAAATTACAAACAGAAGAGGCGGATGGAATCAACAGAGCTGAGCAACTGAACCATTTTAACTTTTGTTGCAGACACATAAAACAAAATCCAATTTACCGGTTTGATCGAGGACAGCCTCACATTGTTATTACACCATTTTATAAGGGTTGGCTGCGCTGACTCCTGACAGCTGCTCGACATCCTTGTCAATCCATATTCTTCTGTGTTTATAATCTAAAATGTTGTCTTCCCGAGTGTTATTGTTACGTTTGTCTATTCCTTACACACTTTCCTCCTTTGTTGATCGTTATGAAGTTTTCTCTGCATTTGGGGGAGGGGGGGGGGGGGGTTCTGAATCAAGAGTCTAACAACAGAGGTTATATTGGGTTGTATAAATAGAGCAGACTTGTCTTCTTGCCTTTTGCTGCATCATATCTGGACATGTCGCCAGTGCTTGTCTTGTCCTTGTCCTTATGATGAATTGAGATTATAGCTGTAAAACTGTTTAAAAAAACATTTTTTTAAACTGTTTTAATTCCAGCTATAATCTCAAATCATCATAAGGACGTGTATATGGCGTAGAACCCCTAAATTTGCTAATTTAATGATGCAGGAAGAAGAAATGTATTTTAATTCGTATACATTTTTGATATTTTTCTGAAGGCACATATAATTAAAAACAGTGTACAGGTAATAAACCACGGCAATCATAATATGTTACTAAATATTCACGCTTACCTCTCACCAGTCGTAACGTGGACGGGTGTGGGGCTGACGGTCTCTCGGGGAGTCGTGCCGATGTCCTGGTGGGGTCGTTGAGCTGGGAGGGGCGGCAAGGGCGAGCTGCTGGCCTCCTCCCCGTCGATCCCGGCCGTACTCCAGCCCCCGGGCAGTCGGGGGAACGTATCTTACTGCCTCCCTCCTCCATTCCTCATCAAACGCTCCAGCATCAGCTAACAGGATCACACGGACGTTTAGACAGCGACACAAATCACACAGCGCATGTCGCTGCATCATGATTAGCATTAGCAGCCCCCCCCCCCCGTCATCAACAATCGATTTCTGCCCCAATGACTCACTCTCATCAAGGTTAATGAAGTCTTGTCGTTCCTCGCGGTCTCCAGTGCGGCGATTTCGGGAACGCTCCATTATGTGCCCACGCTCCCCGATGTGGTGGCCGATGGCGAGACGCTCAAGGCCGCTTTCACTGTCCCTCATCGACTGTCGCGTCTCGCGGATCTGAGGTGAAAAGTAGCGACGTGGTTTTACTAAAACAAGAAGGATACTCTGCACTCTGAATGAACTCAGACCAAAACGTTTGTATGACAACTAAGGTGTTTATGGTGTACATTATCTATTTACTGTCACTACAATTACTGGGGATTTCATGGGTTATGAAGCCAGAACGCTCCAGTCATGCCTGGAATAAGAAAGCAAGAAGCCAACGTGGCCAATCAGGCTTGCCCTTGGAGGAGAGAAATCACTGTCTTATTTGTCGCTAATCAGCCCTCTCTAGGTGTACCATAATCATTTCAACGAACGTGAACGGGTTACTCTCACCCCTCCGGGGCCTGTTCTCGTCGCACTGGTCTGTTGATAAACTTCGGGAGGCCCGGAGTCTGTCGAGGAGTAGGAGATCACTGTTGACGAGGAAAACGTCTGACAGTTTGGTGAGCCGGACATCCTGTCCTGGAAGAGGAACATAACAAAGAGTAAATCAAAGTACTGTTCAGATAAAAGTTTTACTTGTGGTGTAATTTTGTTGTGTTTATTTGAAGTTGGTTGAGCTACTTACCACGTTTCCCATCATTTCTCCCATCATGCCAAACATATCCATGAATCCTCCACCCTGCCAAAATACATTTAAGCAGATATTGTATTATAGAATTTGATGAACTTTAAGTACAGAGTGGAACACCTCTAAAACCAGCATTCATTGTGAGTTCAGTACCACTACATCATCCTTTGAGACCCACAACGTCTTCTTCAGAGCAGGAAGATGCATAAAATACAATTTTTTGAGTCCTGTAATCAGATTATTTTGTCTTTTGTCCAGTGACAAACTCTTCTTTTCTCAACTCATCTAAGTAAACTCTACAAAACGTTAACTTATTTAAAACCACAATCTAGACTGTACCGGAACTAGTTTAAATCCCAACCCTGGGTCATGTAATTATACCACAATACAGTCCAATTTTCACACAATACTGTGCTTTCCAACTGCCGCTCAGTAGTATTTTGATCACTGTCATGTCACTTCATATTTGGCTAACTTGTGTAATCAACAATATGCAATGAAACATTTATTTTGAAGGTATTGACTGATGTCATAGAAGCCGCTACTCACCATTCCCATCATGCCAAAGGGGGCCAACGGACCAGCCTAGAAAGAAAGACACATCTTAAAATAAAAAATAACACGTAACAACTAAAATAGATTAACTAATGTGGATATCATAAACATGAAATAAACAAAACACACTGAAACAGCCCCGTCAACACGGCCGAGCGTTACCTGTCTGCGTGGTGCACGGGGTGCTTGTATCTGGGGGGTGAGGGCGAAGGGATCCATGCCAAATGGTCCAAACATTAGCCTCATCTGCTGCCTGTGAGCTGCAAATGGATCCCTAAAAGAAAACACAGATTTGGGTAAAATTGTATTAAAACAATTAATGATTGTTAATAATAATAATCCATCATATTGTAATAGAGAAAAAGATGTCCAGATCAACATGTTTTCTATACTTCCCAAATAACTTGATCGCCAAGATTAATAGATGGCCATAATTGTTGCAGGTTTACGTTCTATCAATTACCTAATCAATTAAGGTTCAATCTCAAATTGGCATTGATTCATTTATGTTGTACTTTTTGTTGTTTTGCATTCAAGAAAAGTGCATGCGTCTCTCTAGAGGGTCCTAATTATTCGATCAGTTTCTATCTTCTCATATTGGAGGATTTAAAGATGGTCTCTAATACAAATGACAGTTGACTGAATATTGTTGGGTTGTGGACATTTAGTTGTACCAAAATGACATGTTAAACACACCTGGATTTAAAAGAAAATAAAATAAAGATAAGGCAATAATGGAAAAACTTTGAGTTGGAGCCTTTTACAAGCCGTCTTTGCTGTTTTGACATTATAAAGAGGGATGTTGCTCACTGTGTGACAGCTGATGAATATCTAAGGACACCACAGGCGCCCAAATAGGGCAACGGAAGTTTCAAATACTATTTGAAACAAATGATAAAGCTTGCCTGTGTTTATGCAGCAAGTCTGTAAACTGCTCCATAGATCCAGTTTCACAACACCAAATGAGTTTATTGTGAATGCCAATGAACTAACACAAAAAGAAGAATGGTTTCATGCACTTTTCGAATGCAAATTCTTCAGGTAACTGTATGTTAATGAGGTTCAGGTACCTTGACCATTAAATCATTGCCCACTGTCATCAATTAACTAACTCTCAAAGTGAATTGGGAAACAACGGGAAGTTCTACCAGGAGTGATAATTGGCCATTTCAGCACCTAGTTGGTTAATCAAATGCTTGAGAAGTCTGACAGCTTCTTCTTTTTTTGTTATGGTCTATCCAATATGGAGGACCACTGTAGGCCCCCACAGCTGGCTGGAGTAACGTTAGGTACCTGCTTAAAGAACAGGGGGGGGGGGAATTCACTTAACGTGCAAACGTCTACATTTTCCGATTCTCGCAAAACACATGGCGATGACAGCGTCTCAACAAAATGTTATTAATGTCAATACTTACATCATGTAGGGGTCGTCGTCAACGTCATTCAAGAACCGAAACATGCTAGGTGGTTTAACTCAGCTGGCTGATGCTAGCCAGCTAGCTAGGTAAACAGTCGTGTTTTTTCAAGGATAAAATAAAATGACGGACTCAAACTATGAATAGGCTGAAAAGGAGTTCCTCTTATTAGCTCCGTCTCCAAAACACCAGGTTAGAACTTCTGTTATTCAGAGCAAGAGATGGCCCAGAGTCTCACTAGATAGTAAATTCCAGAAACCTGGACCAAACATGAAAACGGAAGTGAGTCCTCTGACAAAGAGAAGCAGCACTACGGTAAAGTTAGCATTGGAGCTAACAAAAGTAACTTCCGGGCTCCTTATTTTTCAAAATAAAGTATTTCCCGAGAGGCTTAGCAATGTTTTATGGTAATGTCATGATTCAGAATAAGAAATATTGTCGACAAAAATAAAACACATTCATTTTCAAAATCGTTTGAAATTGAGTATATTACTCATTACATAGATGTCAAAAGAAAATCGCGCATTTACATATGAGGCATATTTACTTCATATCCACGAAACCAATGACGCCAATCCAAGACATTTACAGGGGTTCAAGATTCCAGCTCGTGATAATTTGGCTTGTTTTAATTTGTTTGATTGTGCTGATCCAATTTGTTGATACATACAATACATTTTAATCTGTTCCGAAAACAAATACAAGAGGATCGACTTGCAGATGTAAAGCAAAACAATCTTAAGTAAATCCAAATGAGACATGTAGCACAGAAAAATAAATACAAAAGGATTTCAATAAAGGTGATTTACCATTAGCGTGGTACAAACTGTGCGCATGAAACACGTGTGGTACAGACAGGATGTAACGTGCATGTCGTGGGTGGTTGCTGCAGTCCACTAGGTGGCGCTGTTTCTGTTCTGCGGGGGTCTAACGTGGTGAGCGTGTCTCTGAAGGTCTGCGGCTGCGCACTAGAGGATTCGACCCTCAAACCCGGATGTAACCAACGCCTAACCTGTCCGAAGAAAAACGGTGAGTAGAGTTAGAAAAACAGTCTAAAATAGCTATTCGTGGCGAACTATACAGTCTGCAAATGTACAGGAGAAGGGTTTTAACAACACGAAGCTTCTACTGAAAGGAAATGCTTGTGAATTCGGTTAAATTTCCGTAGTGTTTAAAGTTTCCGAGCCATCAAGCCTAGTTTAATGTTGGCTAACATCAATCTGGTATTGAAGTTGTCTGTTGTCACAGTGGTTTGAGCGATTATTTGATTGTGTTTTTCATTAAAGGTTATAAGCTGTTGTTTTAGTAAGTAAGCTACCCGAGGCAACAGTTTGACAGTTGACAATTCTCCGTTTTTTCCACTTTATCAGCCTGAGCACAATCACTTAAAAAACAACAACCTCTACTACAACCAGGCCCGGCTTCGACAGCTCGTTTTTAAACAAGTTACAGCTCGTAAAGTTCAACCAATTTCCCAAAGTTTTGAAGTTGAAACGCTACGTTTACCCCAAATGAGCTGATTGTTTTATTTAGCGGAAGTGTCGCGCGGCATCCGCTCCTGAATGGGCTCGCGGGCCGTCGTCCTTTTCTGCGTCGTTGGTATGCAGCCGATGCGGAAGTGATTCGCTGTCATCAAAACGCTTCTGCACGCACATGTAGTAACAAGCATAGCAGACATAGCAAGACTTGTGTGGAAATGTTTTGAAAAATGACTAGTAACTTTAGCTCTAAAATAAACGTAGTTAATTAAAACGATACAATAACTAAGAAATATAGTGTGTATACGGTGTGTATTTTGGGATTCTTTGAGAAGCATTCTGGCTGGTGAAGGTTACGTTGATTTGAACTATTCCAAATGTCTGTTGGTGCCATTTGATTGGAATTAATGTATATCACTTCATAAAGTATACGTTTAATCTTAATTAGAACATCATAGAGTGCAATACTCTAATATTGGTGCATCATTGTGCAAGCAGCATTTACATGTTGGAGCGAGCCAATGTAGAGCTAATCTTAACTGGTAATCATATCTGTTACATAAATATGTAGAAGAGTAAAAAATATAACGTTTTCCCCCTGGACTGATAAATAAATATTCCAGTACAGCACAGCTACCTCAAAATTCAGGGCTTGAAGTTAGTTTTTTTCCCACTACGCTAAAAACGTATATTTTCAGTCGCTCTTTGTCCATCTGTCATTCAAAATATTTCCTGGCGTGTTAATGTAAATGTTTGGTTACTTCCTCTCTCTGTCTGGCTGTACTGCGTCTCGGTCTGATTATACTGTTCTGTATTTGCAAACTCTCTGGTGATGTTTCCTATTTTCTCTCTGTCGCTGTAGATGCAGACTATAAAATGTGTAGTTGTAGGCGATGGAGCAGTAGGAAAGACCTGCTTACTGATCTCCTACACAACTAACAAGTTCCCGTCAGAATATGTGCCTACGGTAAGACGATTTAATAAAAGCTGAATCATGTTGAAAAGTACAATGTAACACGTCAACGTGGAAAAGCTGGATCCTTCCATTAATTGTTCTTAAGCTAAATAAAACATGCTGCATTTTATTTTTGTCCAATTAGTTATCTTTTTTGTTTTTTCTTTAAAGGTGTTTGATAATTATGCAGTGACTGTGATGATCGGGGGGGAGCCCTACACCCTCGGCCTATTTGACACAGCAGGTAACGAGAATCTTTGTGAACATCTTTTTTTTATTTTTGTCCCTTTTTTAAAACAAGTAGTCGAGCTTCCCTATTTCTCTTGTGATTGCCGCTCACAGGTCAGGAGGATTATGACCGGCTCCGTCCTCTCAGCTATCCACAGACAGACGTGTTCCTCGTATGTTTCTCTGTCGTCTCCCCGTCATCGTTTGAAAATGTCAAAGAGAAGGTCAGTTTTCAAATCCTTTTTTTTCTGTCGCTGATTGTGAAAAAAATTGAATTGACTTTCGTTTTAAAGATATTTTAACAGCTGGAATTACTTATTTTCTCAATTCAATCATTTATTTGTTGAGTATATAAAAAGTTCATCACAATTTCCTTGAAATAATTGGAAACGGTTTGCTTGTTCACAAGATTGTTTAAAAATTAAGCCAATATCAAAATAGTTCATATAATATAGAAATACAGTAAAATAAATGATAATATAATTCAGTAGATATGAAAGCCTTGGTTTAGATCATTTCTATTATTCCTGACATTGAGAAATGTAACACAATCTGCAAAAGAGTGTTCATTGCAACCACCGTGTCTCAGTGTTATAATATTTTGTAGTGTAGTGCTGTCTCTCAGTACCTCACAGGTACAGGTTTCAATACTTAAGCATCAAACACATTTAGTGTGGGTTTTTTTGAGGTACCTAGACATGGACGGGAAGGAAGAAAGTGTGGATCTAATCGCAATGTCTCTTCTTCCACCCAGTGGGTTCCTGAGATTTCTCACCACTGCCCACGCACACCCTTCCTGTTAGTGGGAACACAGATGGATCTCCGGGAAGACAGCAACACAATCGAGAAGCTGGCGAAGAACAAACAGCGCCCCATATATCCAGAGAGCGGAGAGAAGCTGGCTCGTGAGCTGAAGGCCGTCAAATACGTGGAGTGCTCTGCCCTGACACAGGTATGGGGCGCTGTTGAATTTCCATCTAATTGAGCTGAAAAGCAATAAAATTGTTTGCTAAATCAGGCTATAAAATTGGACCGTATTTAAACGATCGCTCTCTGTTTTGATATCTGTTCCAGCGAGGACTTAAGAACGTGTTTGACGAGGCCATCCTGGCAGCACTGGAGCCTCCCGAGACCAAAACCAAAAGAAAGTGTATCCTGCTATAAAATAGCAATGATAACGGCAGACGTAACAGTGTAGTAGGTGGGGTGAATCAGAACATGAGAAAGATCAATGGCCGTTATGAAAGAAGGACAAACTAAAAGGGGAATGGAGGTGAAATGCCATTGAGACTTATTCTAAAACACGTGTACATTGATTGTGCCTTCAAAATAAACTTTGAAGGAGGATGGAGGAGAAAACCTCAGCACGCAGTGTCACCATCTCCTTTTCTGAAAGCTTTTAGAAATAACAGTGTTCTCTCTACAAATATTCAGGTGGGGCGGGCCCCCCCTGCCTGTCACTGTTGCTCCTTTTCTTTTAAAGACAGATTATTTTATATCGTTAATGCTTTGACCTCCACTGTGTTTTACTCATTTTGGCCTAGTTGTTCTTTAAAATCCAGTGTTGTGAAATATAAACGGGGGAAACACTTTTAACATCAAGTATTTTAGTGAACTTTATTCACTAAAATTCATATAAAGGGGCAACTTAATTTTAGGTAATAATCTATTTCTTTTCTCTTCTGACCATTTTGGAACGAATAATGAAAGAGATGTACTGTCATTCATTGGGGTCACAAAGGTTACTGTCTTCCAAATCTCAGACTACGGCCAAGTGCATGTTCACAAATTTCCTTTCTTCAGTGGAATTATGAATTTCTACTTCATTGTCATTTTATGTATATTGTATTCATTTTGTGACTCTGTTTTAGGAAAATATTCATTTGCTTTATTTTGACACTTGAGTTGTTACTTTATCAAGATCTTTTTATTTTGTATTGCTAGACTACAAACTTTGAGGGATTGATAATGTAACAAATAAGTGGTCTGTTATTCTTGATACAGATTGAGATGCTAACAGTCAATAGTAAATTTCTGGGTGTTTGTAATCACAAGATATTTTTAATAAAACGGTTTAATGACATTGAAAGTAGCCATTGTTTTGTATGCTGGAGGGTGAATGTTGGATGACAAATCATAAAATAGAAAATTACTTACACATTAAACGAGTGTATCGTGTTTACTGGAATTTATTCTCAAAGAAAAGGCCTATCTTTGATTATTCTGCAACCTGCCGTGTTCATCAGTTAGCGCCCTCTTCTGGCGTGTTTTTTGGCGTGTCTCAGCACTAGTCGTCAATCATTGCTGTTGGGCTCTCACGCACTGTACTTTTGTACACTGTAGTTTTTAATATATGAAAGAAATGGGCAATGATGGAAATGAATGCCCCCTAACTACAACTGCGCATAATCCCGCATGTACAGCCTGGAAAATGATGACCGGCTCATTAAAACATTGAGCCACTGTGCCTCTGGACAAACAGTGTAACACACAGCGAACCGGAGTACTGTAGTCAAGAATTTCAAGTGTGACGGTATCTTCGACACGTCTGGTCAATAAGAAACTCAAACATTGTGTGGTATTATTTTGGATAAAACTACCATATTTATTAGATTTCTTGTACAGCCCTAAAAGCTTGTGCAGGAACATACAGAAGAGCTTCACACTTCATGAGGTGAAGGGGCAAAACACAAGACGGATACTAATGTAAGTAGAAGTTATATTTGCTAATTAAGATGTATGCCGAAGTGAACGAAAGACATGGATATACAAATAAATAAACCTAAACTTAAATACAGTACATCTTCAAAGACCTGTTAGTCTATGATGCAACTCATTTGCATCAAATAGGAATCGTGCTGCAAAATCTCCCAGTTAGTTGTGGTTAAGTACAGCTTTAAAAGCTTTGTCAGTTTAATGCGACATTATCGGAGTGTGTTCATACCTGCATATCTGTTCCTGCCCACCTGACGGGGTTTTTTTGTTTGTACCTTCCTTACTGTTGATGCTTTGTCATGGTTGCTTGCTTTCTAACGTTGCAGCTCCTACAACAGAATCCTCAAACATAACTCTCGCCGCATTGACTCGGACTAAAAATGAGTTGGATTAATGTTTCTTTTGGCAAGAACTCAAGATACTTTTTGTGCGTCGCTGCCTACGTTGCCTTGATCCCGTCTTGTGTTCACGAGTGAGTGTCTACTGGTCTGTTTGGATCTTTTTCCGCTCAGCCGGTTTGTTCTGGTCGGGTGAGCCTCTCACACTCTGCAGGTGTGAATGGTGACCGTGTTCTTGCACTGCTGGCAGCGGACTGAGCAGCACCAGGAAAACTTGCAGGAGCAGCGCTGCACCACCTCGGCCCGGCCCGCTCTGTACCCCGGCCCGCAGCACACCAGCTCGCAGCCGTCCGGGGCCAGCCGAGAGGTTCCTGGGTGTGTTTCAGAAGAGGCCAGCGTCATTTCTCTCTCATTGTTGTAATTTATAAATTGGATAATCTTTTTTTTTTCCCTGTGAATCGATCGTACCGTTACACTTCCTACCAGCGGTCCCGGGAATACCGTTGTCAGGGTCGAGATGGCAGAAGTCTGGAGACGGAGAAAGGTACACAAGGTCTCTGGCAGCAGGGGGTTTGACCTGCGGGTCGCGGGGGAGCAGGGCTGTCCTGGATCCTACGCGCGTCAGGCGTACCTAAAGGGAGGAGGAGGTTGTTGAGAGAGCTTACAGACTGGGAACTTTAATACAGGCGGAAAACGTGCTTTCATGTAGTTGTGACTGCTTCATCTGTTCACCGGCTGAGCTGCAAGCAGCAACAGTTTTATGATACCTCTGTGGCTCCATCGAAGCGTTCCTTGAGCACAACACCAACGCGCCTGAAGGGGGGCATAACCTTCCAGCAGGTCCTCAACTCACAGGAGCCGGAGACGCCATGACACTTACACTCCACCTGCATGTTGTGAAGGATGGCCTGAGGACGAGCGAACAGCAAATGTAAGCAACAGAAAGATTGAATCTCACAGATGACAAAGACACGTATGCAAACCAGAGATGCCGTCGAAGATTTCGACCACCAACCTTCCGGCCAGCCTCGTTGTTGTGGAGGTTCATGAGTGGGCGCCCCGCTGAAAGCCCCTTGGCTCTTTCTGGTTCGTCCACGAATGTTTGGGAGAAGGCCACGCCGTAGGACAGGTTGTCACTGCACCCTGACCACTGGAAACCTGCCGTTGGACACACGGAACAGTGTTTTGGAAATAACGGAGATGGTGAATCCACACCCAAACGCGGAGGAAGCGTGGCAGCTGATAGAAAAGTACATGCTGTCCCTTTCTGGGATACAGGCATCAGCGCTCCATACTTTGCACTGATGCAAATTGTTTTGACCGACGGAAAAATTTAGAGACAGTTTTTGGATCTATGTGTGTGACTTTTTTTTGATGATCAATGGAATCCGAGCTCACCCTCGGGGCTGACCCCCCTGACCTTCCTGTCGCAGCCACACCTCTCCAGCTCCCCGCGGGTGCAGGCTCGGGTCACAGCCATTGCCACGGCCGCTGAGGACAAAGCATGCACAAACGCCGCCTCACGAGTCCCTGAAATCAATACAGAGCACATGATGCGGAGATTCCTGAAGGGAGAATTTGTTCAATGTATGGATCCGTCATCGGGTAACTCTCCATGACACATTATCAATGTGATGATACCTTGGTTCATGACTCTGCCAAATACATTGATCCCACGTTGGGTGGTGGAACAGTTCCAGCGTCGATTCCTGAACTGGTGCTGGCACTGAGGACGACACGCATGGCAGAGAGATAAGAGGCTCCAATGATTGAATTTGGACATTCGTTGGTGCTTTCGAGGGCAAATGGTGAGACAAACCTCTTCTATGACCATCTCGGCTGCCTTGCGTACGGACTCCATGACCTCCCCTCGCGCCCTGCACACCCCCACCTGCCCCGGGGTCAGCCCCCTCAGCCGCGCACACGGGGCAGCACCGGACACGGGCCTGGAGCGAGGCAGCCTCGCCAGGGAGCTGGGACACAAAGGTGGGGAGTGGGGAGGTTGACTTTGAGCAGGTTTTAAAAGGGAAATAATGGATCACGGTTGGGATGCAGAATGAGGAAAAGGGGAGGGAGGGAAAGAGGAAGAGCGCGTGAAGAGGGGGAAAAGAAAGCCCAAAAAGGATGTAACGACCGGGCTGAGTTTTAGAGAGGACGGAAACAAGGAGAAGACGAGGCAAAGAAGAGAGAGAGAGAAAAGAGAAAAGGTCACCAGGGCCGAGACAAAGAAAGAGAAGGGAGCGACTGAAAGAGATTTAGAGACATGTCACCAATCTTTTAAAAGTTATAGCATTGCAAACAAACTCCCTCTTTCTCCCTCGCACGCTAGACTTACAGCCAGTTGGTTGCCATGGTGGGGTGGGTTGCCCATAGCAACAGGAGGAGGAGTGGTGCCGTGAGATTGACAGTGGAGACAGTTGGCATCAGACTGTCTGTCTGTCTGTCCGTCTCCGTGCGTCAGGCCGGGTCTTTGGACAGCACGCTGCCCGCCTCCGCAGTGGAAGGGATCTGTTTTGTTTGTTTGCCGGGTTTACGTTTCCGTCCCAGAGTCCGGGGAGGATCCCCACATATCTGTTGCAATGAAAAGTGAACACGTCAGGGACGAGAAAGCATAGTTTCATGAATATTTGAATACACAAAGCTCCAAAGGTTCCAAAAGTATTTCTTATTCTTACCAGATTATAATTCTGTGATATCCAGTCATCCTTCGTTATCTGTGTTTTGTTTTTTGTTTTTTTTTACAATGAATTGATCAAATTAAAATTTGAATCCCAATTTCAAAAAATCAAGTTCGTCGGTTTCTTCACTTATGCCGTCCGTAACGGCGGAAGCATGCTCACAGGAACGCTTTACAAACTGCAAGCACAACCCATCCTCACAAAACAAAAGTCCATGTGTCCAATTTCATTCAACATATCTGTTCTACCTCCCTCCAAAAATCAAACCTAGAATCCAAAAACGCAAATAAAATTGTGTCATCAAGAATTTTGTTTCATCAACAGAAAAAAATGGTCCGTTCCAGGTTGAAACAGCCAGAATAAGTGAGAGCAGTGAGATGGGAGTGCCGGGTTTTAAAGGAGGTGAATGAGGGTGGGAGAGAGGGGACGGGCGTGATCCAGGGTGTGGAGTGATGCGGAGGGGGCGGAGTTTTCGGGAGGAATTAACAGTGTAAATATGCTTTCTATTATGTTTGCTGGCATGAGACCTCAAATCTGAGCCTGCAACGGAGATGCTCTTGAATGATTGTCGCAACTAGATGTGTGTGTGTGTGTGTGTGTTGTTCCTTTGTTCCATTTCTTTTAATGCATGTTTATGTGTGTACAGGCGTGCATTTAGTGCTGAGAAGACAAACTGAAGCCTTTTGTTTCCTATACAGAAATACTATGACAGAAATATTGTTCCATCGGATCTCTTGCAAGAAATCCTCACATGAGAAACTATGTAAAAGCATTTCTGTTTCCCCAATGGTGGCTGTGCATGAGAAAAGGTGTCTTACCTAATGTTTAATTTTCCCAAACTTTGTTGCTCATTTTACGAGTACCCCCCCCCCACCCCACCGCCGTTCCTCTCTCTCCCCCCTCGTTCGCCCTCTCTTTCTCCCTCTCTCCCAGTCCCTATATTGTCTTAGAAGAAGGGATGACATTTAGACAAGGGGAAGAAAACGCACTGCTGACAAATATTGGAACTGAGGCAAATAAATCACGAGATAGGAGGGGCAGGAGGGCACAAGGAGAGAGCGGATGGGTGTTACACTGGGGTTAGGAAGAGGCAGTAAATATAAACAAAGCAGCTTCGCGACAAATAAATTATATTGCGAATACGAAGCAAAACATGAAGATCGTATTCCATTATTGTACATTATTTACTGGGAATCATTCACACTGATAATAAGTTATTACTGGGAATCATTCACACTGATTATTAGTTATTTAGCTTAAGTGCACTTTTTTCACGGTTGTGTAATTTTCCCTCCTTTTCATTTCTGTTTATCCAGCAAAGTAATGTTACAGATAATCCATCCCACTTTGAAGAGCAGTAGATATCTGGAGAAGCACACTGTTGTTTCATCTTTAGCTGCGGTATTTATTTAGTGTCTTATCTGTTATTGATGTTGGCTGATTTGTTTCATTGTCATTTTTGTCATTTTACAGATGAATACATTGAACTTTGAAGACAATTATAATCAAGAATCAGGAATGAGGAACATGTATTGCCAAAGTAGGTTAGACATACAAGGAATTTGACATGGCCGGTGCATAACATCAGACAGTAAGAAAATGGGCAATAGGACAGATGAGATAAAATCACAGTGGGATAAAGTAAAAAGAACATTTTTCTACTGCGTTTTTACACCGGACTAGAACTTTTTTACTGCTAAATGCTACTTTTTTGGATAAGTTAATTATGTGCGGCACCAAAACCAAACATATTTAGACATACGGTCACTGTTCATCACACACACACACACACACACTTTTTCTGTCTATATCTGCAGACAGCTTTCTTTTAGGCCCCCTTCCCTCTTTTTTTTGTCTTCCTCACGTCGTATTCCTCCTTTGTGTCCTCCTCTGTTTCTCCAAGTGACGTCTTCCGCTGTCTCCCACAGCAACGCCATGGTGATGAGCTGGCCACTGTCATGTCCGGCGCCTCCGTTAGCCTCATCCCTTCACCTCTCTCTCGTAAATAACTTGCCCTCTTTTTTTATCTTTATCTTTCCCCCATTTTGTGGACATTTTATCATGCTGAAATGGTTCAGTTCTGATTGACTGTAGCCAGGTTGCAAAGCCTCAAAGGATGCTTGTTAAAGCTTCAGCATGACATACTATGACTTGTGTCCCCTCTGTTGTAGTGGGAAGCCGCAGCAGCCTTCAAGAGACTCCACTGTGAGGCGGGGCGACTCCAGACCGTCCCGTTGCTTACTGGTGACTCTGGACCTTCACCCACATTTCCGCCCAAGGTCATTTCAAGACAGAAATGTGCTCCACCACCTTCCGCTCTCTGCGTCACGTCCTTTGTTACTTCTCTGCACTTGAGGGCGGCCGGCCTCCCCAGTCCGAGCGCAGATCAAATGATGGTGGCAGGCAGAAACGCGACTGCTGTGCACGAGCGCGCTCACATTGCTCAGACACCTCTGCCAACAAAGAGCTGGACGCACTGCTGTGTGTGTGTGTGTAGCGTGTGCATGAATATTATGGGATGGCGGGCGGTGGTGTTGTCAGGCAGGGAAGGGGGGGGGGGGGGGCAGAGTGGGCGGTGAGCTGTGTGCACATGGGGGGATGGGGGGGGGGCGGCCCGGGAATATTATGGGATGGCGGATGGGATTGGGATAGGGAGGGAGTAGAAGGAGGTGTTGGTGACGGCATTGCACGTGAGTGCATGTGCACATGCACACGTGCGCATGCAGGGGGCCTTCAGGCGATAGTAACGGCGGACAGACGTGGGCCTTTGTTGCTTTGCGTTCTGGCCGTACCTTACACAGGGGGGGGGGGGGTGTTCCTGTCCGAGTCTCTTACCCCCGTCCACTGAAACCAACATGCAGGAAATACCATTGTTGACACAACAGAAATCTTTGCCGCCATGCACTAGGATCAAAATGAATGAACTTGTGCAGTGAGAACATTTATGGCCTTCCTGCAGCGAGCCACAGACCGACAAATCATATGGAAGTAGCTGTTTAACTGGGAGGAAAGACATTGTTTTTACTGTAAACAAAACGATCATTTGAAATGACAGTTGATTTAAATATTACATAGATAGATATTATTTTAAAATATGTAAGAACCTGATTTAATTTCATACTGTCACATTATGGCACATGCCCAAAATAGATCCAGTGAGATTAGGACGTGCAATTCAGAGGCGAATGCCGTCAGTAAGTCTCTATGCAGCGTGATTAGACCCTTTAAGTGCTCCTTCTGAGCCCCAATTTGAATTCAAAACTTTTCGCCTTGAAGGACGTTTCTGGTGCAGGTGGAAAAACACAAGTCTTATTTATGAATGAAAACCTACTTGCTTCTAACTTTCAACACATAACCTTTGCCCAAACATTACGTGACGAGCACCTGCCGTTACTGATGTAGACTTGAGCTCCTGTTGGCCTGTTTTGTTCTTCAGGGACTTGCAATTGCTTGTTCTTGATTAAAGAGTCATATGCGATGCAGTCTAGCTGTAATAACACATGAGTAGAGGAGTAAATGAGTTCAGTCTGTATTCAGAATGATTGAACTCACATGTAGCCTTCAGTGGCTCCCTCCGCGCCCTCATAACGTGCTTTTACTTTGAAACAAAACAGATTCTGAGCAAAAAGGATTATTTGCACTTTAAAAAGTAAGCAGCATGAAGCTGCAAAGCTGGAGCGGGCCTCAATGGACGTTTAAGTGAATGTATTTGACTATCTGTTTGATGATGTGTGCCTTTAATGGCATGTCTTGATAATTCTAGTACCCGAAGAAATATAATGTTCTCAGTCATATTCACTGATTTAATGTGTCACTTATGTCCAGCAACTAATTGACTACTTTACACACTGAACTGAACATGTTGTGTGTTTTATGAATCGTCATGCTTACCTTTGACCCCCCATCCCAACACAGCAGAACAAGCTACTGCCATGATTTACACCTGCGGGCCCCCTTGTGGACTTGCACACCTGTTGGCCCGTGTTGCTGTTGAAGGACTCGTCCATACAGTGACATTCTCTCTGGTCAGTGACCCGGATGTGGTGAGCAGCGACGGCCCTGTAACTGAAGGCCTCCACCTGCAGCAGAGGTGCTGAGCGCTCATTACGGCATTGGGACCCACATCCACCCGCAACCACCAGGCCAGGCCCACAGGAGGCCCGTTTGGACCTGCGCGCTGCACGCACGCAGTCTACCTGTGCTTGGATCACATCAACACATCAAAAGTTCTCTGACTTCTTGTCACGCTCGCTCCCAGATGGATGCTCGGTGAGTATTATGGTCTGTCACCGGTGCACTTGAGTTCCCCCCGGAGACCGTGTCAATAATGTCTTCCTTCTTTTTTCTTGTGTTTTTAGGAGTTGTGTATTATGGGATGCATGCTGGTACTGCTGGAGTATTATGGTCTGTTGAGGAGTGTAAGGGGGGGGGGGTGTCACCATGACAACGTGGGTTGCTAAGGGGGCCGGGGACTACTAGTGGAAAGGGGAAGGAGTGTGCATGCAATGAGCCTGGTGCGTGCATGTCTAGCAGCAGTGGTAGTGTGCGTGCCCGCGTGCGAGTGTACGCGCGCGCGAGCGCGTGGTGGAGGGGGGGGGGGGGGGTGGGGGCGGGCTGAGTATTATGGTCTGTCCGTTGCGAGGTAACTATGCAGAGTCCTGTGTGGGAGGGGGGGGGATTATTATGGGATGTCTGCCCCTTTGTGTGTTTGTGAGGATGTTAGCTAAGCTCTGCCTGTAAGGTTGGGGGAGAGAAGAGGGGGACGGAGCAACGTGTTCTGGGTCAATGACGGATCCTTTTTTAAAACGAAAATGATTTTATTCTGCTGATCATTGATCCAGACGCCTGAGCGATAAATGACAACAACTGCCGCACAAACAGCCCGACTTGAATTCATTCTCACACCGAGAGAGAGAGAGAGAGAGAGAGAGCGAGAGAGAGAGCGAGCGAGCGAGCACACCTCGACCCGGGACTGAGCCTACACACACCACAGTAAGTTTATAATGTGGGACGGTTGGGTTTTGCAAGCTTAAACTTTTCTTCAATGTGTTGTTGTTTGTTTAAACTCGCAAATGCGAAATTGAACAACCCACTTCCAATAAGGATGGATGCCACACGTAACTTCATTCACTCCCGTGTGCGCGCTGAAGATCTGCGAATCAACAGCAGATCATGTCAAAGCGCAGATAATCCAGTTATCCGACTTCTTTGAATACGCAGGTGGTCAATTAGAGCCGACGCCGTGTAAATGTGAGGGAAGGAGGAAGGATTGCGTTAGCTACCGACCAATGCCATTTATTAATTTATTTTCAGCACCCGCCGCCCCCTCCCTTTCCTGGACACCCCCGGTCCGTTCTCCAACAGTCCCACGTCATTTTCCCTCCTCCCTCGCCGACGGAGGAGCAAGGTTTTTAGGAGGGATTAGTTCCACAAGCAAAGCCGCGAAAATGTCGGGCAGCGAGGATGAGAGGGAAGACTTTGGAGCCGCGGACGAACCCTCACTTCTTCACGGTAAGCTCGCGTCTCTAAATCCTCTGAAGAAGGTCCATTTGTCTGTCTGGGCTAGCCGAAGCTAACGTTAGCTTTGGCTAGCCCGTCCGTCACTCGCCATTAGCGACTAGTTAGCTAACTTCTCAAGGAAGTGTCGATAGTTACTGATGTTATTTCCACACACACACACCCCCGCGCGTGTTTTATACGAGCGCGGTCGTTAACTGTCAAAGTTTTGGAGCTTCTTTAAAAAATAAATAAAATACACACAAGTTTCAACCTGTTTCTGTTTTTGTAGCATTCAGGGTGCGTGCGTGCGTGCGCGCGCACAGACGCTCGCCATCATGTGCCAGTGCGCGCGCGTGTCCGTTGTCCGCGCGTCTTGATCACGCGTTACGGCGGCGTGTCTCCCGCAGGTGGGGACGAGCTCGAGGATGCTGTGTCCGACGTGGAGGAGGCGCCCAAGTCGAAGAAGAAGAAGAAAGCCAAGAAGAGCAGCCGAGAGAGCAGGAGCAGCAAGAGGCAGAGGCCCGTCAGAGAGGTGCGCTTCAGCAGAACTTTTCAGTGCACCTCCTTTTTTATTAGGAGGTTCCGGCGTGTCAGAATTGACCCGGTAAAAAGATCTGTCCATCCAACAACAACAACAACACGTCTACTGGGTGCACACTAAAACAATCACGTGGGAACCCTCTGAGTTCTTTGAGTCCAGATCAGTAAAGTAGAGGTAAAAAAGGATGCATTAATTTTAATATTAATTAATTAATTAATACATGATGTTCAGCGTTAACGGATAATTTGTCGACATGAGGCAAAACACAGTTAACATGGCTAAAATCAAGTTGTTTTTTTTTCATGAGTAAATTCCAACAGCATCAACAAAAACAGTTCTCCGTTTAGATAATACACTAATCATCTTAAAGTAGCGATTTCAAAGATTTTCATTTAGAGATAGAAAAAGGCCACCATCTACCGGAGAAACCGGCAACACAATAGTGTTTGTGTCGATTGGAAGAAAGCTGATATTTATATATTCGCAGTTTTACAAGGTTTATTTGTTACTGTCACAGTTACTATATGTCCACTCAAGTCCTGGTTGATTTGTTATTTCTATTTGACTACAAACAAGGGAACGTTGATTATTGACTTGTAGTTGAATTTTTTTTTTTTTAGATCGTTTGCAATGTTCCGCATTTTGTATGTAATAGAAGACACGAGGAACACTGCCCAGATGTATTATTTTGAATTATTGGCCAATCAATCAACAGAAGAAGAATACTCAACTCTTTTGATAATCAGTTTGATGTTATGAGACCCTTTTTAAGGCGGTAATGCCAAACGTCTCTGGTTCCAGCTTCTTGCATAGGCCTTGACAGCAAAGGACTTTACATTTTTGCTATATCAGCAATGAAAAAGATGAATTGATTTTGAATATAAATAAAAGGTTGTTAACTTATTTTTTGTCAGTCGGCCAATAGATTCAGTGACTGATTGTTTTAACTATGCCTGTAATGAACTCTATGCTGACCATGTAGCGACATCATAGCGGAGCCGTGCGACCTCCACAACCCCTATAGAGTGACATATTTATTACTAGAAATCAAATTTTGATTTTCTAAAATATAAAAGCACCGGTGCCTAGGATTAATTCGCAAAGTGGCTCTTTGTGTTGCAGGAGTTGCCAGTCAGCTCCCCGGAGCACATGCTTGGAGTAGAAGCAGCAGATAGAGATGCAGACGAGGGAGGCGCGCGGTCAGCCAGCGAGGGCAGTGATTACGCCCCTGGGAAGAAAAAGAAGAAACGTTCCAGCAACGCCAAAGATAAGAAGAAAGGAGGTGCGGCAGCAGAGAAAGGCGCCTCGTCCAGCTCAAAGAGCAAACGTAAAGATCCAGAACCAGAAGACGATGACAATGACGACGACGATTGCCAGGTAAAGATTCATTCAGCTTCTGCTGATAACTAATTAGTCTGGGCAAAACATGTAAAATGCACCATCCCTTGCTGTTCTTTTCAACTCTTCCTTTCATGCTTCAGCCTAAAAGCTCCACCCAGCTGCTGGAGGCCTGGGGCATGAAAGACATCGACCACGTCTTTACTCAGGAAGACTACAGCTCCCTCACAAACTACAAGGCCTTCAGCCAGTTTGTCAGGTGAGAAGACCCCTTTTTTTATCCACCCTAAATACTATTGTACAGCCTCTACCATGTTATTTTTATGTATGGAAATATAAATAATCAATATGCATCTTGCATATTTTATTTCCTTAGACCTTTAATCGCTGCTAAGAACCCCAAAATTGCTGTGTCCAAGATGATGACACTAATGATGGCTAAGTGGAGAGAATTCAGCACCAACAACCCTCTTAAGGTACGATAAACCTGAACCGGTCCGATTTGTGTCTGACAGTAGAGAGCAGAAGAGTAGAGTTTCTCACTGTGTCGTCTCATGTAGGGTTCTGCCACTGCCAACGCGGCCCTGGCAGCTGCCAATGTGGCTGCGGCTGTAGAGAACATGGTGGTGGCTGGAACAGATGCAGGGCTGGAGGCCGCTGCCTCACCTGCACCTGCACCTGCACCTGCTCCTGCTCCTGCTCCCGCGCCGACGCCCGCTGCGCCGCCAGCAGCCCCGGCACCGCCACTCCGCAAGGCCAAAACCAAAGAGGGGAAAGGTAAAGTACTTGTTATTGTTTGGATAACAGTATGATCAAATGTAAAGATGAAAAACATATATTTTTTAATAAAAACTAAACTGTATTCAGATGAAGCTTTAATCTCTGTGTCTTGTCAGGTCCCAATGCTCGCAAGAAGTCAAAGCCCGCGGCTAAGCCTCCGCTTAAGCCCAAACCCAAGAAGGTGGCTCCACTCAAGATCAAACTAGGCGGCCTCAACAGCAAGAGGAAGCGCTCGTCGGTGAGATACTTTGTTGCCACCCAGTCTCCAATCATTAAATTGATAATTGTGCGTTCGATGTAACAAGCGATTTATCTCTTTCCCAATCTCCTCTCCTTCGCCGATTCTCCCTCAGAGTGATGAAGATGAACCCGAGGTCGACAGTGACTTTGATGACGGGAGTTTCTCTGTGTCAGATGGCTCCAACCGCAGCAACCGTCCCAAGAAGAAACCCAAGAGTGCAAAGAAAAAGAAGAAAGGTTTGCACGGAAATGTTACCTCAATAAACTTTGCCCCGTTCATCAGTACTGGACAGATTTCAGAACAGACAGTAGATCAATTTTAGAAGGTTTCCTTTTTTCCTGTATGTCTTTTTTCATCCTGCTCATTTTTTGTGGTTGTTCTCTCTCAGTGGAAACGGAGGATGGCGACGGCTACGAGACGGACCACCAGGACTACTGTGAGGTGTGCCAGCAGGGAGGAGAGATCATTCTGTGTGACACTTGTCCCCGAGCTTATCACATGGTCTGTCTGGACCCTGACATGGAAAAGGCCCCCGAGGGCAAGTGGAGCTGCCCCCACTGTGTGAGTATCTGTGCATCCGGTCCTCCTGCTACAAAAGATTTAAGTCCAATTCTCTTACTGGAAAGTTGCATTGACAGGGGGGTTGGTTGGTTTTTGTCAAATGTACTTTTTAAATGTTTTTTTCAAAATACCATTTTTTTTGTTCTCAATTTCTCTTTGTCTTCTGCTGCACCCCCCCCCGACCCCCCTCCACACTGCCCACCCCCTCTTGCTCATGGTCCCATCAATCCTTTCCTATTTCCCACCACATGTCTCACCCCCCATCCCCCATTCCCTCATCTTGTCCCTCCCCTCCCACCCTCCCCCCTCACATGCACACTCGCGCAATGCACCCACACCCCTCCCTTGTTTCCTTTCACTCCGTTCCGCATACCTTCCCTGTCTGCCCACCCTCCCCCCACCACCACCTCCTCCTCCACCACACCTCCCTCTGTCTGTAATTCTGCCACCAGGAGAAGGAGGGGATCCAGTGGGAGGCCAGAGATGAGCTGTCTGAGGCCGAAGGGGAGGAAGAAGACGACCGGAGGGATGAAGGGGTGGAGGAGGAAGACGACCACCACATTGAGTTCTGCCGGGTGTGCAAGGACGGAGGGGAGCTGCTCTGCTGTGACACGTGCCCCTCCTCCTACCACATCCACTGCCTCAACCCTCCTCTCCCTGAAATTCCCAATGGAGAATGGATCTGCCCCCGCTGCAAGGTGAGCGCTGGTGCACGTGAGTCTGTGCACGCCTGCGCTCACGTGGGCCTGTATGCGGATGCAGATTCCATCTTGTCCGCGCCTCCAGTATTTTAACTAAACCCCAGCAGCTTTTTTTCATTCCTATTGTTTTTTTAAAACCAGAAATTCTGATCAGTGCTCCTGTTCAAACATCATGTCCTGAATTATTTCCCTCCCCTTTAATACTTTCTAACAGTGTCCACAGATGAAGGGCAAAGTCCAGAAGGTAATAACGTGGCGGTGGGGGGAGCCACCAGCCCCCACGCCTGTCCCTCGGCCCGCTGATCTCCCTGCCGATGCTTCCGATCCCCCGCCGCTGGCGGGCCGCAGGGAGAGGGAGTTCTTTGTCAAATGGTGCAACATGTCTTACTGGCACTGCTCCTGGGTGCTGGAGCTACAGGTAGCTCTCTCCCTCTGGAATATTATCCACCTGTAGTCGATAGTGTGTACATTCTTTCTCTGCGCGCGCAACGTGAGGCAACCATGAATGCAACTGTCCCTTTTATGTACCTCCCTGTCGCCCAGTTGGAGCTTAACTGCCAGGTGATGTTCCGCAACTACCAGAGGAAGACCGACATGGACGAGCCGGCGCCTGTGGATTTTGGAGGTGAGGGTTATGAAAACAAAAGAACCAAGAGGAAGAACAAGGACCCGCTCTTTGTCCACATGGATCAGGAGTTCTACCGCTACGGCGTCAAGATGGAGTGGCTGATGATCCACCGCATCCTCAACCACACGTAAGACACGATCTCATGAAATACACATTTCACCCATTAAAAAGAGCACATTGAATGGAGGTTTCACACACCTGTAGAGCAAATAGTGATGGTACTTTATCATAACTCAATTTGATTGTGTGTTTCCTCTTTTCGTGTCAGTGTTGATAAAAAGAACAACATACATTACTTGATCAAGTGGAGAGATCTGGCCTATGACCAGTCCACCTGGGAGAGCGAGGACATGGACATCCCAGAGTTTGACACCTACAAACAGACATACTGGAATCACAGGTATACAGAGACTCACAAAATGTGACAATTCTTCTCAAAATGAATGCAGTACAAAATACATTTATTTTCTTATATTTCTGTCCCTTTTCTTAAGGGAGTTGATGATGGGAGATGAGGGTCGGCCTGTTAAGAAGCTGAAGAAGACAGTCAAAGTCAAGAAGGCAGAGCGTCCACCTGCAAATCCAGTTATTGATGTAAGTATTATAAAACCTTGAAGCAAAGAGTAAAACTCTCAGCCTTGGGTATAGAATAAACGTACTCTGCCATACAAAGTTTTTTCATTAGAATAACGAATTATAGAATGAAGCGTTAAGGGTATTCCTCCAGAATCAAATTTGCTCGATCCAGGACTGATGATTGATTTTCTTCTTTCTTTCTTGCAGCCCACCATCAAGTTTGATCGGCAGCCTGACTACCTGGACAGCACCGGGGGCACTCTGCATCCCTACCAGCTGGAGGGGCTGAACTGGCTGAGGTTTTCTTGGGCTCAGGCCACAGACACAATCCTGGCTGATGAGATGGGTTTAGGGAAGACTGTGCAGACCGCTGTCTTCCTCTACTCGTTGTACAAGGAGGTAAGAACAGTATATGTGATCGGCCCGCTTTCAGGGTTTTTCTGTTCTAAAGCCATTTCCAGTATCTGAACTGTCCAGTCTGCGCTCCCCTGTCAATCACTGTTAGTGGGAGAGGTTTCAGACATGTGACACACAGCAACTCTGCCCAATAAAGGGGATAAGCTCTAAGTAAGGAACTCTATCCTAAAGGCAGGGCAAGACAATAATCTTTTACATATCTTGTTGCGGAGAGGAATGTTGCATGTGCAGAAATGACAATCTAATTGTAAAGTGTTTTTGATTAAAACACAAGATAAAGTCTGCACATTTCACAATAACGTTGACTTCTTCCTGGAACAGGGTCACTCCAAAGGTCCCTTCCTGGTTAGTGCTCCTCTGTCCACCATCATTAACTGGGAGAGAGAGTTTGAGATGTGGGCCCCCGACATGTACGTGGTGACCTACGTAGGGGACAAAGACAGCAGGGCTGTCATCAGGGAGAACGAGTTCTCCTTCGAGGGAAACGCCATCCGAGGCGGGAAAAAAGCATCCAAGATGAAGGTAAGGAAGACGGTAGTGAATAAAGCAAGAGTGGCGCTATCAAATGGAAATGTTATATCTTAATGAGATAGTGTAGTCGGTTTTAATTGGTGTCCTGGATACTCGATTAAAGTGAATGCAAGGAGAGCGAGAACTGTCTCAAAACAGTAGTTTCTCATCCGCCTGACCTGTAGCTTCCGTTTTGATTATATTCTGTGTATAAAATGACAGCGTTTTATCTAAACTTCAGAATAGACTCTTCATGCTGCTGGTGTTTGGACTTAAATATGCACTGCTCCCTTTACAAAGGTTTAAAAAAAATAATAAAGCATATAAGTTGTGGTTCCGCCGGTTGCTTGCTTTTCAATATTGTAGTTTTGCAATATTGAGTATATATCTCCCTCTCTCTCTTTGTGCTTTGCAGAAAGATTCAACAGTTAAGTTCCACGTCCTGCTGACATCCTATGAGTTGATCACCATCGACCAGGCTGTGCTGGGCTCCATTGAATGGGCCTGTCTGGTGGTGGACGAGGCTCACAGGCTCAAAAATAATCAGTCTAAGGTAATAATGAGTGCTTCGTGTTTATCCGCTTTTTTAGATGTTATTCTGATTTTCAAAAATGAGCTGTGTCAAAATACTTTTTTTTTTTTCCTCCCTGCCTATCGTTAGTTCTTCCGGATTTTGAACAACTATCCGCTGCAACACAAGCTGCTGCTTACTGGCACTCCTCTTCAAAACAACCTGGAGGAGCTCTTCCACTTGCTGAACTTCCTGACACCAGTGAGATTCAAGTCAGTAGCCCCCCCACGTGTGACCACACCACAGCATACGGGCCTGAACACCAGCCCAATCCTATATTCATGTTCACTAATTCTCTTTCTCTCTGCAGCAACCTGGAAGGCTTCCTGGAAGAGTTTGCTGATATTGCCAAAGAGGACCAGATCAAGAAGCTCCATGACATGCTGGGACCACACATGCTCAGGAGGCTGAAGGCTGATGTTTTCAAACACATGCCTTCCAAGACTGAGCTCATCGTCAGAGTGGAGCTGAGTCCAATGCAGAAGTACGTTATTGAAATATTTTTATCAATATAGAATAAAAATATACACCCATTGAAGTTATACCAGTCGGCATTCTGAAGAATATTCATTGCCATTTTTCATCATCGCTACTTTCTGGAAGTCTGAGTGGTGAAATATCTGAGATATATTTTCCTTTTGTCTAAATTATTTATTGTCTTTTTCAATTTTCTGTCTTTGCTGTAAACCAGGAAATACTACAAGTTCATCCTAACGCGTAACTTTGATGCCCTCAACACTCGTGGGGGAGGAAACCAAGTGTCTCTGCTCAACGTGGTGATGGACCTGAAGAAGTGCTGCAATCACCCCTACCTCTTTCCTGCAGCTGCCACCGTATGATGTTCAAGTGTTAGGGGAACAAACTGTTTATTGTTGGTGGGGGGGGGGGGTGTCCATGTCTGAGTATTGAATCTTGTACGGCTCTCAGTTCATTTTGATTTCTTCCTGTGACTGTAGGAGGCACCGAAACTTCCAAATGGCATGTACGAGGGCAACGCTCTGACCAAGTCTTCTGGAAAACTGACGCTGCTCCAGAAGATGATGAAGAAGCTAAAGGAGGGAGGCCACAGGGTTTTGGTCTTCTCCCAGATGACCAAAATGCTGGACCTGCTGGAGGACTTCCTGGAGAACGAGGGATACAAATATGAGAGAATCGACGGGGGGGTCACCGGCAGCTTAAGACAGGAGGCCATCGACCGCTTTAATGGTACGCGCACTGTTAGTGTGGCAGGTAAACAGCTGCTCTGTTCGGCAAACCAGTTTCCTAATTTTCCTTCCTTCATTCCAACAGCTCCTGGTGCTCCCCAGTTTGCTTTCCTCCTCTCTACCAGAGCTGGTGGTTTGGGCATTAATCTGGCTTCTGCTGACACCGTCGTCATCTACGACTCTGACTGGAACCCGCACAATGACATCCAGGTACGCCGACCCTTGATTGTCACCTCATATCCACGTCGGGACGTTTGTTTGTTCGGTCGATAGGTGATTGTGCTGTTTGTGTCGTGCGTGTTCTTCGTAGGCGTTCAGCAGAGCTCATCGAATTGGCCAGAACAGGAAAGTGATGATCTATCGCTTTGTGACCAAAGCCTCTGTGGAGGAGAGGATCACGCAGGTCTGTGGGGGAACAAAAGGAACACTACAGGAAAATTAAAACGGTGTCGGGATTCTGTTTTCACACCTGCTCACCACTCGTTCGTCCTCCATCTACCCGCCCCCACCAGGTGGCAAAGAAGAAGATGATGCTCACTCACCTGGTGGTGCGACCCGGTCTCGGCTCCAAGACGGGCTCCATGTCAAAGCAGGAGCTCGACGACATCCTCAAGTTTGGAACTGAAGAGTTGTTCAAGGATGAACTGGGAGAGGGTGAGTCCGCCTGAACCCAATAACCGTTCTAACATACAGAATGAATTCTGTCATACACTTGCTGACAGAACACAACTGTTTATCCAGGTTTTGCATTCTACATTTAAGAGAATATCTGCACAGCAGCATTACATCTCGCACTTTAAATAGGAAGCCAGAGTGTAAAAAAAGACATTCCGCAAATTGTTTGAGAACATCAGAGGTCTGTTGAAAATCAGATTCAGGTACATAGTAATGGTTATCGGCTAAATTAAGCTTTATCAAACCACGAGCCTTTGCTTATTTAACACTTCGTTTGGGAGTCTGACGTTACTGTGACTAAATCTGCTCCCTTCCTCTTTCATTTGACTCATCCTGCTTCCAGGGGAGAACAAGGAGGATGACAGCAGTGTGATCCACTATGACGACCACGCAATTGACCGTCTGCTAGACCGGAACCAGGATGCTACCGATGACACTGAGATTCAGAGCATGAACGAGTACCTCAGCTCCTTTAAAGTGGCCCAGTATGTCGTCAAAGATGAAGAGGATGAGGTACTTTTTGACAGCTAGCTTTTCAAAAAAGTCTAAAAATGTCTTCAATTAGAGGTTTCTAACGAAAGAAAGGAATCTAATGCAAGTTTATTTCCATGATTGTTAATTGCTCTTTGCTCTCCGTGAGGAGGAGGAGGTGGAAAGAGAGGTGATCAAGCAGGAGGAAAGTGTTGATCCGGACTACTGGGAGAAGCTGCTGCGTCACCACTACGAGCAGCAGCAAGAAGACCTTGCACGGAATTTAGGGAAAGGCAAACGAACTCGAAAGCCGGTCAACTACAATGACGGCTCCCAGGAGGACCGAGGTATCCGACAGGGTACGGAACAGATGTTTAACCTCATCTATTCATGTTTGCGTGGTGTCGTTGTTGTAACATGGTAGTATTCAGTTTGCTCTTCGCATGAAATTAGATTTCTCACCGCTGTTGTTTAACCACCTTTTGAAATGTAGCTACCCTTTTATTCAATAATGCATTCATAGAAACTGAAAAGCTGTAGCACCCCCACCTGGCTGACTGCCGGGTTGGCACAAACTAAAGCTCCTAGAGGAGTTTGGATGTTCTTTATCTCGACTACCAATTAGTTTCTGCATTGGTCCTCTTCAACATTCCTGTCTGTGCTCCCTTTTAGACTGGCAGGAGGATCAGTCCGATAACCAGTCAGATTACTCTGTGGCGTCGGAAGAGGGCGACGAAGACTTTGATGAACGGGCTGAAGGTAAGACACAGTGTTTGGATCTCGGCTGCTAAGAGAAGAGGTACAGTGGGGAGAACAAGTATTCGATACACTGCAGATTTTTGTCCAGGTTTTCCCCACTTACAAAGCATGTTGGAGTCTGTCATTTTTATTATGGAAACTCTTCAACTGTGAGTGACGGAATCTAAAACAAATCCAGAAAACCCCATTGTATGATTTAAAAATATATATTTTGCAGTTTATTGCATGACGTAAGTATTTGATCACCTACCGACCAGTACGAATTGCGGCTCTCACAGACCTGTTGGTTTGTCTTTAACACAGGTGCACTCATTGTGTGTATTAACTGCGCCTGTTTGAACTCGTGACACCTGTCCACACACTCAGACTCCCAACTGCTCCACAATGGCCAAGACCAGAGAGCTGTGTAAGGACATCAGGGATAAAATGTCCTAGCTGGAACATGCTTTGTAAGTGAGGAAAACCTGCAAAATCGGCAGTGTATCAAATCCTTGTTCTCTCCACTGTATCTTAGTGGGTGTGCTTTTGAGCCACCACTATTCATCTGGAGATAGAGATGTTTCCACTGAAGTTGTTAGAGGTCAGTGGCCGGGATGTATTTGAGTTTAGGAGTTGGTCCCAGCAATGATGGAGACCCGGAGGTAGCCCTTCTTCTTTGAGCCCCAGTTCTCCCTTCCACTGACATCCTGCAAACCACCTCGACAGATGTTCATTCAGACAGCAGCGATGACGCGGTCGTTGACAACCTGTACAACAACTCACGAAACGCCATTCGCTGCTGCATCATCTGCGATGAGCGTAGAAAAAGAAAAGACTGAAAGACAAGGAGGGAAAAGGGAAAGAAGATTGTTGTCAAAGGTTTTTCAACCAGCTGAAATATCTACTTGCACTTTAAAGTTGATGTTTAAAGTTAATTTTGCTCCCTTAAAATGCCCTTAACAGGGTTTGTGTAGATAAGGCACTGTTCAGTATTTCAGATCAAATTGTTACTTTTGTATTTATTCATTTTCATGAAGTTGGTTTTATTTTATTTATTATTATTTATTTATTTATTTTTTGGCATCAGATGTTTTTTTTATTGATGGTCTTTTTTTAATTTGATTTAAAATGGCCTAATAAATGCCTCTGTTACAATTGAATAAAATAAAATCAACCACCACAACAATGCTTTCAGTTGTAAATGTTCTGAAAGCTTTACGCTTCAAGAAGAAGCGGTAAAAGTGGAAGAGTTGAGAGATGAGGAGGGACCTCAGGATCAGAGTGAGTCGGGATGAGTCGTAAGTGGAACATCTTCAAAGAGCATCTTTAAAAGATTAAGAACGCACACCAGGACACCTTAAAGTTAGATTTTTAGGAAATCTCTGAAATAACATTGACTGGAATGCCTAGTCGATCTCAGACGAACTCACTTTGTATTATGTCGCTTTAGCAAATGCTCGCAGACCAAGTCGCAAAGGGCTGCGGAACGATCGGGACAAACCGCTGCCGCCGCTGTTGGCCAGAGTGGGCGGGAACATCGAGGTGAGAATTGACACAAACAGAAAAACGATGACGAGTGCCTTCTTTTTTTAAATGTGATGGTTAAACGTGTAAATGTTCTTACCTTCAGGTTTTGGGCTTCAATGCACGGCAAAGGAAGGCTTTCCTAAATGCAGTGATGCGCTATGGGATGCCTCCCCAGGATGCTTTCACCAATCAGTGGCTCGTCAGGGACCTTCGTGGGAAGTCGGAGAAAGAATTTAAGTACGTTTTTCTACTCCCAACAGTCCCTCCTGACTATCAAACTTCTCTACTTTTACCAAGTCTGTAATAAACTGTCAAGCACTGAAAGTTTAGTTTTAAATGTCAAATTATTATTTTTGTAAAGAGATCAAATCTTAGAAATGTATTAATACCTAGCCTCAAGTAGTGTTACAGCTGACTTGGCTGAGTTTTTTTTAGTACTCAAAGCCTCGCTTACTCATGAATCTAGTGTATCATTGATGCTTACATTGTCTTTTCTTGGTTAACTTATTCAAAACGTTCCAGGAGATTTAGATATTTTCCAAATGTATTTACCGGGACATCCGTCCTCCTTCTTCACCGACTGTCTCAGGGCCTACGTGTCTCTGTTCATGCGTCACCTTTGTGAGCCGGGGGCGGACGGGGCTGAGACTTTTGCAGACGGCGTCCCGCGTGAGGGTCTGTCGAGGCAGCACGTGCTCACTCGTATTGGTGTGATGTCACTTATTAGGAAAAAGGTACGGTTGAGATCATTTAAGTATTTTCACCACTGAGTCGGCGATGGTCTCACCGATTCACTTATTGATTGACAGGTGCAGGAATTTGAGCATGTGAACGGTCAGTGGTCGATGCCCTGGATGGCGGAGCTGGAGGAGAATAAAAGGGCTGCAGCTTTAGCTGCAGGTGAAGACCCGAAGACTCCTTCTACTGGGACTCCTGCAGACACACAGCCCAACACTCCTGTGCCAGGTACACACACTTAATTATTAGGAAGCTTAATTCCATATGATTTATTCTTAAAATGTAGAAGGAACACTTTTGCAATGAGAACCATGATGTGACATGTGTGTTGTAACACTGTCTTTGTGGGTATCCTTTGACAAATGCATGCATTTTGATTTCCTCTTAGCCCCAACCTCAGCATCACATGCTTTGCCTCACAATGTAAGCCCCTAAGCATGTAGAGAAACCGTTGTGATGGGCCTCTCTTGCTCCAGGACATGTTTTGTGGAGCAAATCATTTCGCCGTTTTTCGACATTCGAGCCTAACATAACCCTGGAGGTTGGGAGACTTTTTGTTTCTCTGAAGGATATGTTTTAAGTATCTCTTGACTATCAGCTTATTTTCTGAAAGCCTCTGGTGGCTACAAGGGAAAAATGAAACGAGTACTAAATGGACTCATGACAAACATTCTATTTAGCTATTGACATTGTAATTTGTTTTTGTTGACGGCTACAACAGAAACAGGAATAAAATAACTCTTTGCATGTCCATGGTTGACCTGTGTTTTCTGTTTCTTGTCAGAAGATTTGTCAAAATCAGACGACAAGGAAGACGTGAAGAAGGAGGGAGAGGACGGCAAAGGAGCCAAAAAGACAGACGACCCAGAAGTAAATTCTGCTTTTCATTTCAACATTTATTTAGGTTTCCAGTAATGTATTATACGTTAAGTGCAGCAACATTAAACCTGGACTTTCAGATTTAATCTAATTCGACACTGACCGCCTTTCCTGTAGATTATCGAAATCCCAGATGAGTCTGAAAAATCCCCCGTCGTCGAAAATAAAGAAGAGGTGATGGACTCCACAGTGGGGAAGGAGGAGAAGGAGGCAGGCAATGGAGATGATGACGGCAAGGACAAGGAGGCGACTGATAAAAGCAAGGAGAAGGAAGACAAGGACAAGACTCTTGAGACAGAGAAGGACACTCCTGCCGAGGTCAAGGGAGAAGTTTCGGAGAGCAAGATTGATTCAGAGGAGTCTAAAGGTAAGGCAACAGTTCTGCATTCTGGGTAGTTTCCATATTTCCTCTTTTCAGCCTTTCTAACAGTGCCTCTCTTGTCTTAGCTGAGGAAGGGAAAGATGAGAAGATGGACACTAGTTCCTCTCCAGAGGAGAAGAAAGGTACATGGCCAAACTCGCCTGTAGAAAAAGAATAATAAGCTAAATGTACATTTTGGTGACCCGATTCTGTTGTTTTCTCACAGAGCAAAAAGAGGAGAAGGAGGCCGTAAAAGCAGACGAGTCCAGCAAACTGCAGAATGGAGAAAACGCCAAAGAAGCCGCCACAACTGCACCGGTGGTCAACGTGAGCGAAGAGAAGAAGAAGGCCACCAAGCAGAGGTTCATGTTCAACATTGCTGACGGAGGATTCACAGGTAGACACACCGTGCCCACACATACACAAACTTGTCTTTTTTCCCTCTTTAGTTTATGTCTTTTGACCTTTTCTGCGCTCCTTTGCAGAGCTTCACTCTCTGTGGCAGAATGAGGAGAGGGCGGCCACTGTCACCAAGAAGACCTTTGAGATATGGCACCGTCGCCATGACTACTGGCTTCTGGCTGGAATCATACAGTATCCTTTCCAAAAAAAGAATTCCTTGTTCATTTCGGACAGCGTGTGATTAGTCAAAAGGAGACCAGGGCTTTGTATTCAGGCCATATAATGTACAAACCCTAACTATCCTAAAAGGAGAGAAGACTAACTAAAGGTTTACATTTACAGCTTCACTTGCCAACGTGTAAACTTAATGATGCAAGATGATCGGCGTTCATATTCCTAAAAGCTGCTTGAGAAAACAAATTGCTGTATAAAACAACAACCCCGACGAGACAATAATGTTGTTGTTGCACTTGACCACGGCGTCTCTCAGACATGGCTACGCTCGATGGCAGGATGTGCAGAATGATGTGAGGTTTGCCATCCTCAATGAGCCCTTCAAAGGGGAGATGAGCAGAGGAAACTTCCTGGAGATCAAGAACAAGTTTCTGGCTCGCAGGTTCAAAGTAAGTTGAGCACTCTCACCAGTATCACATGTTTCCTTCGTGTGTCTGTGTGTGTTTTTTATTATATCTCACTGGGCCCGCTGTCTTACTTTGCTTCCTGTACAGTTGCTGGAGCAGGCCTTGGTGATTGAGGAGCAGTTGCGCAGGGCGGCTTACTTGAACATGACCGAGGACCCGGCCCACCCCTCCATGGCCCTCAACACTCGCTTCAGTGAGGTGGAGTGCCTCGCAGAGTCCCACCAGCACCTCAGCAAGGAGTCCATGTCTGGAAACAAACCTGCCAATGCAGTTCTGCATAAAGGTAAACCATATGTGATATCAAAAGAGAAAGTGAGAGTTGTTGTGCACATGGAAAATGTCAGGTGGCGTCCATCACTTTTCTGTTCTGCAGAATGACATTACAAATCCTAATTCCAACCAACCTGAGAGGTGACCACAGCCGTACGACTTCAAGTTTAAGATTGAAACTTTAAAATGGATCAAATTTGTGTTGTATTTACAGTTCTCAAACAGCTTGAGGAACTACTGAGTGACATGAAGGCTGACGTGACGCGTCTCCCGGCAACCATCGCCAGGATACCGCCAGTCGCCGTGCGCCTGCAAATGTCCGAGAGGAACATCCTCAGCCGACTGGCCAGCCGGGGCCCCGACATCAACGCCCAGAACCAGGTCTCGCAGCAGATGCAGGTGCCGCGCTGACCAATCCCCTCGCTCGTTTCCCCTCTCACCGACTCAGGCTAGTCGCCCTCAACCCACCGCCATGTAGCAGATGTCCTCCATCTCAACCGCCATGTACAGCACAGCCAGGTTAGTCCTCAACCTTCTGCACCCTCAACCCATTTCTGGACTCGGAAGAGCATCGGCCGTGCTGCTGGAACTGCAGATGCAAGACGGGAGAAAAAGGAAACGAGTCTTTCTCCTCCACTGGGATTCAGATGTAAAACCTTGTGAATCTGAACTCTGTCGTTGTGACTGAACTGTGGGCAGCGCCACTGACCTGTCCTGTTCCGTCTGTACAGCAGGGTCAAACATGTGTATGTAACTGTTTGTAGAATGAAGAAGCTAGGCGGGAGAAAAAGCAGCATGCTCGGAGTATACAGGTGCTTTGTAGTCATTTTTGGATTATTGAAGAAGTCAAGGGATTTTATTCTGCCCAATTTTGCCTTTAGAAAATTGTGATTTGTTTTTCAGTCATTCAACTTTAGTGTGTGTGTGTGTCTGCCTGTGTGAGTGGGTGAGTGTGAGAGAAACAAGGCATAATAATGTACACCTCTACTGCAGAACGCCCCCGCTGAGAGACTGTTACTGTCGTTTTTTTTTTACAGACACTCAGTTCTGTTACCTCTTCCTGTGTCCTTGCCCTCCATCCAAAACCTTCCCTCTTGTCGTCAGGTGACCCGATCCAGGATCAGCTCTCTGTGCTAAAGCCCTAACCAGCACCTCGACATTCCTAACTGCTCCACAGATTCGCTCCCTTGGAAACGCTCCCGGAGCACGGTCATGCAATAGCTACACGGCTTTTAGGTACATGGGATGGTTCTGAGATCGATTTAATTTAATTTCCTACTGTATATTGTTATTTTGTTTTACATAATTGAATATTATTATGGTTACCACCTTGTTGTTTCTATCATTGACGTTTGTTTTTATGGACTACAATAAAAAAAAGTCAACCGTTTTTTTTCTCCCCTCAATTATTATGGGATTGCCATGAAAATTGGTGTAAACATTCACGTTCCCCCGACGATGGATCAGTTTCATACAGCGTAATAAGGTTCAAATCTCAATTTCTTCAGCACTTAATGACACTTTAAAAGACCTTGAAGCCAATCATCCGCAGCTGCACGTTGCCAAACTAAGATGTTGAGCGTATTAAACAGCTAAAAACAGCATAGCATTCACTGTGAGCATGGAGACGTTCTGACGTCAAGCACAGCCTCACTGAGCCACCAGCAAGGCTGCAGACGTCTCTCTTAGTAAAGCATAATAAAGTATTCGTTGACAAATTAAAGAGCAGATGAGATGAGCTATGCAAAAAGTGATTCTCTCATTTGATGTTTAAGTAATGCTTGTGGAGAGAACTGGGAAAGGATCCTCACCTCCCATTCAACTGGAGGACGCTGATGTGTTAAAAAGTATTTTTGTCTGGGTTGTCAACCTAATTTAGGAAAGTGTAACTGTTCAAATAAACCCGTGGCGTCAAGCGAGACCTACTTTGAATTCCAACGTCGAGAGATGTGGTGGAATTTACATGGAGGCAAATGTCGGCCCGTAGGAGAGCTGGAAAAGCAGGAGAGCATTTGCACACGGAGGAGCTTGTGAGAGGAAGATCAGGGGGGAGAAGCTAACATGCACATTGTCTTCCTGTGGATAGTTGTATAATTGGAGTAAATTGCAGGGCGGAGAATTGGTCGGGCTGCGGATGAAGCTTGATATCTTATCATGAGAGGGAACGGCGACTAAACACCAGCGAGGCCGGGCAAGACCGGACATGGAGAGCAAAGAACAGTGGAGCTGAACTCGCTGTAACCGGACTGTCTCTGTTTGGAGAGACGGACGCACATCGTGGACGGCAGCGCTGAGGAGAGTCGGGAGAGAAGAACCCAGAGCACCAGTGAGTCGGTACAGAGTGCCCGAAATGTCTTGTCGGTGAGTATCTTGTATTTTCTTGCTATGTGTGAACTTACTTTATTTTTTTTAACATTGTCAACTCTGGTTTAGTGTTAATGTTTTGGTCTTTATTCGACAAGTGTTGCTGTAGTACTTACTACACAAAGCCTATTCACTTCACTATTGTCTCTTTGTATCTGCGTTTTGTGAAAAAAGAAGCCGGTTTGATATTTCCAAACATGTTCTATTGTTAAGGTAAGTGGAGGATATGGCTCAAATCCTCAATAATGCTATTATATCTTCACGGTGAAGAAACGAACCAAATGGAAATGTTAAAATCCAAATGATGCAACCATTTGTTTCCACCGTTGCCCACATGGATTAAAACAATAAAACATAATATAGGGTTAGCTGCTACGATCAAAGATTTCCAATGGTTGAAAAATCGCTAAAGTTTCATGGTTGTATTACATACGCAGTCCATGAATGACATCCCCAAATTATATATTTCTATAGAAATGAGAAAATCCTCATTCAGGGAGGAGGAAACCCTGAAAACGTGGATTAATTGACTAATAGTTTCAACAGTGTCAATAATATTTAATTGTTTTCCAGGTTTAGACGAAGAGGGAAGGGACAGAATGACGTGTACAGTATTTTCATATATACAGTGTGTCGTTATATATGAATAAGCATACACAGCGAATAAAGCTGATTCTGATATTCTGCTGAACAGACACAATTGGGAGCAAACGTCTGATTCATGCGACATATTCTACGCCTGAGAAGTGACTCTCTGCTTTGTCAGAAGGGAAGAGAAGCAACAAAAAAACATCAACTGATAAGCATAAGAATCTGTGAGGCGGAAAATGCAAACTGCAATAGCTGCGTTAACCACGAGCAACGACACCTGCTGTGTGTGTGTGTGCGTGTGTGCGTGTGTGTGTGTGTGTGCGTGTGTGTGTGAGAGAGAGGTGGGGGGTGTTACAGCAGTCCCTATACATTGTTTGTTTGTACTTGTTTGTAGGTTTTTGAACCGTTGTGAGCCTCACATGCTTTTGTTCTACTTCTACCCCCCTTTTCAAACCTCTTGTAGGTCAATTCGATTTGCAAGTTAAATGTTTGTTCCAACATTGTGTGGTTGCTAAATGTCAGTCTGTGTGTTGGTGCCATTTGGCAAACAAGCCTCCCTCCTGTTGCAGTTTGTGTTGCATTATATGGAAAGTAGCGTGTCCTGCGAGCCTCGATGTGCATTCGAGATACCAGCAAATCCAACTACTGGCCAAAGGGGGGGGGGGGGGGGGGATCTGCTTCACGCCACTCGGCTGCAGCTCTGGAGTTCCGCACTGCAAATGGTTTACCAGCTGGAGGGCAGCTCACACACCCACGAATAAGGAAGTGTTCTGTCAGTCTGACCTTTGTCAGGGACACCCACCCACCCACCCACCCACACACACACACACACACACACCTGGAACAAACGCACAACAGTGTCAGCAGACAGGCAGACAGGTAGGCAGGCAGGCAGAGGGGGGGGGAAGCTCCACTGATGTCTGCCAGACAATGTGTGGGCTTTTTCTCGACAGGCGCACACTTTACACTTTGTGCATTGTTCGTTCCAGTGACGAAGGTGGAACTGCCGGACGCTCACTCTCGCTCGTGATTCCCCTAATGAGTGGAACGGTTTCCGTCATCTGATGTGAGTTCTTCTGCCGCGGCAATTAAACAACGGCTCATCGGGGGGCAAGTTTTCAGAGGTCGACCCTGCTGCTGTTATGAAGAGTTTTGTTGTGGCGGTGACTTGTAACAAAAAGACACACCTCCCTCTGTTGGAGGAATTCAGACCTGTCAGCTTTTTTGGTTCCTGTCTTGCTTTCACTGTTTTGTGAAAGGAGATGTGAAAAGGAAGGAAGGGGGGAGCGCGAGCGCGAGATCGACAGAGAGAGGAGGGGAGACAGACGCGTGCAGTCCAGGCGTCTCGGGCGAAGTCTCAGTTGTTTTCAGAAGGCAGCCGAGAAGAGTAAGTGTTCACCCGCTTTCCTATTGGGGCCGAGAGATGTTTGATAGGAAGAGGGCCGAGTGTGGGCAAGTGCAGAAGGAGAGGAGGAGGAGAGGGCGGGTAGTCTGAGGGTCATTTTATGTGTGTTGTGTGATACGTGGGGTATTTTTTTTTTTACAGGTGTCAGACTGGAGGGTAAAGAGCAATAGCATGAGAACGAGTGTTGACTTCTGTTTATTGTGCTGCAGCGTAGTGGGGAAGTATCGATGAGCTGGGTGTTTCTTTATAAAGTTAGAAACACATGAAAGCAAAAAAACAACTACAAAGATATATACGTATTGACAGGCTTACGCTTGTCTGCACATGTGCAGCTACAAGTGACTCTCACCTACCGCTCTCCTTCTATTTGGTTCCAGAAGAAGCGAAGAGTCAACATGGTTCGGTGAGTCAAGCGCCCCCCCACACACCCACCCGCCGCCAAACTGTCAAGTGCTCCGTTGGTCGAACCCGGTTGTGTCCTCTGTGTTTTGTGCGACGATACTTCTCTGTTTCCATTCCTCCTTCTCCTTCTCTCCCAAGCTGTCTGCCCGTCCTGCTCTTGTTCCTCTGTCATGTGGTTTATGATGCGTCGCGCGTTGTTCAGTGTCTGTTGCGTAAAGAAATGTTTGTCCTAAAAGATGTACTAATTCAGTGATTTTGCATCCTCAATGTTCAAAGTCTTTAAAGGTCGTTCTCTTTCCCTTTATTATGAGTTGACGAGTCTTTTCTTTCTGGGACTGTGTTCTCTAAATAAGGTTTTCTTTTTAATAACCAAAAGCTAAATGGGGAAACACTTACTGCAGAGCAAACACAACCTGATTGTGCACGCACAGGGTTCCCCATTTTCAAAATTAGTTTTCTGCAACATTACAAGTTTTATTTTGTACGTTTTAAACACTGAACTTTGTCAAAAAATGTAAATAATTTAACCAATAAATAAAAGTGACAGGTTCAGTTTCAGGAAACCTATTGAAACAACAATTGAATATTTCGGGGATCTTTTTAACCGTTCAGCTCAGAGGCTGTAAGCCGGATTTGACCTAAACATACTTTTTCCACCCTCAACAAGCTCCAGGAAATGGTGGGTATTTGGCCGGAGTTGTTGCAATTACGTTAAATTGAGAAACTCCTTAGTGTTTTCTGGCTTTCAGGCTTTCAAGCTGGAGCTTTCCCGGATTTCTGTCGTTATAATCGTGTATATTCACAGTATGTTATTGAAGTGTTCTGAAAAGGTTCAATTAAGAACCGGTGCTAAAGATTGTTAAAGAAATTGTTAAAATATTGGTTTATACACTTATAAATAACTTGAATAGATTTCTTTTGGTCTCTAATTAGAGCAGCATTTTCTACAGAATGAGAAGGAAAGAATACAGTTATGATAATAAATGATAAAGACTACGAAAAAACTGAACTGGGAATGAAACGATATGAAAACCAGTTATGTTATCCATTAATAAAATAATTGTTTTTATCTAAAACATGTTACTAAAGTCACATCACAGGTTGCCAGGAACCACGGCGATGTGTTAATGAAGCATAAAATACCATTTTTACATCTACAAGACTTTAACAAGAAAAGCATTTGTAATACGAATTATATGTTGGAGGAATTGGGGGTTAAACTTTGCAAGACTGTGATGTGATGAATGGTAATTTATTGGTAAACCAGCCACAGTTAGAATGCCAGAAAAAATACTCCATCTTCTTCATGAAATAACCTTGTGCTCATTGTGTTTTCAATACAGAATACTTTAAAGTTATGTGTGTTCTTATAAAGGCGTCCGTGTTAATGATTATCAGATACAAGTCTTATCTGTGTGTGTATTAAGTGCAGTCATACTGAGTCTATTTTTACTCTGGATTCAGGTGGTTCCACAGAGAAATCACAGGTTTGGAGGCCGAGGAAAGGCTGAAGACGAGAGGCATACACGGCAGCTTTTTAGCTCGACCCAGCAAGAAAAATGTAGGAGATTTCTCCTTGTCTGTCAGGTAATAAAGGGGAAAAACACCCCGATCTCCCTTCTACATTTCTATCTCAGTAGCTTAGGTTAGAACCTTAACCTCCTTCTCTTTAAAATTGGCCTGAGGCTCAACCATGTGACATCTCCACTTAGCAAACCTTAAAGAATTTAAACAACAAGATCTTGTGGAAGCTGATTGATTGCTGTATACACGTATACTTCATTTTACTTGTTCTTTTATTGGCCGATTGAAATTAACCTTTAAACTTCACTGTTGAATAAAACAAACTGTTGCACAACTAGGATGTGATGCAAATATTCAGTCTCTGACTAGACGGAAACTTTTTCTTGCACTTTTTGGGTGCGATAAAACACGTTCTATTAATAAATGTGGCAATGCTGATACTGATGCTTTTTTCCAGGTGTGAGATTGCGTTGATGTGGTTGTTCAAGTTAAACTAAAATGTCTTTACCGATGAAAAAGAAGAATGTACGTTCTTAAAAATACAGATAGAATTCTAATAGAATAAAGGCAGTGTTTATTCCTCAAAATATCACCATATAAAATAAATTGAATCCCAAAATGTGATTGACCAAATAGCACGTGAATTTTATTTGACTTTGATTTGACTTTTATCCAAGTTACTTCATGAGGTTCAATTGATGTAAAGATGATCTGCTTATACACTGATCACAGTGCTACCGATCACATAAAGTGTTGTTAAATTAATATATATATATATATATATATATATATTAAAATAGATGTCTGTACCGCTGGAGGAATAAACTGAATAACTCCAGTGTTTTCTCACAGAGACATACTGTATAGGTTTGTGATAATATCCGTTCCTGTCTTTAAAATTTGTCTTTGAGACTTAAAAGAAGGGCGTAACGTACATTTTTTACATGTTCTCCTTTTCACGAGTTCCTCTTAAGTCACAAAGACAAATGTGTCACACTGACCGCTGCCTTTTGAATGAATTAATGAATGTGATGTGTATGGAAGGACAGTGGCACTCCCACCTCTCCAAATCAAATGATTTACCAAAAAAAACATATTCAAATAAAAATATTCCTGGTCCCAACTAATAATAATTATGTCTAATTATAATAATTAGGTATGATTATTATTATTAAAGTTAGACAGCCAGATTACTACGTTGATTAAAGCAAATACTGAAAGTTCAAATGTTTGTGTCAGAGAACACAGATTCCTGTATATTGCACCAAAACACATTTTATCAATCTGTGTGTTGTTGGAGGAATATTATTCTGCAGTTTTAACTGTCGTAGACAGATGTTCGGTCACCTAGAAGTTTTTGTCAACGAAAAACTGTTGACAAAAACTGTTGACTGTTCTAAACCGGCTTGTCATCTCCTCAGGGTGGGCGATCTGGTGACCCACATCCGGATCCAGAACACGGGAGACTACTACGACCTGTATGGCGGGGAGAAGTTTGCCACTCTGTCGGAGCTGGTGGAGTACTACACGGCCGAGAACGGAATCCTGCAGGACAAGGACGGCACCGTCATCGAGCTCAGATACCCCCTCAACTGCTCTGACCCCACCACAGAGAGGTCTGTGCATGCTTACTTCCCGATGTTGAACCTCATTCAGGTCAATTTGGCTCACGGCCTCCAGCTTCTCTCAGGTCGCTCCACCGGCGCTCTCGGGTTACGTGCAATTGTTTTTGGTTACGTGGTTGAGTCGATAAAATTAGAGTGTTACTCCTTCTACAGCTGTTTATTGAGGATAATTACGCTCATTTGTGGGTCTGATGTTCCATGAGGTCTTGGGTGAAGCCTCATTCATTCCAACATCTGGCCCGCTGCTGCAGCTCATCAAAAACCCCAAATCTATGATTATGCAAAAAGATTCCAGCTTAGACGCCCATGTCCATCCATGTCCTATGTGCTTCTTTTCCAGCATATAAGGAATAGAATAATAGACATTACAATATTATTAGTGATTATTTATCCCTGCGATCAGTAATTCAAAGGCTTTGTGTGACTTATGTAAGCAGTTATTCATGTATTCAAACCTGCAAATACCATCCCTTTTAATTCAAATAGTTTAATTTCATTATTGGTGATAACCTGATACGAGGCCCACTATTGCTTTTTATGTTAATGCATTTTTCTGAATCACATTGGCTCTGGTTACTGGTTTTAATTTTGACGTAAAGTAGCAGCATACACTCTTCACACTTTAGTTTTGACTGAGATTACATAAAAATATGCTTTTGAATTCATGCATATCGCCGTGAGAGTATTGCTCCTTTATTAAGTTTCAGTTGTACCGATAGTAGCTGTCGTAGTGTCTCTGTTTGCTAAATATAGCTTTTAGATAATGTGACAAGTCTGTGTTTGCATCCACAGCTGACCACATCAAAGACTGCGTCAGGTAGCTGCTAGTAAACAAGTAACACATATGTTTGTTGAATGCACGTGAAAAAAAGGCTATCAGAATTTTTATCCAAATTCCATTAATGCTGACGATGGAGTTTGTTTATTGACGGCGCTTTCTTCCAGTCGGAAACATTGTGCGGTTAACGGTTGTTAAACTAGCTTAATACCCAACTAGTATAACCTTAAACGTTTGCACCTCTTTCAAGAGCCAAGGAGGACGCCACTTGCTATGGTATGTGTGTGTGCGTGTGCATGTGAGTGTGTGTGACTTTGTACTTAGCCCTAGCTGGCTCTGCCCCCTGACCCCCCCCCTCGTCCTTCTCTTTCTGTCAGTTGTCTAACTTCCCTTTTGTTGCTGCGGTTGGAAACTTTAGGTTTTGACACAGTTTTGAAAGCAGTGGCCAGAGCCAACGTGTCTTCCTCTATTGCACACTCCATGTTCTTGCTCGCTCGCTATCCTTCTCATCTCACACAATCTCTAACTCTCATCTACAATCGTGACTACAAACGCGTCAACTCACCCTTAATGTTCGCGCATGTATTGAGCTTATCTACTCTTGGGGAAAAAAAAGGATAAATATAGTTATGACATTACGATTTCGGCATTAATGGCGGTTCTAGGTGGAGGAAACCTGGCTGACGTGTTTGCCCGGTAGTCTGCTGTCCTCTTCTGTGAAGTGCAACCTTTCCCTCGACAGGCTATTCTTCAGCTTCTGCAAAACCGGGACACCAAATGTATTTTATGTCTGCAGGTGCTTCATGCAACCTGCTTTAATTTAAGTGCAATTTCAGTTTCTGTGGATATAATGTTGTTTGACAAGTTAGTCAAAGAACTGAATCAATAAAAGCGTGTGAAAAAAGGCATTAAGAGAGAAGGCAGCGTGTGCGATGGAGAAAGGTGTATGCATGGGGAGGGGCGGGTTATATGTGGTTGATACATATGGGGTGACAGGCTATAAATACTTTGTCCTCTTAAGCCATGAAATCTGTCATCAGAAATTTTCCGACCGCAAAGCAGGAAGTTCAGAAGAAGAAATCGAGAACAGTGCCTAAAATTAAGTCACAAACATGGCCTCTGATAATTCACTGCACAAAGACGCGCGCACACACACACACACACACATGCAGTTTGCTGGTGGACAGAAATCCAGCCTGCATCTGTCCATGCTGTTTTTATCAATCCACCTGATTCTTTTGCGGCTTTCTATTTCTACTCACTAGGGGATGGGCAGCTCTAGCATGCAGTGTACCACATCAGTGAGTCTGACAACCGCTCAGCTCTGTATAGATGTCTACATGTAATTCCCAGCCTCTGCGCTAAGGGTTCTATGCTCACAATAAGCAGTCAAAAAAACAACCCAAGGAGGATGTTGTTTAGCTGCTGCGCGCAAAATGTCAAGCTTAAAGCTCAAAGAAATGCAATTACAGGTCAGCTCGCTGCATGAGGCAGACGGTGTCCTTTGGAAGGTCGTAACCACAAACAAACTAAAATGTAAGTGAAATGTGCACGCATACGGAAAACACTCATTGCCCTTTGTCCCTCTCAGGTGGTACCACGGCCACCTGTCCGGGCAGAACGCGGAGAAGCTGCTCTGTGCTCGGGAAGAGTCTGGGACCTTCCTGGTCAGAGAGTCGCTGTCCAAACCTGGAGACTTTGTCCTGTCGGTTCTGACGGACGAGAAGAGCAAAGCCGGAGGAAAGAGGGTCTCCCACATCAAGATAATGTGTCAGGTAGGTGTTTGTGTGTGTGTGTGTGTGAGAACATGGGTGCATGTCACATGCAAGACCATTAGTACATGAAACTTGGGTTTGGTCTTGGTCAGTCTTCTACTTTGAATATACAGAATTAGGATTCACATCATGTAGAAAATGTTGGGGTATTCCCACAGTTGTGCAATGTGCTGTGAGATTGTTTTCTCATTTCCCCTCGCTTTGGCAATATCAGACTGTTATATTTTAATTGTTCATAGATGGCAGGCACAGTTTCAGTAAAGATTTTTCCCAACAGTTGTTCTTGCTAATTACAGTTTTTACTTTTTCAGTAAAAACAATACAATATGCGAACCCAAAAGCTGCATCTTGGTGTGTTTTACACTGTGCAAAAAGCTGCTGGTAATATTGACACTGTGACACTATTGGCAACAGGTCACATGGTCGTCCTCTCAAACTCATTTTCATAGATTGTGTCTTTCCGTTATCACCTGGGCGTTTGCATGTTGGCGGTTTAGAGAAAACAGTCTGGCTCATTCCTGTGTAAGCCTTGTTTTTAGGCACCGCTGAGGTGCAAACGATTGATGGTGGATTAGTGGAGGGGTCACACTGGCCTTTACATGAGCAATTAGGGCCGAATGCTTTATGAGGCTATAATGTTATTTTATTAATTTCTATTAATGTTCCTTTTGTCTATACTCTAGAGGAAATGTACAAATGCAAAATACGTCACTTCTATTAAAGTGCTCTTCTTATAAAACGTTAGTCTTTATTTTTAAACCAGTTATTTTGGGACAACCTCTGATGAGTGGCTGATTTTATGCTTCGATGCTTTTTTTTTTTTCGTCTTCAGAATGACAGGTACACAGTTGGAGGTTCAGAGATGTTTGACACGCTAACAGACCTGGTGGATTACTACAAACGCAAAGGCATCGAAGAGATTTCCGGTAACTGGGTGCATCTCAAACAGGTGAACTTCAGTGTTTCACATACAATTGATATTAACTAAATCATTTGTAACGTGTGTGTGCGCGCAAATTCCACAAGTTGAATGTCAGTGAGCTGTGATAAACAGAAACGTGGTGTTTGTGAATTATTATTCGAAGATGAACAGCACAGCCGACAGGAAATATCACCCACAGCTTTGACTTTACGTGGCCTTACTGACTGATGCCTTCAATTGGCTCAAATTTCCTTTCAACTATATGATCAGACTCTCACTTTCTCCGTCTCTCCGTCTCTCTCTCTCTCTCTCTCTCTGCCGCTCTCTTCTGCAGCCGTATTACTCCACCAGAGTGAATGCAGCAGACATCGACAGCCGAGTGAAACAGCTGGATCTGACCACAGAGCAGGAGGAGGAGGGCGAGGGAGAGAAGAGCAAGGCGGGTTTCTGGGAGGAGTTCGACGTAAGATCTCACCCGGCCTCGTTTATGTTCACGGCGACTTTTTCTTACAATGAATAAGAACCACAAGGTTGTACTGAAGACTTCCTAACTGTGCGGCAGAACTAGAGGTATTCTACCACCGTCATGTGGTCCAGATGCCGTATTACACGGTGACTCATCAGAGGATTTGAGTATCTACTGGATGCCTGATCATATTAAGTTTACTTTAAAGCTCCAGTTTCAAGTTTTAATCTGTAGTTTACTTTTAGAAACAGTCTAATTGACATATTTGATACAGAATGTCACAACTATTTAATAACATACTGTTAAATATTAATATGTAGTAGGAACTTGGAGCACAGAAAGCATCACACAGTCTTCTCTCTCTCCCAACAGGCTCTGCAGAAGTCTGAGGCGAAGGTGAAAAAGAGCAGAGAGGAGGGTCAGAGACCAGAAAATAAGAGCAAAAACAGATACAAGAATATTCTTCCCTGTGAGTTTTGAATCCTGTCCGTAACATTTCTTTTTCAAATTAACCAAACCGTACAACACATTTCGACTGACATTGAACAATTGTCCTCGTTCTCCCTCCGTGTCCTCACTCTGTCCACTTGTTCCCACAAGTCAATGACACCAGGGTCCCCCTGCGGGGCAGGAATGCTGATGTTGTGGGTTCAGATTACATCAACGCCAACTACGTCAGAGTAAGTCTCTAAAGTCTGTGGCCTCATAGTAACGACAACACAAGAGGACAGAGCAGTCGGATATTCTCTGCTTCTACACCTAAAGGTCCATGTCTGTGTATTGAGCACCGTTCACTGGTTCATTGTGCGTTTGTAGAACAACCTGTCGGAATCCGGGGCTCCCAAAGTCTACATCGCCACCCAGGGGTGCCTAGCAACAACCGTCAACGATTTCTGGCAGATGGTATGGCAGGAGGACACACGGGTGATCGTCATGACAACAAGAGAGGTCGAGAAAGGCCGGGTCAGTATCAAAACAAGAAGTATGAAAGCAGTGTTTGGGCCTCAAGCGTGTTTTGTTCTTTTAAAAATTACTAAAAGCATTAAAAACAATTGACTTTGGTTAAGTTAGTGAATATATGAATGTACAGAAACCTTTTCTGTACTTTTAAGTGCAAGTTCAAATCCATGGGGTCAAGTGAACATATTACAAAAGGCTAATCATGACAAATAGTGATAAAAGCTGCATTGTAGTCTTGCAGATAACCAATAATTTACTTGATTTATTGTTTATTGCAGAATAAGTGCGTGCCATACTGGCCCGATTTACAGACCTCCAAGGAGGTGGGTCCATACGTGGTGACCAACAATTCAGAGAGGGAAGCCGCTGATTACAAAATCAGAGTTTTGGAGATCGCTCCCGTGGACCAGGTAACCTGCCACCACCAATCTCTGACCTCACAGCACCCAACCCCCCCCATGGACGCGCGTGTACAATGCTGACTTTGTCATCTTAATCCCACAATTGTGTGTGTGTGTGTGTGTGTGTGTGTCATCCACAGCCAAATCAATCCCGTACTATCTGGCACTACCAGTACATGAGCTGGCCTGACCACGGCGTCCCTCATGAGCCAGGTGCCGTGCTAAGCTTCCTCAGTCAAGTGAACGGCAAACAGGCCGACTACCCCGATGCCGGACCCATGGTCATCCACTGCAGGTGCTCACCATGTTGTGACACGTTTTGTCAAAAAGAAAATCATTCAAATCATCACTTTTTAAAGGCTGGAAAGGTTTTTTTTGTTAACAATGAAGTGATTTTCAAGACATTTGTCAACTATTTTTTTTCCAGTGATTGACTGACGGAATGTAAACAGTTAATCTGGTTATTTTGTAAGACATAATGGCGCATTTGGAGATATAGTGTCACACGCTATCAGGAGCATGTAAATCCTTCTGGCGTGATGTTGACATCACAAAAAACATCACAGCACTAGGTTTATCTTAAATCGGGTGATAACACACTAAGGTTTATGATTAAAATGATTATATATTTAGGATCAAGATTAGTAGTAGTGGAACAAAAAGCTTTGAGTCAACTGACATGTTATCCTCATGGAATTTTCCCCATGTGATGTTGTGGATACTGAGGTAATTTGTAAAGTTTTAAAACGTGTTGTTTGAATGATAGTATGACTGTTGTGTGAGTATTTTGGTGAGTAAGCACGCAGCGAAGCCCCACAGAGCAGCTAGCATGGTTGCAGACTTCTAGTTGCGTTAGTAGAGGTGACAAAGTCTTGTTGGATTGATGGAAGGATATATATTAACTTTGCTTCTTCTGTGAATTCCTGCAGTGCTGGAATTGGTCGAACGGGCACGATTGTGGTGATCGACATGATCATTGAAACCATTGATGCCATAGGTAACTTTTATTCATAAAAACAAAACCATTCAAAATACACCGTTTATTTTTCCTTTCTCGACGGTTTCATTTATCCCACTGTAGGTCTGGACTGTGATCTTGACATCCCGAAATACATCCAGATGGTGCGAGAGCAGCGCTCCGGGATGGTGCAGACAGAGGCCCAGTACAAGTTCATCTACCTGTCTGTGTCCGAGTACATACAGACCACCAAGGCCAAAGACTGCGCCTCCATGGTGAGCAACGGGGCCGGGAAAATGCACGAAAAGCACTACGGACTTAGTCGGTCCGTGTTTCAATAAGCCTTTGCGACCGACTAGCTCAATGTCAGCAGAATGATACGTTATCAGAGAGCGACTTGTGAAAGATGAACATTGACCCAGGGGCAGAAAACAATCCACTCCACTCCAAAAAAAAAAAACAGTCGCATGAACCTCTCGGTGTTTGAGTAATCCTTCAGTCACATCAGAAATGTTCCTCTCTTCCCCAGGAAACCGAGACTGAGTATGGAAATCTGCAACTCAAACACCAGCCGGTGAGCAAGAAGGTCTCCAAGTGAGTGAGCGCGTGTCTCTGTCTCTTAAAAAGGGATAAAAACAAAAGTGTGTGTGACGCATTTGAACTGCTCTCACTGTTGCCCAACGTTCCTTTCAAAAACCCCGTCTGCAGGCAGTCAAACCATGTCGAGATAAGGACTTGTGGGGGGAGGGAGGACTCATTGTAGTTGCAGCTGAACTTCACGTCAGTTTTATTGAATGTTGTCTGAGGGACTGCGTCGCTAATCATTATTCATATTCAGTATTAAATGTTGGGGAAAGTGTATCTCGTGCATTTCCAACCACATTAAACAACCATTTTTCTTAAAAAGAAACAGTTTGTTGTCGCTCTGGAATACTGAAACTGAAGACAATAAACTAAGCTGTGGAATAAATCCTTACAAGCTGATTACTGCCGTTCCAAACAGTGTAACAAAGCACCAGTATTTAGCAGTACCGTGCTGTTAACAGGGGGCCTGCAGAGCAGTGTTAAGTCTGTCCACCCTGCCAGAGCCGAACGAAATGTCTCAGCTATTGCATGGATTGCCATGGAAGCTCGGTGATCCTCTCAATGTTTCTCCATTTCCTTATTTCTCTGTAGGCATTGAAGCAGCACTATCAGATGAGAACCACGCTTCCATAAAGATGAATAGTTCCAAAAATAAACACGTTATTTGAAGATTTTTATTGGTGTGATGAGTAAAAAGACACGGCCAGATCCTCCAATTCCCACAGTACAACTTAAAACATATGCAATCAGGGTTTATTCTTTCAATTCCCCTCCTGAGCGACAGAAAACATTACACAACTTGTTTAACTCCCCATGAATAGTTAACTGAACCTCGTGTTTTACGTACGAGTCAAGTGTCCCTTCACAGGACAACAGAAGTGATGATGTACAAGTGATTTGGGCTTCAACTATGGACCAAGTTGTATAGTAACTAACCAATTAGGGAAGAAAACAACGGAACACAACACTTAACAATCCGGCCCAGAACGTTGTAAGCGTTGACGCACTTGGACCTCCGAGGGCTTTGAGTGATTGATGGTCAGCAGTTCTGAACGTTCATTAACACTTCAAGCATCTTCTATTCGCTTCGAACTAAACTAGGGGAAATCAATGTGGGCTGCGGATTGAATCTGAAGCAATAATCACTACTGTGTTCTTTTCCTTTATTACTTCCAGAAACAAGGAGGATGTTTACGAGAATCTCTCAAAAGGAAAAAAAGATGTGAAGAAGTCAAAGTCAGAAAAGAAAAGTGGCTCCGTGAAGAAAAGATAGATGGATGTTTGTTTCTCCACAATATTCCACGTTGTTATATTTATGCAGGCCCTTTTTTGTATTTTAGTGGAGACAAAATGAAAATGCATGAAATTAAAGATAACCGGTCGACATCTGATGGGTCACATAAATTCTTTGTTGCAAATAAAGTAATCGTGTGAACATTGCCTGCAATTTTCTTTCTCAAAATTTCAGTTACAAACTCATTAATTGTGGTGTGCTTCAGTATTTAGAAGCAGTCGTGTTTTAACAGCAGATGTAACAAAATGTCCTCTTTTAAAGGTTAAATTGTTTATTGGTTATTAGAACCGCAAGATTAATCGCTTTTTATATTTAGATTAGTCTAAACAAGCGATTTATTTGAGTTCTACACGGACACATGTTTGATTTTATTCCCATTTGCTTTCATCCTACGCTCTTTGTACACATCTACAATAATATACACATTATTCTGAAATGGGTCTTGATAATCTGCTCGTTTACTTTCTCAATTAAAATCAATTCTGGTCCTTATACTTTTGCGCGGTGTTGACTTTTATTCTACACGGCGTGTGAAATGAGCCCCACTGGGACAGGGAACGTCCTGGTCAGCTCCCAGCGGAATGTAGCAATGAGGCTCAATTCATCCCCACCAGCAGCACCACCCACATGCGTTTAGGGAGCCGAAGCACCGCCTCTGAGGGGAGATGAGCGAGCCTCCCCCCTTTAAAAAGGGATACTAGTGAAAAAAGAGAAAGGAAAGCACACGCGCACACGCACGCACACACACACACCATCGGCGAGTCGCGGCAGACCGAAAAGGACCTGCACAAGTCCGGCCGGAGTCTCCACCCGAGAGGACGTCCACAGAGCAGACACACGTTGTCCACACGTTGCGTAAGACAACGTGAGAGCGACGCGTCGGCAGATCTGCTGCGGACTCGAGGAGAAGGAGAAGAAAGAGAGAAGCAGACGTTTCTGTCCTGTCTGAGTTTTTTGGAGGGGAACAAAAATGTCTAAACCCGATTACAGCGGCACGTTTCACATGGTGGAGCAGGAGAATATGGACCCGTACCTCGCAGCTTTAGGTGAGACTCGCACCGCAAACAACAACAAATGGGCTTTTTGTGTCCATTTGAAGCCCGCGTTCACACAGTTGTTGCACCTTTTGTTTTAAAACTTGCATTGCATTGACGTAATCGATGACTGCACAATGTTGATCATCTTCGTTTTGAAGCTGTAAATTACATTAATGAAATGGAATCACCAGTGTCCTTTTCATGACCCCCCCCCCACACACACACACTCATTGGGTTGCATCCACTTTGTCTCTCCCCCCAGTGTGACAGGACAAAGCTCCCCTTTTCAATAAAGCAACAATAAAGTGCCTCTCATGTGACATTAACCATGCTATCGTCTTCTCCCAGATATCAATTTTGCCCTGAGGAAGATCGTGTGTTTGTTGAGGCCCAGCAAGGAGATTAACCACGACCCGGTGACGGGGGCCATGAGGATCCGCACTCTCACCACCTTCAAGAACTTCAACATGGATTTCACCATCGGAAAAGAATTCACCGAAGACTTGGGACCAGTGGACGGTCGTACTTGCCAGGTGCGCGTTGTTGGTCTGAATATTAAACGTAGTGGCGTCGGGACGATACTCACTCTCTTTGCACTAGAAACATCTGTAGGATATCACCATATAACTTGGTGTACAGGTTTGCTTTATGTGATTTTAATTGGGAAAGTCTGCGGAAAGTCAACTGGGCCTCCAGCTGTGTTTTTGTGCTGTGGTTCCCCTCCGCGGCCTCAGACCCCTTTGAGCCCACAATGAGTAATGTTTTTTTTTACCATGAAAAAAAAAAACTCATGCGAGCTGCTTCACATACTTATTGCATGCGATGACACAACGCGTATGTCTTCATGCAGACTACAGTGAACTGGGAAGGGGACAACCTGATTTGCGTACAGCGCGGCGAGAAGGAAGGACGGGGATGGACACACTGGCTGGAGGGTGACAAGCTGCATTTGGTAAGTATGTACAGTGTGAGGACGGAGAGGAAAAGGAAACGAGCAAACTGAAAACGCTACAGGAAAAAGTTTAAGTTCATCTGCTAAACATGCAAATGAATCAGGGTTTGGGAGTCATCGTTTCCTTATTCCGTTGCTCAACAGTCCTTCTGTCTTTGTGTGGAGGTTCGTGGGGCTCCGGGCAAGTCAACTCCGAGAGAGAGCGAGAGAGGGTTTCTTCTCGTTTTGTAAAAAGTCTTGAAGTTTACAAATAATCTCTTAATGCTGATTAAGATTTCAGACAATCTTACTATTGTCTCACGCGCAGGATTTCTAATTGCCGTATCGCAGCTAAGACAAAGCGCCGGGTTGTTTTAAATTTAAGAGGATTGGGGAAAAAACTGCTGGGGAGGACAAGGCTCTAAAATGGTGGATGTTGAAGGAGCAGGGAGAAAATAATAAAGAGTGAGTGAGAATAAGGGGGGAGCCAGAGGAGGAAGCAGGGGAGTGGGGTCAATGGAGGAGATGAGTAGAAGGGGAATGAATGGGAGTCTGAGTTTACAAGTTCAGAGAGGGGGAGGGATTGTATGTTGTATACAATCCTGGGTTTGTTGATTACATTTTTAACTATCCTTTGATGTGAACAACAGTGTTACTATTAATTTACACCCCCCCCCCCCCCCCCCTTCCCCTCCCAACCCCCCATGTGGTCTTTTCCTCTCTGCAGGAGATGAGAGTTCAAGGCGTCGTTGCCAAGCAAGTCTTCAAGAAGGCTGTTTGAAGTCACCGCTGATTTGTTTTAGTGAATTTATTCTCAGTAGAACCGACTCGGTACAAGTCTGAATAATGTTTATAGAGTTTTTTTAATTATTGTAATCAACGTTTTTTTTAAATGTCAGAATTAGATTGAACATCGTTGAAACATGTACATCTTAATCATCTGTTGGTACTAACTGAAGAGAGCAGTGGAGCAAAAGAGCTTTCCTGACCTACTTCCTCATATCTATCTTCACAATGTTATAAACAAATCATTCATCCGCCAGGCATCACTGCTGCATCTTTAATTCAATACTCCAACTTTTATATCCGTATCTCGCCGCTGCACATTTTAAAGTTATGTATAGTTTACAAAATCGGAAATTTACTGTAAATACACATTGGAAGATTACAATTCTGCACCTGAATCAGGGGCTGAAGATTTAACAATACAAGTTTAATTAAGTTATAATTACAAAACTTACCATTTATAATAAAGTTTAAGCCAGGAAATAGACAACAAATCCCATGAAAAGACCAATTATATTGAGATAGGTCTCTCAGCACCCTGTGGCATGCAGCCCCGATCCTATTTGTTTTGTGAAGGTGTAATTAAAGAAAAGCTTGAGACTTGCCAGCTAATATTTAGTCAGACCTAAAAAAAGAGACCAGTAATTCTCTGAAGCAGTTGAACATTGTAGTTTTTAGCAATAGTTGCTAACAGGAGTAAACAGAGCATTTGTCGAGGGTTACTTTCTGTGGAATAATTAACAGTGTGATACATGAGATTAAGCTTAAGTGCTCGGTGTTCATGCTTATTAAGTAACACGTCATCCAGTTGGCTCATTAATATGATGTCAATAGATTTTACACCCGGCATCAATGTCACAGACATACTTGTTAGACGGATTCCGTCATTGTGGTTTTGGCCCTTATCGAACACCGATTCCCATCCGAGGGACCGACGAGTACAGAGCTGCACAAGGATTTAAATATAATATGTTTGTTCGTTGTGAATGCATAAATATCCCATTATATGAGCTGATCTCGTGAAAGTCCTGCAGGGGGCAGCAAACTGTCAGCCACGTTAAACCGTACTCTTAAAAAAAAAAACATGTTTTAAACGGATCCAATTTAAGCTTTTAGAAACTAGTCGCAGGCTCTCCAAGGCGGAGAGGAACTCGGGGCTCCATCGTCATGCTGTTACAACAATGTTTACTTGATTATGTGCCACACCACTCGTCCTCCTGTGGCTCGGAGTAGGTCCTACGGAAGTTTCCAGTGCAATATCCTGCACTCCCATTGATGTGGTTGGAGTCAGTAAATGAAACCGAAACCTTCATAGGAGTTATAGGTGGGCTGCTTTCCATGCGTTCTTGAGTGTCACAACCGACCGTATCAACATCTGATGAGGATAAAAAACACATATCAAAGTCATATCAAACATGCTTTCTTGTTCTATATCTAATTGATGGCCATCCTAATGAGGCTGAACACTTTGAGCATAGAGGGTTCTTGTAGAATGGGCTGGAAAAGAGAATCTTTTTTTCATGATGATACAGATTTAAAGGAAAAAGTATCTTTGTTGCTTGTGGGTTTAACACCAGTTGACCCAAAGAAATATTCCACCAATTGTCGTTTTGTTGACAACATAGAGCGCTGTCTAATAAGGGTGGCAAGATTTAATGACTGAGGGCCACAGTGATATGATTCACACCATGTTCTTATTCATCAACGCGTTTGCTTTCTTATGTTCCTCCCCTATTCAAGAATGCCAACATGTACAATTTCCATCTTAGTACTTCTTAAAAGGATTGTAACTGCAACTGGAAGAAAAGTGCCACACAGGGCTTGTGTGCAGGTTTAAAAAAAATATTGTCACCTATATGTATTTACATATACAGTGTTGACAGGTCATTTAGAGCAAGTGAGACAAAGCCCTGTACGTGATGGCAGCAGAAGAAAAGTGTGCGAATGTGTGCGTGTGCGCATGCAGCAATGATCAAGGATCCGGCACCTGAGTTAAAAAGTGGTAGTTTGCAGTTCTCCACGTCACAGCTGTCCAGACAGTGACCATTCGACTCCAGCTGTGTGACCGGGGCTGCTGGCACCACTTCAACCAGAGAAACAGCAACACTGGAGTCCGCTGTCACATGTAGAATTGTTTTAATATGATCGTAAAGATTGGAATAGTCCTTTTTTTGGCACTTGTAGTCATCCAGATGTGAAGTCACACTGCACATCTGGATGATTGTTCTTTATACGTCTTCCATCACACATTACACACCTGTGGAATTCTACATATGCAAATGCATCTGAAGCACTCACCTCCTGCAGACTTGAAAGGCTGCTGTAAAAATGTTTTTGTTTTCTTTTTATCTGTGGAAATAAAAGTCAGACTTGAGTCATAAATGACGTCACGTTTTGAAAATGGAAAAAAATGATCAGCCGTTGGTCAACACGGCATCGTCATGCTGTGAGTTTGTGGTAATGGCCCAGGATAAGTATCTGTCTTCTCAAGTTGAGTGATCCAGGATATTTGTGTGACTAACCAAATTACGACAAACATGGACTCATTTTGACCGTGGTGACCCTTACTGGGTTAGTCCAGTCACCGGAAGAGTGAGTGACGACTTCTCTGCTCCCCCAGCCATGTTTTCGAACGCTAAAGACTTCAGGTATTTTGTTCTAGGGCAGCGGTTCCCAAACTCAAGAATGCCGCAGCCCAATTTGAAATCTGAAAATCTTTTGCGGCCCACCCAAACCTTTAATCACAACTCTGATCAAAACATAAACTAGGGATGATTAAATGACCTTAAGAATTTAACCGATTAAAAATGTATTAACCGACAATGTATGTTTTGTATGCCATTTTCTCCGGAGCTCATGTGCCGTGTTTTCCGCACAATAAGGCGCATAAGATACTGCAGTCTATCACCGCAAATCACTGTCAAAATTCGAGAGCGCAAATCAGGTGGATGCGCGCGCGTAAATCAAACATCCGCCAGCAAAAGTCCGTCTCGAGCGAGGTATTTGCTCGCTTGCGAGACGTGAACTTCGTTGCTCGCGAGGAGAATCTTAGAAAAATAGTTTTCTACGCGCTCACGGTTGTTCTTTCAGACAGTAAGGGGGCGGAGCCAGTCACATGGTACAAACCCCGTCTTTGGATTGGCTTGAGTGATGGATTCACACAACTATAGAAGCCCATTTCCGCACTGAAGAAAGGGGATAGAAAGCCGAAGTTATGAGATAAAACGTTGTCAAAACACAAACGACACCTTTATGTAACCGTAGTGGACCGTAGATGACAACCAGCTACAACCATCATTTACCATCATTACCGGCACATTAAGACCAATGCGTTCAGCTCGCAGACCGGCTGGTGATTTTCCGCCATAGCAGTCAAACGTTTGGCGATGGGGGGGGAGTGAGGTGGAGACGGTGCTTTCAGGGTCCGATCAATGCTGCAAGGTGCGTCTGCTCCCGCCGCCCCCCTCGCCATCCACGCCTTAAATCTCCGGCTGTTCTACAGCCACGCCGCCTGCCAAGGACCCCTTTTAGAATAACTTATTTTCCCCGTTAAGATGGTTCAGCCATTGTAAAGAAAAGGGCGCCGTCTCTCGCTCGACAACGACAGCTTTGTTTCTCCGACACGCCCTGAAAAAAGCTCCATATCGCGCTCCTCACGCACTCGAGCGCCCGCTCAGCATCTCGCCGTCGTAGACCGAGCTTTGGCATGTTTGTTTAAATTGTTTATGCTTCATCAATTAATGTTTCACATAACTAATGTGCAGCATCATACATATTTTTATATTGATTTCAAACTTTTCAAAATTGAAAATTATTATTGCTTTTTATTTATTTATTGTAAATGACCTCTCGCGGCCCACCTGCAGTACCTTTGCGGCCCACACTTTGGGAATCGCTGTTCTAGGGTATAAAATATGTCAATAGGTACTCCTCTCTTGCATTTTGAAGCTTTCAAAAGGCTATTTGTAAGCAAGTGCCTAAATTATCACACAAACTAGATTCAACGATTAAGTATCATAATTCTACCTTATTTTTCTTCATTAATCAAAAATCCAATGGAAATATCCCATTGGCTTTTTGAATAGGAAACCAGTATCGTGTTAACTTTTGAGGTTGACCTTCAAAAGTGCGTCAACCCTGCACTGCTTTATAATGTAATCACACACTGGGGTTTCAAACCAGTTGTGAAACTCAACCTTTTCTTGATTAAGTGAGCATGTTTGGATGTGTTTTCCAGTATTGGCTCATTGCTTCAGTGGAAATACAGTAAATTACAATAAAATACCGCCAAATGCGTAGGTCTCTATGAGTGGTTGCCTTTGAAACGTACGTCACATTATACCAGATCATTGCGGCAGGCCGAATACATACAGGATGTGGTTTTCTCATTCTGTTTGTCATCCTCTGTTCTTCAACATCACATTAAAAAGCTCCCCATTCAACCTCTCTGGGACTTTCTTTTGTACACTTTCCTGCCTTTAAATTGTGTGAAGATCACACTTATTCTGCACTATAAGCATGATGAAATCAGGTATGTGAATTCAATTTGACCTGAGATTTCAACGATAGCTTATCTTTAAAGGAAACCCTGTGAGGTATTTGTGAAAGACATAAGCAGTGACCTTCTCATGTGACTCGTAGTTTTGTACGTGGTAATTACCAGTAATTGTGTACCAAGGTTGGTGCACAACCTTTAACCAAAGTGTGTGAAAAACAGAGATGAAACGCCCGGACATTTTAGACATTTACGCATTTACTGCTCTGTATGACCTACGTTTTGACCTCCAGCAGATCAGACCAAAGAGGATGAGTGCAGTCAACAAGAGTCCTGACCACAAGCTGGTGGGTAATATCCAGGAACAATCTGATGAACAGAGGAAAGGGAATTTAGAGAGACACAAATAAGCAGCAATGGAGTTGTAAAGTGAGATTATTCTCATGTGTGTTTACTAATGAATCTTTTTTTAGCAATAATTATATCATGAATGAGTGTTGCTGTCACCGATATCACAAAACTGAAACTTTAGCATAGCGTCAAAAACGTTACTATGGATTTGTTTGTCAAAATGCATTTGTTTTTACATGATTAATGACTGACTTTAATCAACATGTGATGGTGAAAAAAACTAAATCCAATGGCAATTTGTTATTCATTTTCTGTATTCATGTATTTCTGTTTTGTCCAGTAAAGATGGACGAGCAGGCATCTTGATTTTAAACCTTGATTTTCGTATGTTTGCAACTTCTACTTCCTCTCTTCTGGTCATACAGGAACTAAAGGTCGACAGGAACTCATTCATCACACAGGATAAGAACATACACGGCACAAAGTACTCATTACGGTTTTTAAGATCTAAAGTTATTAAAAACATTTGTAAAAGCAGCGTTGATGTTAAAATTGAGACCTACGAGTTATGAAGTTGCCACAGATGGCATCAGTTGCCGCATTTCCTTGCGTTTTGAACACTTTCCCGAAGTCCTGACATCTGAAAATAATATACAGACCTAAACAAATTAAAATCCCCAAAATGAGTAATGAAGCCATAACTAGGGTTGCAAAGGATTGGTAAATTTCTATAAAATTTAAGGAAATTTTCCAAGGGAAGTAAGGCTCAGGGATTTACTAAATCTAGATTTAGTAATGCTTTTTTTAGGGGGCTCGACAGCTGACTAATAAATAATGCATCCTATTCTATCCCAATACATACATCCACATCCTTCAGCTTTTAAAAAACGGTGGAGACGCAATCTGACCTGGTGTGTGTTTGACAGAGCGAGTAGGAATCTGTCACATTGCTGTACGTTCCGCCTGGACACGGAGCACAGACTGTGTCAGTCGTGCGAGTGGCTGCGAAAAAACGAAAAGAAGAAGGGGGTTTTCAGTTGCCATGGTAGACTGTTTTTGTAAAGTATGAATGCTTGCTGTAGCCCTACTGCATTATCATTTATATGGCATTTTACAATGGAAGCTTACCATGAACCATGACCCCTTCTCCCGGACGGCATTCGGTCAGCGGTTGGCAGTGGTCACAGTGCTCATCGTTGCAATAGAAACCCATCATACACTTACACACCGTGTCCTCTTGAGCTGTACAGTCCTTTAGTTTCTCCTGATTGTTAACTGAAAGAGTCAGAGAGATAAATAGTCTGTGCTGGAAGGAGGATCAGTCTTCTGTTGCTGCTATTAAAGTCTCAATCTTTGTTGCGTGTGTGAATATTTGGTCCCTATTAAGGATAGAGCAGTGGTATAGAAAGTACTACACACTTTTACTTTATGTAACTATGCACTATGAATAAGCATCACGGTTTAACTGTTCGCCTCGCAAAAATGTTGTATTTTCTGTTACATTCTCATTTGAACCACAGCTTTTTAGGCTGTGGTTTTGTATGGGCCTCGTATAGCTCTTTACTGAAACTAGGTGACGTGAACACTAAGTGAATATTTAATTTTTTTTTCTCCCTTTCAGGTCAATATTCCTGGTATGTTCCAAACCCGGTTTTCCATTTATATTTATAATAACGTTAGAATAATGTAGACAAAAAAGTTTTGTGACAGTAAGTTGTGTAACTACTGATCTCCACTGATTAAAATGGAAGAGAGGTAAAAAAAAAAACAGTTGTAATGAACACTACAGAAGAAATGTGTGTGCGTGTGTGTGATCATGTACAATACTGCATGTGTGTGTGTGTTGGACTTACTAGAAATGCATTCCTTGCAGGCTTGACATTTCTTCAAGTGATTTTTTGTGGCCGTGTACCCGCCGCGTCCACATTCAGCACACACAGATTGTTTTTCGCCTTGACACTCAGCTACGATGTACTGTCCTGAGAGAGATCAGGAAACAAAGATATACACACGAATGTCAGGCTGTTACGCAAATTCAGTGTGTGAGGAACACTGAAACGCTGAATAAACACTGATAGCAGCATACTGTAATATAAAGAAGGTTGTCATCCAATGAGAAAAGACAGAGATACGTTAGCAACAACCGTAGCTTGAAGATGGTGACTGACCTGCAGCACAGCGATCGCAGCATGTCCCATTTACCTTGTACGTATCCCCACTGCAATTCGGATCAGCCATTACAATCCTCTACCTGTGTGCAAAAAAACTAAGTTGAAGACTACAAGGAAAATCTTTCTCCTCACTCTTCCTCGAAACCTGTTCATAACACGAGATAGAACAGTTACTTAGTTTTATTAGCTCAAGGAGCATCGGTCAAAATGCAAACTCTTGATCCTATTGTCTTTTTCTGACTGTCTCTGCTTTCTTTCTGCTGTCTGAACCGTCTCCGACTAAATATGTGTTTCCCCTTCTCGGTCGGCTTTACCCACTTCGCAAGTTTTTTCTAATCCTACACAGTGGGAAACCCCAGTGACCCTAATTTGCTGTTTTCCCCTCCATCTCTCTCTCTCTCTCTCTCTCTCTCTCTCTCGTTTCCTTCCTGTCCTAGGCCTCTCGCTGCAAAGTGAGCTGTGTGTGTTTCCGTATCGCTGAAGAATCAGAGGCGGATTTTGGCACTCTTATTGCACATTAAGACATTTCCTCTCTCCGCTACACTCTTTCCCTTCAGTCCATTGTTTCACTGAGCCTTTGTCCCACAGTGTCACAGGTACGCTGCCAAAGACATTTTGTTGTTAAGAGTCGAGCTAAAATGGGTTTTGGCTCGGCCTGTTTTCCTGCTTTCCCGTTTACCGGCAGTCACTCCCTTGTTACTGCACACATACAAAAAAAAAAAAGGTTTATAAAATGCCTGCGTCTGCAAAATATGAGTGAGAGAGAGAGCGAGAGGGGAGGGGGTAGAAAGAACATTATGGAGAAAAGGGGAAGGAGCCATGTTGATAGTTTTGTTTTCGAATAGATTTGATCGGTTCAGGATGATGAGATTAAGGTGGGTTGGATTCTTACATTTTAGCACATTAAAAGCGATTACCACACTGTTATGATTAGCGATATCTGTGTGGAGTCCTTTTAAGATGTGGTGATGTTAACACTTTGTGGCATTGGGAATTTGTGATTCATCGTCTCTGGCTCTCCCATTAAGTAATATCTCATTCTCTCCTAACTTTTCTTGTCTACGCCTTTCCTCCTCTCTCCCCTCCTTTCCTTTACATTGTATATCGCCTCCTCCCTTGAATTTCCGTATCTTCCATACCCTCCCCCAGTCTTCTGCTTCTCCTTCTGCACCGCCCGGCCTGCTCGTTGCTGCTGGGATGGGTGGATTCTCCAGGGTATCCCGCTGGATATTTGCCCCATGCCAGTCTAAACTGGAGCAGGTGTGCCCCCAAGGGCCACACCCTCTCCATCAGGCTCATGCACCTGGACCTGGAGGAGAGCAAAGACTGTGAAAACGATGCAGTAAAGGTCTGGTACCGTGCTAAATTTGTGCTAAACTTTAGATGACTGTGCAGTGAGAAGTTGAGGTTTATAATTAAAAAACGGTAATGTTGTCGTGTCCTCTACAACCCCATTATTTCCCAGATCTTTTCAAATGGAAACTTGATCTCAGTTCTGTGTGGCGGAAGAGAATTTGAGGATCTTGAGTCCAATGTTAATCCCTCGCTCCTCTCCTCCCCGGGGGGCTGCCTCTCTCTTACCTTCCACTCCGACTACTCAAACACCGAGAGGCACACGGGCTTCAGAGGGTTCTACACCGATCAAGGTGAGATGTAGAGAAGGAAATAAATGAAATACTGAGTTGTAAAAGTCTCACCAAAGTCTATTGTATTGGTGCACAATCACAAGGAGAGTTCAATTTGTACATGAATGCATTCAATCATTGTGAATACTTTTGTAATCACACTGTCAACCGTTAGGAAGGGGACAGTCTTATACAATTAATAAAAGTTGGTTTATAGTTTAGCTGAAGTTTAGCGGAAACATATACATTTTAAGAAATAATTATTGTCATAAACGATGGTGATGTCGAGTGAGCTGTGTCTTATTTTCTAATCTCAAATGAATAAGTGAAGCCCTTTGCTTGAAGGAGATCTTTAGCTTTAAGACTTTCAGTTTCATTTCAAAGGTGCTGACTGTTGTTTGTGTCTGATTGAAGTCCAGACCAACAGCTTCAGCTTCAGCTTTGTTCAGAGCTAAACACCCGATGGCCCCAGCTACGTCTTTAAAGTCTAGATATGAGATCATGTGTTGAGCTTCTCATATTAATAGTGCTGTATTGTAAGTAGCTGTATGCCGGATGCTTGGGGGTTGTACAACGTGAATCATCCGCACTAAAGCAACATGTGGCCTTTAAACTGACCTTTAATTAAATTTGCTCCCTCAGACTTTGATGAATGTAACGACGACCCCGACAACGCATGCACCCACTTCTGTCACAACCACATCGGAGGGTACCGCTGCTCCTGTCGCCATGGTTACTACCTGGATGGGGACAATCACACTTGCACGGGTACAAATAATATCATGACTGGAATCACTTAAACGCTTACAGAATTATGAGTTCACATTAGACAGAAGTGAAAAGGGGGAAATAGAGGAAGCGGAAGCAGTCCGACTGCGAGGAGGGAGGAGACGAGGAGAATTAAACAATACAGGCTGATTGTGTAATCCCTGATTATGTCGAGTGTTTTCTCTAACACAGTGAGCTGTAGTGAGGATCTGTCAGGGAGGCACAGTGGTGACATCTCCAGTCCCTCCTGGCCTGCTTCATATGCAGAGAATGCCAACTGTCAGCACACCTTGTCAGTGGAGCCCACCCTGCAACTGGAGATGCACTTCTCTGAAGATTTTGATGTGGAGCAAAGCCCTGATGGTCAATGCATAGATGCACTGACGGTAGGTGTGGGGTTCAAATACCTAATTAACACATTTTTTTAACGCTTCTAACTGGACAGAGCAAGACACACAATTTAAGTTCAGACAAACGCATTGTAACCACACATTTAACAAGTGGTATATGTTTTACTTTGACCATTTTATAGGCTCTCCACATTTTCATGGTTTTTAGTCGGTAGGTAGTGACGATCAGAAAGCTCTTTGTCTCAGCAGACACATTTTAACAACAGTGGATTTATTAGGCACCGTACAGGGGACACACATACAAAGTTAATTGATCAGAGAGGAATTTAAGTCAGGTAGAAAGTGCAACATTACCTTTAATGTATTTTGGTTTACAGATTGAGACTCTCAACCCCTCTCGGATTCTGGGACCATTCTGTGGCCACAGCCCCCCCCCATCTCCCTTCCTCACTCACTCACATCATGTTAAAATACGCTTCACCTCTGATGGCTACGGCAGCAACAAAGGCTTCACGATCCACTTCAAGACCAGAGGTACTGCTGTCTCCTCTCTGGTGACACGCGGGGAAGGCAGTATTTGATAGTGACGTTTGTTGGAAACTGATCACAGATGAGCCTGATAACTCCTTTCCACAGCCAAGGTCTGTCCAGCAGTGGTGACCCCGTACTCGACTGCGACTCCTCAGCAACCGGAATATCACGAGGGTCAAACAGTGACAGTCACTTGTGATCTTGGCTACATTATAAATTCTGTGAGTGTACAGATAACCAGAGGTTTCAATGCATTTTAAGTCTGTTGTATTTCAGCCACTTTTGAGCTAAATCAGTTCTGATTTTGCAAAGCAGGAAGAAACCAGGACCGAGTATGTGGCGCATTGTCGGAATACAGGCGAATGGACTCCAAACAACATCTGTGAACGTGAGTTTGAATTAAAACATTTTTCCTGAAAATAAGTTTGAACTTTTGTGGTTTTTCACCACCTTGTTTTTCCGCCCCTCCTCCACATGTAGCTGTGGATTGTGGAGTTCCTGAAATCCCAGAAGATGGCATCCTTCAGTTGGTGTACTCAGATGAACTGAATACTCAGTATAAAGACCAGATTCACTTTACCTGCAGCTCTAAGTACTACACACTGGAAGGAGATGGTGATTATTTTGAGCTAGAACATTGTTCAGATTACTTTCCTTGACTAGCTTTTAAGAATGCACATTTTTCTAGTGTTAGTAATTTGTTGTTTTACCAAAAATATCTCTTTAATCCTTCAGACACGTACACTTGCAGTGCCAGTGGTGACTGGGTATCAGGTGGAGACAAGAAGGAGATGCCAAAATGCACTGAAGGTACGACGCTGTATGTGCTGTTTCTCACGTTCTCTCATATGAGCTGCTTTTGAATCAAATTAATCCATTCAGGACTCCTTCTCTATTTCAGTGTGCGGGAAACCTGAAAAACACCACGCGAGTGTAGCCCGGATTTTGGGAGGTAGGGATGCAACCATGGGGGAGATACCGTGGATTCTTCTGATTAAGTGGCCAAATAGAGGCGGAGCATCACTGATCAATGACCGATGGGCTGTCACGGCGGCTCATGTTGTGGAACGAGTAGAAGAAAGCTCTCTGAAACTGTACGGCGGACTGGTAGATGGAAGAACAATATCAGATGCGTTGTCCAATGTAGTTGTCATGGAAAGTGAGAAAATCATAATTCATCCCAATTATATCACAGGCATTCCTCTTTCAGAACGCACCAATTTTGACAATGATATTGCCCTCATTAGATTGGCTTCCAGGGTGAATTTCGGCCCAAACCTCCTCCCCATTTGTCTGCCGGAGGTGAACAGCGTAATGACAGAAGGTGAGCAGGGCACGGTGTCAGGCTGGGGGAAAACCGAATCAAGGTCTGCGTCTCCTTCGTTAAAATACGCTCATATTGGGGTCTACTCCCTTGCGGTGTGTGCAAATACGCCTTACATACCGGCAACGGACCAACACATGACTATGACAGCTAACATGTTCTGTGCTGGAGCCCCGGGGAAGGACAGCTGCCAGAGAGACAGTGGATCTCCGTTTGTTTCACCCATGTTGGCTGAAGGCAATGAGCCCTATTTTCTGACTGGCATTGTGTCCTGGGGACCCCCCTGTCAACAGAGGCAGTACAAGGGTTATTATACCAAGGTGGCTGGTTATGTGGACTGGATTAAGGAGACAATGGAACAGCAGAAAGGATAAAACAACAGCAGGGTCCTAGAGGAAGGAAAGATGAGGAAGAAAATCATTTTCTTCTAAACATAATAATAATCAATTCAGATTTCTTAAATAATTTTTTTTTGAAAAAAAAATCCTGTAATCAAATGTACCAACATTAACACCATCATGCTATGATCACCTTGTTACTTCATACTTCCCTTTTTGAATTAAAGGAATTTGCAAAATAACTTCAGAGAATGTGTGTTTTAATTGTATTTCTGTCTCAATGCATTTTTTCAGGGATCAAAACACTCCAAACAATACTAACTCAAAAAATGTTTTTAAAAAAACTCAAAATATATTTGGTCAAAAATCTCAAAAGTGAAAACATATTTTCAAAGTCAAAATATATTATCTCGAAAAATACCAAAATACATTGTACAGTACTGTACATAAGTAACACATTTTTCATCATATTGCTCTGTATTTATTTGTCTCAGGGTTTATTTGACAACCCAATAATATGACTGATGATGACTCTTAAGCCGCTTTGTAATAAACCAGGCAACCAGTGCTTAATTTCCTCCTATTATTTTCTATGGCCTGTAAGCACCAATCAGCTGCATCTCACAATGCTTTCATAATGAAATAACTTGCGCTTCTCAAGGGAAAGTAAGCTGAAAAAAGTTCAATACCACCCTCAAGTGGTAGAAAGGTGTTTATGGGTGAAGAAGCTAGAGTTTGACATAATGGGACCTGAGAGGTAACGTTAAAATGGGGATTATTTTTTAGATAATGGATCATCTAAAATAAAGGAAATAGACCAAAATTACTAATCTAATTTCCCAATTCTCTATTTTAAAGGAATTGTTTGGAGCATTGACCCTGTTTTTCTACAATTCAAAGTCAAGAGTTCAATTCTTTTTGCCAAGACAAACAAGGTTTATTCCTGGCATCAACGCAGTGAGTTTCTAAACACTGGAAATCACTGACTTTGGTTACATTGCTGTTTCATTTGAAGGTGAGACATTCGCTCCTGCAGCAGCGGATCAGTTCACACTCGGATATGAGATTTAATCCAGAGATGGGGTGGACTCTCTGTATCATTTTGTAAGTTTTAACAGACTTTAAAACCAATGTGTTTGTTAGAATTCAATTTTATTTTGAATTGAATTATTAATTTCTAGCTTGATTCCAAAACCCACTGTGCATATCTGCTGCCGTTGTAGAGCTGCTTCTTGTATCATTTTGGATCTTCTATACTGCCAACATATGAGCACTTTTTTATAAGTTGACTGTCTAAACTGTCTAAAACAGCATTGTGCAATAGTGTGTATTGTGTCACTGTGTTTGTTCTTTTTCTGTTTGCACCAACTTTGACCTCTCCTACCCCTGCACCTTTGCAGGGTTCTGCATGTGTCCGTGTGCGAGTGCTGGCCTCTGCCTGATCCAGAGCCTCTAATGCACGGAGCGCTCCAGTCCCCCCAGTATCCCCAGCCTTACCCCCCCAACCTGCTGGAGCAGTGGGAGCTCAGTGTGCCCGAGGGCTACCAGATCCAAATCACCTTCACACACCTGGACATTGAAGCTTCTGCAGGCTGCTATTACGACGCCCTCACAGTCAGAGCTATTCTCCCACACATACGAAATACACAAAAGACCAGTGCTGAGGTGTTTGGGTTCTGAGCTAAAGGACGACTTAAACAACTTGACTCAGGCTTGAGGATTGAAGATTTGCTAACATACATCTCCATGTTTGTGGTTATTGCCAAATATGCTTTGGTGAATCTCAGTTTTAGTAGCTGCATGGAGGGTATAGAGTGGTCTCTCATTGGTGCTGAATCAAGTATGTCCCACTTTAGCTACTGCAGTTTAGTAGGCGCTAACTACCTTTAGTTTGATCTGTAGCATACAACGGGTTACCAAAGCTACTGCTGCTGAAACATGCGTTGATCAGTGCAGTGATAATCAGCCCAAATTGATAAGCAATGAGTTGAAAGATGCTAAAAAAAAGACTCACACTTGGACTCAAAGATAGAAGACCAGGTGCAACTTTGAGCAGCACCTGCTGCATCGCTGCAATTTTATTTGGCTGCCGATACGTGCTACATGATGTATTAAACCCTTTTCACAGCAATAAATCCATCTTTTTTACCTTTAAGGTACTCTATGACGCAAAGATCCTGGGAAAGTTTTGTGGGCATGAGAACTCGGCCGATGGGCATCATCCAGGCAATCAGCCCATCCTGTCTCCAGGCAACAGACTCAGCCTGACATTCCAGACGGACAACAACAACCCAGAGCGCCATCAAAATGTGGGCTTCTCAGCTCAGTACCAGGCCATAGGTAGCACCCGTCTAGTTTCTGTCACTTCCCTCTTCAACTACGGAACGACCTCCCGCTAACTTACTGTGTTTCTCCATATCAGACATGGATGAGTGTTCTGCGCCCCGACCTCAAGATGACCCAGATCCCCTCTGCTCTCACATCTGCCTCAACACCCTTGGCTCATACCTCTGCGCCTGTCACCATGGCTACGAGCTTCGGCCGGACCAGCGCAGCTGTGTGTGTGAGTATTGCGCAAGTGGGGAAGAACGACAAGTCAAACTTTTGTCACACAATTTTGAACCACTGTGACCAAATCTAATGTCTATTTCAGTCAGTGGTAGTGTCAAAGAACTGAGCGTTTATAACAGATTACAATTCAATTAGCCTTTTCTCTTTAAGGCAATAAAGAGTTTGATACAAACAACATATTTGGATCTCAGAAAATGTGGCATTGGTGTGCTGGTAACTAAGCTGCTGACCGGTAAGCATAATTGATTCCTGATTGAATTTAACCTGAACATTCCTTTACCAATTTCGCAGTATCCTGCGGCGGGGGTATATTTGATGAGCTAGAAGGACATCTGTTCAGTCCAGGATACCCGACCCCGCCCCCTCATGCTGTGTCCTGCCAGTACATCATTTCTGTAGAACCTGGCTTTACCGTCGCTCTGAACTTCACCGACATCTTCCACATCGAGAGCGTGCAAACCGAGCAAGGCCCAAACTGTCTCCATCATTGGCTGCAGGTAACGATAAGCAGCTACATGAAAAAATGGAAGAAATCCGAGCATTACAAACTATGTTAATGATTGAGCTGTCAACTCCTCTCCTTGAAAAGGTGACCATCCCAGACAGAGAGCCCATGAAGCTGTGTGGTGAAAACAGTCCCGATCTGATAGTCACCGACTCCAACACCGTCCGACTGGACTACCACACTGATGATGAGGGCCTGAGCAAAGGCTGGAGCCTGGACTACAGCACTCATAGTGAGGGAGAGAGGAATGGGGGCAGAACAAAGCCAGTGAGCATGTATGCAGCTGTTGTCACATGTCTGCTTGTATTTGTTGTTTCCAGGAGTAAAGTGTCCGTTTCCTGGTAATTTGGCCAATGGACGGGTGACTCCTATCTTGACTGAATATTTCTACAGAGACTACATCTTTGTGCGCTGTGACCAAGGATACAAGCTGATGATGGTTAGATGAAACTTTTATTTGTCGATGTAACAGATAAAACTAAATATCGGCTGATGTTTTATCAGTTCCCCTGTTTTCTCTGTCAGGACGGTGAAGAGGTCGAGGGTTTCTCTACAATGTGCCAAAGCAATGCACAGTGGCACCTCCCTCTGCCAGAATGCCACAGTACGCTACCCGAAAGCTGCGACACAACCCCCATTCTCAAATGAATAGAATTACAATTTGTTACAAGTTGTGTCAAGTTGATCATTTTTGTGTTACTGTAACAGCGATTTGTTCTGTTCTTCTGCAGTACTTGATTGCGGAGAACCTGAATCTTTGCTGAATGGAGGGGTGACCTTCCTGTCTGGCCTTCAGAATCAGTACCTTTCTGTCATCCAGTATCACTGCAACAAACCATTTTACTCTCTCCTCGGTGGTGCAAACGGTGAGACATCAACATACAGGCTTCTATAATGAACAGTTTCGAAACGATCCTACCCTACCCAGTGGCCGTTAGTTCGCCAACTCCATCCAATACATTATCATTGCGCTGTAGTAAAGTTTAAAAAAAGTTTGCTCGGCAGTTGTCTACACCTGTGAGGCGGACAGGAGGTGGAGATCAAACAGCAGTATTGTTGTCCGTCCAACATGCATACCAGGTATTTGCTTTTCATTAAAGAGATAAAACCCCATAAACCCAAAGATAGATCTCAAATGGATCAAAAAGTCTGTACTTTGATAAATACATATACATCTGTATCCCTCCAGTTTGTGGCCAGCCCACAACTCTCCTCTCCTCCTATCAAAGGATCATTGGAGGCAGTGATGCTCCAGAAAATAGCATCCCCTGGCAAGTGCTACTGAGTTTAAATGGACATAGAGGGGGAGGCATGGTGATTGGAGACCGCTGGATAATGACCGCCGCTCACAATGTAATGGCAAATGGAAATCCAGTTTCAAGCGAGAATGTTCGTGTAAGTGGGCTAGTAGAGGTGTCAACTGCATCCCCATCGCCTCCATGATCTAAGACCAACATTTCCATTCTGTTGATTTTCAGATTTTCATGGGACTTAATGATGTTAACACCCTTTTGGTCTCTCCTGTGATTGCTGCCTCAATCCACATTCACCCTCAATACAATAACCCCAACTACGTGGATTTCAACCATGACATTGCCTTGATCAAAATGCAAGACCCAGTCACGTTCAACTCATCCATTATGCCAATATGTTTACCAGCAGAGGGCACAGCTTACATCCCCGGCACCATGGGGTAAGTTTGCAACTGTTTTGTTTCATTACGCTGTATTATCCATTTTATGTTCCTTTATTTATCTGCTCCACTTAAAGACTAAAGAAATCAGTCAAAACTGGTAATGTTAGTTTGCCAGGTGTTTTTATTACCGCTGACAGACTTTGCCAGTACAATAGTGTCAGAAAAGTAGCCCGGAAGAAGTAGTCCCAAAAGCTTAGCTTTTTTCTACTTTTGTTTGACTATCCCCTCCACTTTTTTCAGACTGGTGTCTGGTTTTGGAGTAACAGCAACTACCAGAGGAAGGATTTTGACAAATAAGATGAAGTATGTGCATGTCCCTGTGGTGACGCAGGAGACATGCTGTAATTCTATCACTTTGTTGAAGAAGACGAGGACCAACGTACCAAGTCTGACAAATAACATGTTTTGTGCTGGAGTCCCTGAAGGGGGGAAGGACTCCTGCCAAGGTGACAGCGGAGGACCCTACGCCTTGAGAAACGACGGACGGTTCTGGGCGGCTGGGATTGTCAGCTGGGGAGTTGAATGTGGAAAGCAGGGAGCATATGGAGTCTATACCAAAGTCGACCAATACATAGACTGGATCGACAAGACGATGCAGGAGAACTAAAATTACCCCGATTCATGACAACGCAATACCAATAGAGAACAAAATCAGGATTTTAAATAATTTTTGAACTTCCAAAATCTAATAAATTAGTGTTATACTCATTGTAAAGTCGTCAGACAGTATTAAAATGTAATTTCCCAAAAGCATTTTATTTTTTACAAATAAAGTGAAATAATACAGACTTAAATGTGCCTTATTATGTATGTACCTAATACATATTGCCAAATAAAAACAAACGAGTAAGAATGTCTCATAAAGATTGTCCTTCTAGATCTTCCTATTAGATGATGACGGTGATGAGCAGGTTGAGACTATATATACACATATATACGCCCGCACGTGTCGGCCATCTTGGTACGGGTCAGTTCGCGGACGAGACATCAAACCTTTATATATATCTATGGCTGTTACAGCCTATGTCAGCCCTGTGAGGCGGGGGACTTAAAATCTAATAAAAAAATAAGATACATTTATAAAAAAGGTACCAGCAACGCCACCTAGTTGCGGAGTCTAGGTCTCCATAAAACAGGTTCTTGTTCACCAGAGGAAGAACAGCATGGATCACAAGACTTAAAAGCGTGGTTTAAAAGGAGGATTTTATTATTAACTAAAAACCCATAAATAACTACAATATTAAAAGTCCAGCTGGAACAAAGTACTAAAAAGATTTAAGAATTCGACCAGCCACTGCTGCTGATCGGTCTTGCCCTTTCTTCTTGTTTCCGGTTCCGTTCCTTTCCTGGGTGAGGTGTCCAGTCCGTTTCGTTCCTCTCCTCGTTGCACCCTGCCTGCTCGTCCGTTGTCTGGCCGCCCTCTCGCTTGATTTCCTGTGGCTTCTCCTGCCCGTGGCTTCACCTTTCTGTGGCCTCCCTTCCTGTGGCTCCCCTGCCCGTGGCTTCACCTTTCTGTGGCCTTCCTTCCTGTGGCTCCCCTGCCCGTGGCTTCACCTTTCTGTGGCTTCCCTTCCTGTGGCCCTCCTCTTTCTGCCGTGCTTAGTGCCCTTTATAGCAGCTGTGTTAATTGGAGAGGGGAGGTCCTTTCATTGTGTAATGTGGTTGGCCAGGGCTCTCTGTAATTGATTAGTCCCTCCAGGTGCATGTAGTTTACTGAAAGGTGGGTTAATATGTAAAAATGTAATAAAACAAACCATGCAAAAATGTAATAAAACAAACCACGCTAAAATGTAAAAACAAGCCATGCTAAAATGCAAAACCAATAATTTACAGAAACCACGATGTCCCCCTGGTGACACCTACAGTAGTATCAGAGGTCACATCCAGACGGTATGGTGCCACATTATTGTTCGTTTGTAGCCATGTTTGTGTCCGCATGACGGATATGTGTCTATGTTTGTGCCTACCCCTTTTCTAACTCTACATCCTGAGGTAGCTGACCTCAGGATACTACCATTATTTTGAATATATTATTATTAGTAACACATTCATAGATGAAGTCTATTGCAAATAGTGTTTGCATACACATATCTTTGAAGCATATAAAGGTAGAACGTACAAAGATTCCTACCATGCCCTTAATTACACGAGCGATGAAGGCTTGTGCTCGTTTCCATGGTGACCGATGACGCGCCCTGCGCTCTTCTCTCATTGGATGACGGCGTCGGCTTGCTTTCATTTTCTTCCTTCCACTGCTGCGTTACGCGCATGAACCCGAGTTCCTGTTCACCGTCCAGCTCACAGTTTGTTATACGATTATTTAATATCGGGATAAATAGACGTGGTTGTTCGCGCGATCGATGTGACGGAGGGAGGCTGTAAATACTCAAACGACAGCGGTGCAATGATCTGCCGTCAGGTGTCGAAGTCAAAAGCGAAAGTGCGGCGGTGCTTTTGCGTTCACTGCAGTTGTTTCACTTTGTTTCGGTGTTGTACTCTGATGACTTAAAACTATTCCTTACGGAATAAAAACGCGGAAACAAGATCCCACGAAAAAAGATCCCATGAAGATGATCGTGGTTATTTTGTTTGGATTCTTCCTGACGTGCGTTTGTGGTAAGAACATTTTACAATGTCTAAGAGAGCATATTTCAGCTCTGTGAATTTGAAAGTGTTGTTGCACACTTTAATAGAATCAAACTAGTCTTACATCTGAACATGCAGTTTAAACATACAACACACATTTACAACATCCTTAGTAATAGACAAAATAAATGACGCATTCCTTTTATTAATGTTTTATAGTAGTTTTGTTTACTCAATTGTGGCCAAAAATGTAAACCTTTTCAGAATGTTGAAATTGGTAAATCTTGACTCTTTGTCCCCTTGTTTCTCAGCTGACGGGGTTGCAGATGTGGTACTTTCCTGCACCCTGGTGGAGGAGGGAATGGGAGGGGGGACATCCCTCACGCGAACCCCAGCCACTCTCATCTTAAGAGACGTCCCGGTGCCTTCTGACGAATCACTTGAAACACTCACTCCGTTTGTGCCGACATCTATCCCAGACCCAGACGCCATCCTTTTGGAAGTTAAAGGTCGTCCCCGGCTTCTCTACATTTACGGTTCGGTGTATCACATAAGCAAATCCTTGTGTTGAACTCGTCCTTTCATCCCCTCGTTTGCAGTGTCATCACCCGAGATCCCCAACGCACATCTGTTGCTCCACGCGGACTGCAATGAGCAGGAGGTGATGTGCGAAATGAGCCGTTACTCTCCTCACGGATCCCAGGAAAGTCCAGCATCAACTTATTTCATGGTGTCCCTTGATGTGGAGGGAGTGGAGTTCGGCACTTCCTTGATTCTGCAGACTTTGGTGGTAGAGAAGGATCAGTCGACCCTCATTCAAAACAAACTGGGTCTGCCTCTCAGCCGGTCAGGAACTATTCTGTCTGAGGGTGAGATTTTACTTTTAGATATTAAGTAAATTGTTTTAATGCGTGTTTGCTGGTTGTGGAGATATCAGACAGGTCGACACAGAGATATCGTTTTTTTCTCCAATATAAAGGGGACAAATGACGCTTGGCTTGTGTCTTTTTTGCATTTTCGGCATCATAAGCCAAGCGCCATGCAGCCCTATTACATTTGAGAGCTGGGGAACAACTCGACGGCTAATATCTTCAAAACAAAGCAACTGGTACAGAAACAAGATACATTTATGAAAAGCACCATAGAGGAAAGATATATATGTTTTGGAGTTTGGTGTGAAAATTCCTTTCGATATCTCATTTCATCTTCTCATTGAATTGTTCATGTCACCACTTCTTCTTCTTCTTTTGTTTTTGCCCTCAGTGATCTTCTTGGTGTATTCCCACATGAAGTCTGTGTCTGCCCCTCTGAGAGGCGACGTTATCCTCGACTGTGGCTTCAAGCAGCAAGAGATACCATTAGCGCAGGAGGTGGCCGTTGAATGGCGACTGCAGCACAGGGGGAAAGGGTGGAAAGTGCTCGAAATGAAGACCCGGCTGGATGAGGCAGAAGGAAGCGCAGTGGGTGAGTGCTGTGGGAGCAGGTGGGCCAAACCTCTTCTGGTTTATCCTGCGACTTTAGGTGAGAGTGACAGCGCTGATGAAGATGATGATGATGATGATGATGGTGCAACAATGCTTCATTGGCATGGAAGTGCTCAAAATTCAAAACGCCAATTTATAGGGAGGCTTCGTGCACAATGTTGGCAAGTTTCATAACTGCAAAATTATTCTTGTCAAGTGGCTGTTTAGCACTAAAATATTAACTTTAACTCTACAAATCTGTGGTTGGCAGATTTGTAAAACATTGGTCTGTAAGTAATGCATCAGAACAACAAAAGATTTTTCAAGTTGAAGAATGAGAATTGTTTAAGCCGATGAAATTAGCTGTCAAACCACAGAATAAGGATGAGTTTAAGCAGACAAATACAGACATGAATGAATAGATGACTACTATTTATTTGATTTTATGATGAGTTTTAATTGTTAACCCCGAGTCTCGTCTGTTTGTGTGTTCAATTACTTAAATTAATATAATGTACGTCAAATTCAAAGGCATTAACATTTAAACATTTCATTTGTTCTGTTTGATCAAAAGCTCTAATGCTAATCAAACTTAAACTTTCAACAGCCACAGCTAAATGTCAGATCAGTACTGATCTCTTCTAGTCCTCCCACATTTGTGTATTTTACGCAGATTTCTTTATCAAATAAAGTACTTTCTGCCAGAGCGATCAAAGACGATTTTGAGATCCTGTTTCATTTTCTGTCGTCAGCGCATGCAGAGAGGGTTGGATCAAGCATGGATGCTTCCCAGATTGCTGGAGAGGGTAACGTCTCTGTGATTCTGACCAAGCTGAAGGTTCTGGACGAGGGGACCTACATCTGTACCGTCAGCATTGGCCTTTTTCACGCGCAGCAGGTCATTCAACTCCAGGTTATTCGTAAGTTTCACCCTGGTGTCTCAGTTCAGAAAAATCCACTAAAAGTCCCTCTCTTCATTTTCTGCTTATTTTGTTTGTTTCAGAACCACCTCACGTGTCCCTTTCAGAGGAGAAATTGGTTTTGAACACAAAGTCCTCTCAGATGCTGAGCTGCTATTGCGCTAACTATTATCCACTGGATGCTCAGGTGTGCGACTATGTTCTCTTAGAAGTAGCTGATAACCTGCCACATGTTCAATGTTTTCCTTTTACTGCTAGTGAACAACTTGGCAAAAATCCCAGGAAGCTTTAATCATTCATTTATTGATAATACCACAAAGCCTGAGAGAAGTAGAGACAGGAAATACGTCAACTTGGCTGACTACGGTGGTCAGGCATTAAGTTTAAGTGTAGTTGTTTGTCCAACATCAAATAAGTATCGTCCAAACAAAAGACCAAAAAAGAATCCCGCCTAATGCTGCCGCTCTTGTTCTGGTAAAAAGAACTACCAAAGCATCCACAGGGAATGTTTGTCCTACAACTGCCCACTGGTGTAAAATCTGAAGTGGACATTAGTGCTACGATTTGGACAAAGAATTAGCAACTGGATGAATAACTGAATAGATGAGACAATCTTTTGTGATCAGCACTCAAAACACTCATGAGATGTTAATATGGTAGGATTTGACTACGTTTTGTAAACAATTTATATTTACTCTAAATGATTTGAGAGCAGCTGAAAGTGATGAAACCTTTAAACGTAAACTTACCCCTTCAGCTTGGCTTTGGATTGAAATATTTTCTATAATTATTTAACATTATCTATAATTGATTTATATTGTATTTCTTTTCAAATGTTTTACTTGCTTATATGTATTACCTACTTTGTTGGTTGTATTATTCTTAATAATGTTATGCCTCATTCTTAAATTATTTTTACATTTTAATACCATCTTGTTCCAGAGCCCGTTTGATCCCTTCTCTGATTTTCTCCTGCCGTTCAGATGGAGTGGTTGTCCCTCTCTCCTGCAGACACGGAGCCCACGGTGCTTCCGGATCAGGGCTCTCTGTCCAGCCACCGACAGCATGGCGATGGGACTTATTCCCTCTCATCTCATCTCTCTGTGGCCTCCACGGTCTCCCCTGGGATTATTATTACCTGCAGGGTGTCTCACCCGGCCCTGCAGGCTCCTCTCTCTGTCAGCCTGGTGGTAGAAAGTCCTGAACCAGGTAGTCATTTTGTGGCTGCGATGTCTAACTGCTGCAGCGTTGCTGTGACACGGAATTAAAAAAGATCATGTTATGTTGATTTGTATTATATTCTGTGCACTGTATCGTGTACTTAAGGACAACACTGTATGAAATAACCCCATGTCCTGTTTTGTGTGTTTCTTTATACAGGTTCCTATTGGTGGATTCTGGGTTTCCTGGTCGTCACTTTGCTTTTCTTCTACCAGGTCATGAGCTAAATTATGCGGCTATATTCTAGGAGATACTCCTAATTTAAACCTCAGCCCAGAGTGACTTTTTTTCCATGTGTCATTTGCGAATCTGTGAGTTATTCCTGATTTCATTGGAAGATTTCATTTCTCCATAGTATCCTTGGCTGGTTTCGGGCTGCATTATAATTACTCATTTAGTAAGATTTTGTGACTCTGGATCATTGTTAAAAGTATTTGAAATTTGTAATATCAATGCATTTCTTGTATTGAATCTGGAAACCGGTGTCTCTTGTAGATAAGTTAAAGTAAGTTGGCTCAAAAGAGAATATACCAAAAGTTTTTTATTTTTATTTATTTATTGGCATCAGCAAAAGTGTAAAGCATGCATTTGTCTTTGCAAATCCGGTTGCATCGTCTCACTGCATATTCAGGTTGTAAATCAGAAAACATGTTCCCATATCTGTGGTAATCGCCTGATAATACTGTTACACAATATCATCAGATAATTACAACTAACTGCAACAATTCTGCATCTGTATTTTATTAACTCTCAAAATCAGTCTGAAGAAAACAAAAGTAAGTTTTCTTTTTTCATCCTCCCAAACCCTGAAAGAATTTACACATTTTCAGGAGCATACTCTTGACATACGTGTACTATTGTTCTATCCATACATTAATGTTTTAGCAGTTTACTATGGTTCTTTGCTGTCTCTGAATAATAATAAATTAATTAAATTTGGCAAACTCTTGAGCATCATTGCGTTGCATAAGCAGTAATAATCAGATCAGAAAGACATTAGACACAACTAATTGAAACCACTAACAAAAGAACAATGTACAATCGGCAGTTAGATTCAGAAGTGGCAAATACACAGATCACACAAATGATGGACACAGTTTGCCATGCAAGTTACAAAACCAACTCCTTTTGCATTTACTGCACGTGAGTGACAGGGTTCGGGACGGGATGGCCGAGGTGGCTCTTGGTTTCTAAATCGTGTCCTTTCTCTCATCTACCTGCTCAACTTAAACCACAATCAAACAAACATTCCAAAACAAGTTGACTTATTTTTTTTTTTTTTACATATTTTCTTTTTTTGTAATGTGCTGCTTCACATTCATCTGTCTATGGCTATTACTCTGTCCAAGTCAGAGTTACGAGACGTCCTCTGGGTCAGTAAATGTATACGGTGAGTGGATTGTCTGTTAGTAGCTGCTTGTCGGTTTCTCCTGGTGTGCACGTCGCTGTGCCACTAAGCCTTCCACGACCGCTCAAAGACCAAGGTGAAGTAAAGCATAGCTAGACAACTACCTTATCAATAACTATTTATCAGTCTTATTTATACAGAGCAAAATGTACACTACTTATCCCCAAACACTCCTTCCTTTCCTTACACTCTCACTCATTGTTGTTACTGTACGTGTAGAAAGCTAGGCCAGAAAAGAAACTAAAAACTCACTAATGGAAACCAGCTATTGGCTACAATGCTTTGGATCACAAATACACACACGGACATACGACTAAAATGTTCCTTATACTAATCTAACATGACCGCGTGTTAGTAAGTAGCAATGATTGTAGCGGTTGTGAAGAAGAAGGGGCGTGTTAGTTACGCGTGTCAGTATCAACTTACAAATGTAGGACTCTCGAAAAAGGTAATATGAACAAGCTTTGGCGAATCTTAGGTAGAAAGGACTGCAAACTCTTGTTGAACCTCCCTGCACTCATCCACGACGTTAACGTTTTACATTTCTTTCTCCCGGCTCGGCTCAAAGGGCTTCATTCTTGTGTGTTCCCGTGTAACAAGGATTTTCTCCCCTCCTTCCTCTTCCGCTCCATCTGCTGCGTCCTTCAATAATACATGAGGTGCAGAGGCAGGACAGAGTGAGTGAGACACCAAAACAGTAGAATAAAGCGACCGGAAGGGAGGGACAGAGGGACAAAGAGAACAGAGACGCCTATAAACGCCACTGCCGCGTAAGATGGTTCAATGGAAGACTGTGTGAAGAGAAGGAGAGGACGGATAAAAGGGAAGGAGTGGCGCTTGGGTATCTTTTTTTTTTCTTTCTCTTCCCGCTCATCTCATTCTTAAGTCCATATCCATCTGTGAGGATGGGCTGAGCTCAGTAGAAGAAGTACACTGCAAATAAAGAAGAGATGGAGTGCAAGTCATTAGTCTAATGGATCTGGCTCACTCAAGGCATCGCTCCAAAATAAAAAGAAATGAGTCAACAGTCAGCTGACGTCTCGGTTTTGTATGAAGTTTACAGGAGCTTTTTTTAATAAAGAAATGTGGCAATTAGCATTATAACCATTATTTAGTGGCATTAGACGTCAACTATCACAGTAGAAGCATGCAGGTCAGACATAAAAATGTCGGTCTCAGCATCTTAATCATCAGCATGACAATGTCATCAGCTATTGTCTACTGACTAACACCATACGAGAAATTCCCATCTACACGGGATCATTCTCTTCATATATGATCCTCTTATGTTGAAAGAAAAACACATTTCATGATCGTCTAATTTTTTTTAATCATCGTATCTCTTTATAAAACCATAAAAGTAATTTGTCAATAAATATACCAAAATTGTAATGGTATGAAAATGCTACTTACAGAATATTATTCCAACCACAATGACTCCGATGATACCCATCATGATCATCATCTGAAAGGAGGAAACAGTGACATTTACTATAACAGGTTCTCAGACACTGTGTCCGTCTGTTGGTTCGATGCCTTCAAACCGAAAGGAATCGTACAATTATTATAACAAACTGAAAACTCTAGAGTGACTGGCTTATTTTCCCCAAAGCATCTGCTTCCACAGCAGCTCATTAACAGATTAGCGTGTCGCCCCCCCGAGTCACCAGAACAGATACTGTGAGTTTGCCCCGGCGCACCTCATACGAGCAGCAGTTCAATGTGTTAACATAAATGCGCTGAGCATCTTCTCAAGCCTACCAGCTCCATGTACATATTATATATCCATGCACAACTTATATAATAGAAATACTGTTAATTCGGACTGTGGTCGCAGTTTGACTTTATTTCAGTAACAACAATGCGTGTGATGGGAAAAGCACTAATGTGCCCACCTTGCAGTTCTTCCACCAGTACTTGTTCTTTAGCTTAGCAGCGCAGCTTTCAAACTGGGAGGCTCCGGCTTGGAGAGCATCCGCTCTGTCATCCAGCTCTGAAAGCTTCTGGTCCCTTTCCAAAACCTTGTCTACATTCACCCGCATGATATCCACCACCTAGCCCACAGGATGAGACGGCATTTAGCAGCGATGGGGAGGAAGGACGAAAAAGATGAAAAATTAGGTTAGAAGAACGGAAGCAAAATGTCCTGATCCATTTACAGGTTACATATGAAGCAGACCAGATGTTAACGGATAGAAAAGGGACAACAAATCAACTCGTGTTCAGATCAAGTCCACACATCCAATCATTTCACATTGCATTTAACATCACATTTTGGTGCAGAATCTCAGTATGTTCTTGGCTCACCTCCTCGACTTGGGCCTGTGTCTGCTGTAGTCTACGGTTGCTGGAAGTATTGGGTGGGCCAGGAGGTGCACCACCCGGGGCTCCATCAGCACCAGGGGCTCCTGGAGCACCAGGGGCTCCACCTGGGGCCGCAGCATCCGGGGCAGACCTGGGAAGCAGCACAAGGAAGGGGAAGACGAATTGAAGTTGGGGAAAGAAGAGACCTTTTTTCGTTGACTGAGCACAAATCACAGGACAAAACCAGATTGTACATAAGGAACGAGAATGTCCTAACGTCATGAACCATCATTCATCAAACATGAGCGATGGTGACCTCAAATTCGCAGAATCGCAATATACTGTGTAACAAAGATATGTTATTATTTAAACGGCAGTGTGCAATTATTGTAACACACGCAGTTCAACACCGAGGCTTTACAGTGGAAGCATTAAAACTTCCAATACATAATTTAGTGATGGTGTAACGGAAAATTTCCCTTGCGTCAGCAAAACCCATCAAGCAGAAAGAAATCAGATTAGTCCGACCCCCCCACCATTAAAAAAACAATGAATTGGTTGCAATATACAGGCGATTTATTCATCGAAGCTTAGGCATGATATTTATTCGTATTTTTGAAAACGTGAAAGAAGCGCAACGGAAAAGCCGCATTGATACTCACATCTTCTATGCAGCTGTTGGAACTGGCTCACAGGCAGCGAGGAGGGGTGAGGGGGGGTGAGGGATCTGAGGAGGACAGGGAGGGTCTGAAGTACAACAAGAAAAGGAAGAAGGAGGAAAAAAACAGCAAGATCACACACAAAAAGAACCGATGCGAAATGCACAATCAGCAAAGTAACTAAAGTGCCGCACTGACAGCGGGCAGGCGGCCGGTCTTTGCGCAGTGGAGACGATCCTCTAGCGGTGCATCTGCACTGGAAGTCGTCAACAAAGTACCGCAACGTAGCGAGCGATAATTCACTGGGTGAGCGGACCGGGAGGCGGGAGGCGGAGGGGGAGCGACGCGAGCTCAGGGGAGAAGTACTTCTAAAAGATCATCCATTCAAGCGGAAATCCACGGATGTTTATAAATCCCGCAGGGCTGCACGCAGTCGATGCGGAGTCCCGACGCTCCTGGGTGCGGAGACGCAGCGCTGATTGGCTGCCCGCTGGAGTTGCCTCTTCTAAAAGCTAATGGTAAATGCGTGCAATCTCAAAATCGAGAAGGGAAAAATAAGTCATCCAGTCACGAGAAATCAGTTGTGCGTCTTTTGATTTCTGATCTCCGCCCCCGTCCTCCTGCTCCACACCTCCCTCTTTCAATCGGATGTGCGTCTTGAGGGAAGTGCGGTAGTTTCGCTCGTGTAAAGTGCTGTGTCTCTGAAGGCTGCTGCAATAATGCGTCTATCCTCCTGCCTGGACTTGGACTCCTAACGACGGTGCGTTACCCCCTCCCCCCTCTCCACCCCCCCTCTCTCCTTTTACACTTTGCAGTGCTGCAGCTCTCTTCGTCGGATGGGGCGGCAGGACGACACTGCGGTACAGCGGATGCCTGCCTGTGCAGTGGCGTCACTGCACTTTTCGGGGACCCGGGGTGACGCAAACGGGGCACCAATTTATGCTGGGGTGGTGCCAGGTAGTCTACACGCACAACGTTAATAACCGCAATCTTTTTCATTTGTCTGCATTACTAGCACTGCACAGTATCTTAGAGCTTATTACATTCCCATGTTTAGATGTTTTTATATAAAAGGGGATGCATGCGTACTACATACGAATTCCGCTACATACTAATTCTGCTCACATGCAACAATATTAACGTGTACGTCTACGCTGTGATTAGTGTGTGGATACATTAAGTTGCTCAACTTTTACGTACAAAAGTAAACTATGAACTATGCAAATACAAACTTATTAACTTCTTTATGGTGTTAAACATTTTTTCCACACTGTATGTCCCAATTTATCAGCACCAACATAGAATTGCTATTTATTGCCTATATCTGGTTTGCCTACTTGTTACAGTACTAATTTGACATGTTCTTTATCAAAACAAAGGTGTATTAATTTTAATTGTTTATACCGATATAGTTGATACTGAGCCTTCAGACTACAAACTCTGCCTGTTATTGTCAAAGAAATTAAGTATTTTAGGATGTAGCAACCTTTCTGATTTTAACTATTCAGTCTTTTCCAAAATCAAAGCAATGTTTAGAAACCCGTCACAAATAAGATTTTAAGATACAATATTTTTAGCAGATACTTTTTGACTTCCTTCTATCCTTGTTTTTCAAAATTGTGTTAACTCCCCAATCCAAAAACATTTAAACCAAAGAACAGGAAGAATGCTGCTCTGAAACAAAGCTTGCCTTTATATGAATTTGACAATTAAAAAAAAAAGTGTCTTTACAGAAGTTCAACAGCATGACATCACACAGATTGACTAAAACGGTCCTTATTGTCAAATGTATTTGACGGTATGGTTTGTTCAACGTTAGCGGCGTTTGCCAGTGCGGTTGAAGCGTCTGTAGAGGAAGCGGATCCTCTTCTCCAAGTTGTGTTTGTCCAGAGTCATCATTCGATCGCCCACCATCTTCTTCTTCCTGACTAAACGCAGCATTTCATTGCCTTTGAAACCCTTCAGCCAGCAGGGAGCCACAATGAGGTCTTTGGGATGAGCTTTAAAGTCACCTGCAGACACAGTGTGGAGATCAGAAAGCTCAGCAAGATACAATCTGAGCCAGTGCTCAAGCTCAACGAATGCGTTCAAAGTATCCCCTAAACATCTTCTACAGAATGTAGTTGACTGCATACAAATATTCTGAAGTCAGTATTAGGCCACGTTCCCATAAACCAAACAGTCAAACATATTCAGTTAACTAAATCACACCAAAAACAAATTAATCCATAGATGTTTGGAGTATACAGTCCAAACCTATTTTTATTAAGCATCAACTACTTGAGGGAAGTTACCCAAGATGCCGATGTTATCGTAGACACCAAACATGCTCCTCTTCTCAGTCCACCTGTCCACCGTCTTCAGCTGAGGGATAGCATGCATCCTTATCTGACAGCATGTGCCTAAAGAAAGCACATAGATTCACATCACTATGCAGCACTTTTTACACAGATAGTTCATAAACGTTCCACAGTAATTGATACAACAGTTAACAAAAAATGAACTAGCATTTGAAGAAGAAAACACTTTTAACTGGAAGATGTTACATCGTTGTTCGGATAAAACTAATTGGAAGACATCACTCAGGAAATTCTGAAATGCAATTAGATTTATTATTAGATTTATTATTTTGAGAAGAAAATGGCCCCATGTGAATATACATCACGAGAAATAAAATCAAGTAAACCGTATCAGTAAACTGGTCTCAAGTCAGCTAATACTTCCCGCTGTTTAAAATTGAAATCAAGGTTCTTATTTTGATTTATTCAGTCATTGTACCCGTTTTGGACCCGTAGAGTCTGGTTCTTGCGCTTTTGTAAGACCGAAACAACCTGTGGGAAATGTTTGTTCGTGCAAAGTTATAAAGGCTGAATCCGTGTTGCCGCAGCAGCGGCATAAAAGCGGAACGGTTCGGCTACACGAAGACTCAGTGAGGTTTCTTCTCACCGGTAGAGACGGTTCTGGCTGCGCCGAGCAGCGACCCAGCAGACTGACAGAAGGACGCTCCAGCTTTCAGTAAAACTCCGAGAACAGACATCGTTCCTACAACAAACATGAGAACGTTCAACTTCAGTTTTCTCAGGCGAAGTAGTTATTCGATGTGTATTATCGAACTTATGTCTTAAACGTTTCTAGCTTTTATAGGATCTTTGCATTGACCCTTAGCTTCGGCTAGCACATTAGCTACATCAAATGAAGTAACGTTAATGGGGACTTTAAAGTTGCCAGTTACCCGCTTCCACGTCCGGCTACGATCTTGTTCCACGTTTATCTTAATTTCTACAACACATACAGCGTCTCTGTATGCTGACATATAACACTTCATACGTTATTGAGTCTTCAACATGCTCTTAGAGGCCACCTCCATCTTACTGACGTGATATCCCACAATGCATCGCAACGGCTAGGCAGGCTTTCTTCTTCTATGGTTTCTTCTTCTTCGTCTTTAGTGCTTATTGGTGGTTGGAAGATCCACCTTAGATGCACATCACCGCCCCCAGCTGGCTGCGATACAAGCTATTGAGACATTTAAATACATTATTAAATAAATATATACATCATTTTGAGTTCATCCATTTCTTTACAAAAAAACTAAGCTTGGGGGCATTTCAACCGATTCCCATCAGCTCTCAAGAGAGTAGATTGAGAGTAAACAAAAATAAATGTTTTTAATTATAATAAAAATAATGCCGAATTCGGGTACTGAGCTTTAGATGGAAAGCCAGACGATTTACTTTTCATTATTGCTATAAATGTAGACACTGAGTTTTCAACGCTGCTGTGTTTATGTGATGTATTGTTGTGCTCCGCGTCTGCCACCAGAGGTCAGTAGGTAATGAGAACAGTAAAAAGTAAAGTCTCCATCCCCCAAAAATCAAATCTGATTCCCAAGATAAAGAAATGATTTGCCACCCACAGTAGAAATGGTTTTAATAAATAAATGATTTCTGTATTTTTTGTAAACAACACAGAAACATATTTATGGAAAAAAATAAATGTTGATCTAAGGACAGAAAAAACGAACATCAATAATAGCAATGAATAAATAAGTTACAATTGATTAAACATGGTTGTCATGATAGGTCAAATTAATTTCTAAACTTTTGTACAACTTTTGTGCTTATTTCAGTATTACCATCATAAAGGAAGTAGTAGGTCTTAACCTCTGTTTAAATAACACTTACGATGTATAAATAATTCTTACAGCATTCTTTTTAAACACAATCTAGTTTTTGAGGGCTACTTAAATATAATGTATGCCCTTTCATATGCATATGAAATATAGGGTTATATGTTATTCATAATTAAGTCTTTAAAGATTAAAGATATACCGTATCTTTTTTTATTGTAATGAGGCGGAAGAGACAGAAGGAGCAACAAAATACAATAAAAAAGAAAGCTGGGCTTGTGGGTGTTTTCTGCATCTGCCGACTATAAACGGATTCATACTGTACATTTCAATAATGTAACATGGACCTCGTTAGACATCTGAATTCCACTTGCAATAGAATATTTGCTCTATCATTTAGTTTAATAGCATTTAGTTTATTTATCTTGAGGACTTATTCCACACTCCAATGCAATAGAAATTTACCTGAGGAGGAAAAAGACAAAAAAGAAATAACAACCCCAAAAAACAACAATAAACTAGTAAGCTCCAAACTCCTCCTCATCTCATCTGAAAGCTCCAAATCTGATTCTCCCTCAACTATCCCGTAAAGTATCCTCTCTGCTTGAATTCGGCCGCCTACAATGTTGACTCATTAAATACACACATTTTGTCCTGGTGTCCACTGTAATTTACATTCATAAAAGGACTAAAAACAAATAGCTGAATGCTTTCAGAACCAAATGTATCATTCCTAACATCTTAATAAACAAGAAAAGATATAAATATAATGGGAAAAAAGGCCACGATTAGGTAATATTTGACTTACCCTTTGACTTTTCATAAAATGTGCTGGCTAATACAGACTCCATCTTGTGTTGAAAAGAAGAGGAACTCTTTTAAATACAGCAGGAATTAATAGGATAACTCAAATTAGTAAAAGGAGAGGTGCAAAACCAAAATGTCCACCACAGAGGACACAAAGGAATGAGCTGGGTCTCAGAATAAAGCAAACAATTCCAGGCGAATTTAACCTTTTGCCCGTGATGAGGGATTTATTCAGTTGTACTGTGCATCAGGTTAGACAAGATTCCTTAAAGTGTGTAATTCCTAAATATTTCCTTTGAGATTTCTATAAATGACATTATGTTCTATAACTGTTTATAGTCGTTTTCACTTCATCCTTGACAAAATGTCAAGACTGTTTTGTCCACACACACATGGACGGAGAAGGTTGACTTCGTAACACACACAGACGTGCATGCACACGCACACACACGCACAGACACGCACAGACATGCAGACACGCACAAGCGCATATACTGATACTTTCAATTTTAGTGTTGTGAAAAAAAGAATGGAATATTATGTCAACTGATATCGTCTTAATTTCGTTATTACTAAGGTTTGTGTGGAAATTCAAACCAGACAAACCATTATTAGACATTAGATTCCATTTAACTTTAACATAAACACAATGATTTTCAGAGAAGTGATCTCTTACTGTAATTGTAAATTGTCTCATTGTCTAATTTAAAACGATAATGCTGCACAAAAAGTGGATTTCTTTACTTTCTTTTGGAGTAACTCAGCGCTGAGATACTTTGATCCACAGCAGGAACATTTTTGAAAGATTAGCACACAGTGCATTTCACACAAATGTCATACTTTGGAAAGAAACATGTATTATGTACACATTCAGTCATGTTTCCATCTTCACCCTTAACAGCACTGAACAACACGCTGGCTAAACTCAACAACAACAAAAGTCTGAGCACAGCAGGATTTGATCTCGGCTTCCTCTGCCAGTAATTCACAATGGAACATTACATTTCTCATCACCTACACAAACACATGATCTAATCAGTCAGTTATTGAAATTAAACCACAGCAGTGTTTGCTATAAGTCAGAATGACTGGAGCCTCAGTGTTCTTAATAAATGTTTACGCTGATTCAAGAACCATCTTGAATATATAATTTTTTTTGACTATAGCGGATGCAGAGACGAGAGCTTGACAGGAAAAAACTAGTGCTAAACTTCAAAAGGGGGCCATCTGATTTGATTATTTTCCAACTCTTTCTACTCTCATAATCATCTGCATTCCCTCGTGTTCAGAGCCCAGTTGTTTCCATGTACGATACAGGTGACTCACCATCTGCTGTAGGAAAGACCACCTCACGATGAGTGATGCACAAATGCCCCCAATATATTTTTGTGGGAGAACACCAAACTAAAGCCACAGCAATAAGAAATATGAAACAGATTTAAATTATTTGGGCCAAGGAGGGAGTTCTGGTTGGGTGAAATGAAAAGGTTTGAGATTGATGCATCACTCACCCAGCAGCGAAGTGGCTTTTACCAGGGAAAATAAATCTAAATGAAGAAAAACAGCTCTGTGGTTCCACCCCCATATTCTCAGGTGAATCCGTTCAGCAGTTCATCTGTATGACAGTTTGTAGCTCAATGTCTATCTAGCTATGGTTTCTACATATAGTAGTTTTTAAGAACTTTTCTTAACAACTGTTTTTTTTAAGTTTCCACATATTCTTATATCCTAAATAAATGCTAGATTGACAGAAGAAAATGTGTTGTGTGTAATATATTAATGTCTTTCTTTTTCTTCCTTTTTTTTGACTGAAAAGCCGTTCTTCATTTACAAAGTAATATCAGCTTTTCTTTTAGATAGTCGGATATACCGAGAGACAGACATAACATAACTAGATGGATGGATGGATGTTGATCGTTTTCATTCATTATTAATCACAAAAGAGGTACATAGATTAGAAATAAAAACCGCTATACTAACGGAAACTAAGCTAGAACTGAAGACTATGACTAAAATCTGACTCATGTGTGGAAATATTTTAAATTGGCACAATTGGGGTTCTGTTATATAGTCATTCATTGTCTATCTATAGTGTTTACCTACATTTTTTGCATTATTTTGCAAATGCATTCATGATACCTGTTTGCCGTTACAGCATTTCATGTACAACAACTTATCAAACGTTTTTATACTCCTGCCAGACAATAGATAACTATTAATTCCAGCCAGGAATTAATAGTTATCAATCATGGCGATAAGTATTCAAAACACAGACTGAGATACTGCAACCATTATTTTTTCCAATCTTAAGGTGTTTACAATAAACTGCATTTGCTCAAATGGAGGCCAGCCAATAAACATTTGACTGACGCAGGAGGCCTGCTTCTAACGCAGCGACAGAACAAGAATCGACAACAAGGAAAACAAAGTGCGCATGGAGATGATTCACTTTCACGAATGTTCATCAGAAGACTACACCATATTACGGGATGGCCTCATTCTCATGAAACTAGTGGTGGTGATGATCGGGATGAGAGCTGTGGGTTCAGCAGCGGTTCTGAACCTGGGCTGACTGGTAGTGACGGAGGAGACGCGACAGGGTGTTTTGGAGTCAGCAGTTTTGCCATTTCGGTTTCAAAGCAACAACTGAGCTTCTGTGAATGTGCTTTCTAAACACACAACATTCAATGCATGTGTGGAGATGATTGAAAAGTAGTTCACAGCTGATTTTGAGCTAAGTGTTTCTAAATTGGAACTATATTTTAAGGGAAAATGCAGTAAGATGCACATATTCTGTATATATTCTATATTGTGCTTTGGTCTTGAGACTTGAGAACCTTTGGCTTGCAAATTGAATACTGTCTGATATCGTCACACTGACTGTTTAATCTGAAAAAAAGTAAACGGAAAGAATAAGAGAGAATCCGTGGGATGGAGTGGGTCTCCCTGTTTACATCTTTGTCTTACAGTTTCCAGCCTGACAAAGACAGACCGCATCAAAGCCGAGCTTGTAGAGGAAGTCAGATGATCGTTAGAGGAACCACCAGGAGCTCCGCCTCCTTTTGGCACCCACAGATTCATATAAATACCTCATCGATTCAACTCGCAAAAAAACACACTAGAGAGCACATTGGGCAAAGAAAGACCGTCGGAAAATAGAGCAGCTAGAGATTACAACATTTTAACAAATAAACAAAAAAAAGAACAAAATTATGCTGTTGGAGTATTTCCTCTTTGGGATGATGACCTTTCATTTGTCAGGTATATATATATGATTTTTTTTACAGAATCGTCTGCTGTCTTTTGGTTTGATAAAATGCCCAATGACATGCATCTATTCTTTTTTGCATATTTTCTATCTGAAGTAAATGTCCTATGTTGTTTCTTTCGACAGGGGCACAAAGTGAAGTAACTGAAGTTTTTGCTGAAGCCGGCTCTCAAGCTGTGCTGCCCTGTAAATGTGGCCCGCCGTCCGCTCGTATCCCCGCCATCATCTGGAGAAAAGACGGCAAAAGGTAAGACAAAACCGCATGTTGGCAGACTCTACTTTAAAAAAAATCTTTTTTCCCCATTTTATTTTTGTCCATCCAGCTCCAAACACCCACAGATCCCACAAACTGTCACTTCACCATCCTTCCTTCAATTCCAAAGTTGTATCTACATAGTAATAACTCTGGATTGTTTGTGATGTTTTCTGCCCACAGCACTGTTTGGAGAAAGCAAAAGAGTGGTCTGGAGTACTGGGGCTACGCATGGTCTTCAAAAACCCAACGCGTTAGATGCCCCCACACCATGTTCGAAAGCGGCGATTTCAGCTTGCAAATAGACAATGTGAAGGAGGAGGATGGAGGAGTTTACTCTTGCAGGGTGGAACGTGGAGTCCAGGTCATTGAAAAAACAGTCACACTCCGAATCACTAGAGGTAAGAAACACGGTGAAACAAAGACGTTTTCATCACTCCATGAATTTGTTAAATCAGTTTTGAAGATCGGAATCAATAACTAATTGATAAAGAAGCAGTTAAACATGCCAAGACAGTAAATCCACCCACTCGTGAAAATGTTTGATTCATGGCAAAAAACTTCAGAAAACAAAAAAAAATCAGGACTGGTTATATCTGCCTCAGAAAGTAACCTCATCCGTGTCTGTGTCCTTCTCAGTGTCCGTCTCTTCATCGGCTCCGATATGGGGGAGCGACGTTTCGATCACCTGTAACGTGACTCCTTGGCCTCTAGAAGCTCTCGTGAGGTGGACGTTGAACGACAGTCCATTCGAGCCTCAGACTGGAGCCGCCTCTAACACTCGAACCGCCGCGATGGAAAAGGCAACCGGGAGACTGACGGGAAACTGGACCTGTGTGGTGAACTACAAGGGCCAAGAGGGACGAGCTTCTGCTACTCTGAGCGTGCAGGGTAAGATTCAAGAGATCAGCGTCGGCAACTCAGTTTGGTTTTGGACCTTCTCTCTTAACCTTTCCCTCGCTTTCTCTCACAGGGGTCATCCACCCACCAAGAGACGATGCCAAGGTGTACGCTGCTGTGGGATCTGCGGTCACGCTCCCTTGTGTGTTCTCCCCCGGTTTGATCCCCTCTGATCCGGTCTGGGAGAAACTGAAAGCCGTGTTTCTTACCAAACCCGCTCCCGGTCGCCTCCCTGCCTCTTTCTCTGCCTCCGGGCCGCTTTCTCCGCTCCCCTCCGATCAATCGGCCAGTTTGAAGGAGGTCGGGTTGGGGGATGAGGGCAGGTACAGATGCTCTGGCGTGATAAAAGGACAACGGTTGACTCGAAATATGCAGCTCGTCGTGGCCAAAGGTAAAATTAGATGGTTTCAGTTTAAGTTCAATCTGCCGAAACCTTTTTTTTCTTGCTTTTAACAGCGCATTTCATTGTTTCTTTGCTTTTCTCTCAGTTCACAGCAGCGTCCAGTCCCAGAACACAGGCTCTGTGACGCTGACCTGCCAACTGACTGACACAGGCGAGGTCACCAACTACGAATGGGTTCATGTGATCTATGACCTCAAAGGCAGCCGATCAGTTGGGCCCATCCTGGAGGGGAAGACTCTGAATATAAGCACAATGTCCGAGGGGAACCAGGGTGAATGGTCGTGTCGTTTCTACGGGAAGGACGGCCTTTTGGGAAATGTGACGTACCACATTCAGCAGATGAGTAAGTTTGCTCCTTCTGTTGTGTATTGATATTTGTCAATTGAGGCCCTGGCAAAAATATAACATTTGGCATTCATCTGACTATCTGTTTTTGTATTGATTTTCCCCACAGGTGGTGTAAGTGGAGAAAAACCTACGAGTGTCTCACATAACACTGCAGCTACAGTGGGTCTCAGCTTTCTCCTCCTTGTTATGCTGTTGATTTTGGCTCAGATCTACAAGAACCACCAAAGGGTAAGAATCTTCCGAAATTTACCAACAAATAAGGAAGGAGACAGTTGTATAGGATTTTCTTTGTTTAACCAACTTTTTCCATGAAAAATGTTAAATCTCGAAATTATTGCATTTTGAGAGGTCACTTGATTCAAGAACATTATTTGAAAGGAATGTCAATCAAACAATTTCTCATATAATTAAGTTTAAAAAAAAGAATTTTCCTGTTGATGTTGCAAAACACGTACATGATCCCACATCAGATAAAATAATGTACATTTTGTGTATCTTTTTCCACAGAGGAAAGGCATCTTTCGGTACCCTGCGCTGGAGACAATTGTTCACACCGTGTCCAATGAGCGGGAGGAGAGAGAAAGAAACGCAGTGAAAAAGTAAAGATATTAATGCGGCCATCTCACCAAACTACTGACGTGGGATCTATCTTTTATTATCTTTATATCGGAAAAATGTGGCATTTGTTTGTAAATACTGTATTTTCAGAGCCGACATTGTAGCAGTTTTGTTGAACTACAAACGTTGTGTATTATCCTAATATTTGTGTCTGTTTTCAATTATCAACTGTATGTGAATATTTGTTTCTGTATGTACATATTAAGAATAAACTGTTTTAAAAATAAGGTACTTTTGGCAAAGAACACTTTATTTTTTACATGATATACAATGTGTAACGTACAGGTCAATGACAAGGGAAGTGATTACTGATATAAATCTAAATCTATACACTCATTTATATAAGAATGTTATTATTTAAAAAAACTTTAAAAAAAAAATAAACGGACGGATTTTTTAGTGATGAATAGTTGTTGGATGATGGTTAGTGGCACCATTTGGTATCCACTCAGTAAGTGCAGCGACGTGCAGCTTCAGAGCTACACGTGACTATAATGCCCGTCCTCTTGCTCTGAAATTTCGGGGATATCCCTGGAGGCCAAGGATCGGTTGATGCTCTCCAGAAAACCTTCCTCTCCAAGGTGTAAATTATCCAGGACATCATCATCATCAAAGCACCAAGCTGGCCAGTCCACATTTACTCCGACTGTAAAAACACTAAAGAAGGCGAGAAATGGCAGCACAGTGTGTAATTTATGATTTAACAACATTCTGGCGATGATGCATCGTCATTTATTAGTGTAAGTGCATGTATTGAAAGTCAGTAAAAGTAAGAATACCTAAAAAAGAGAGCAGCAGCATGCACAAACCCATAGTTATAAACCGATGCGTGGTGTTAAATATACAAATTGCTTGAAAAATGCTTTTAGTAAGAAATTGACAGCATAAGTAAATTAATTATTAGAAAGTAATGAAATAAGCTGTTAAGAAGTTTAAAATGGAGCAATGAAATAATAAAAATGTGTCATGCAGTGTAAACCATGTTATTCAAATTCTTATGATATGTAACATTATTAATTATTATTAAATTAACTAAATGTTCTTTTTATTTAAACACACCGACGAGGAAAACATCTGTTGTGGGATAGTAATTAAAAAATCCACCCGAAAGGAAGTAACTTGAGACTTTTCAAGCGCTATTTTACTGTGAAACGACATCCAACTTTGTTTGACTTCAGTAGAAGAGGACCTGGGATTTTGTCACAGAGCGTCCAGCCAGTTGAAGTGTCCTTGAGCAAGACAATCAAATCAACACAAGCTCCAAGGAAGCCGCTTAGTGTAGAGTACAACCTTTGCAAATACAAATAGATTGTAAAAACTTGACTTTGCTTATTTTCATTTGTAAGCACAAAATACATATACTGTACGATTAAGATTACTATCATTCAGAGTGTATTTCTAATGATAGTTTTTATGAAACTGGAGCAATCAAGAATTTGGCGTTCTGAAAATGCAACATACCAAGAAAAAACGTAGCATGCAGAGTGTTGACTGATGGGTCAATTTTTGAAATTCCTTAAAAACAGAAAAATTAGTTTCACAATTATTTTTTGCTTTTTTGTTCTTCCAAAATCTACATCACTTTTGTGTAAAATGTTATTTTATTAATTGATCAATTGTACTTGTTTCTTGGTTGGCTCCTGAATGGATATAATTATGTCTACAAGATGTGATCTTTTGTGTTTTTGTGGGTATTGTAGTGTGTCGTTTTCGTGCCTTTTTTTTTTTTTTCTCTGCCAAGGAAACGTTTTCCTTTGTTTCCCTGCAACATTTTAATATAAAAAAACTATATTTTTAGAATGTATATTTTTTGAATGTTTATTTATGTAATATTTGTTAATATTTGTTAATATTTGTTAATGTTTGTTAATATTTGTTAATATTTTCCAACAATTGTAAAGTGAATGTACAGGACACTGTCAAACTAACCTCTTGTCATCTTCATCTCCATCCACCAGCTGCTCCTTCCATCCTTTACTCACTGTGAGCGCTCTGTGTCTAAACAGCTCCACCTCCTCCTCCTCCCACCCCATGTAACTTTCTCTATCGCTGGGCGACGGCGATGGTGCGGGGGAAAACGAGGGGGGAGGAGGATTTCGCAACCCCGAATTGGCCCTTTTCACATTTCTGCTTTTTAATCCATCTCTCTCTTTGGCCCTTACCAAAAGACCCTCCAAGGCCACGTTGTGTCCGCTTGGTTTCGGAAAAAGTGCATTCTCCACTTTGGGTAACGTGTGCGGACTACTGGTCCATGTGGCTCCATGGCCCTTGTTTATGTCCTTCATGTTATGAATAGAGGCCGTCCTTCGGGTTTTCCCTCTGTTATAAATGTTATGATCCGAAAGCTCAGATTCAGACAATGTTTGGGGGTCTGGAGATACTCTACCGTGCATGTCCGCGAACATCGCTTGGTTATTCTTCAGGGAGCCCAGCTTTAGCACTCGGTGTGACTCCTGGACAGATGGTTGAGAGTTTCTTTTCATTTGGCCATTTAAAACCGGCAAGGACTGATTTGACATCTGAGAAGAGGGGCCCTGATGAGAGCTGTTTTGCCTCCTCCTGCGTATCCCGGGCGACTTCAAATTTTTGGAGCAACCCCAGGCCTCTGCAGGTGTCTCCATGTCTCCGGTCTTGCTGTAGTCGGAGTTTCTCCCGGAGTCCTGATCCACAGCGTGAGAATCTGAATCCCTATTTGTTGCCATTCTTCTCCCTTGTGTCAGTCCTATAAACGCAGACTCCCCCCTGAGTATTGCTAGTTGAGCAGGAAGGTCTGGGGTACTTTCCTCCTCCGTTGGATAGTCAACATCCGGATACAAGATCGTATCGTGTGGTCCAGTAGTATTGTTTCGTGATGGATCAGCTGCAATACCGTGACTTACACAATCCAGATCGGGGGCCGATTGTGCACTGTGGTTCCCCACTCTTTGCCCCCTTCTTTCGTCTGCTCTCACTCCCATTTCTATCCATTCATATCCATGTTCTGCTTGTTGCTGACCCTTGTGCGATAGTTTACTGCTGTTGACGTCGAGGTGGGAATGCCATAAGGGTAAAACATGATTGTTTTCAGTCACACCACCTGCAGGATGAGACTGTTCCTTTGCTTCTGCTTCTTTAGACACCAACGTCCCGTTTCTTGTTTGGGCGATAATACATTTTTCAGTGAGTTCGTCGATAAAACTCCCTCGTCTGGATTCCGTGAGAAGTTGTTTTTCTGTGTCCATATCATACGTTTCGGCATTTGTGACAGGCTTGGCCTCCAGCTGCCGGATTTTCCAATTTTCCAGTTGTCTCCTGTTCTCAGTCTGTCTCAAGTTCCACAATGTTTCCTGGTCACAAAAAAGAGACAAAACTACTTAATAAGTGTGTTATTTGCAATTCTGTTTCATACAAAAGACTACAACTTTACGCCGGCTGTGCTCTGTGAGCCTGTGAAGACGTTTTGATCACTATCAGGTTATGAAATCATCCAGAAGTCAGAAGATCAACTTTTAAATGTCTTACCAAAAATCCCATGTGTTGACATTATCGTTAAATGGTTACACAATGGAATAAATTACTTCATTCTCAACCCATCTCCCATCTGTCATTTGTCATTTGGGTTAAAACATACTGTTTGAATGAACATTTTACCAAAAGTTTCCTTTTCAATAGAAATTAACAAGACAGAAAGACAATCGGTGGTAAAGATGGTGCCTTTGCAAACCTATTGCCTTTATCTACTTCATAGATATTAAGACCCGATGACCTCTGGAGTGGCTTGGTGGCTACAACCCTCGAGATACAGTGAAGGAAAAGTGTTGAACAAGAAAACTCTACTCCAGCCATGCTAGTGGCTCTGTGAGCCTGTCATAGACACGGGGATAAAAGGTAACATCAGTAAGCTAACGTGATGCCATAACCGCTGATGTTCAGCAGATATGTAATGTTCACAGCCACGTACAGACCGTTCACTCAAAATGACAAATATGAACCTGCTGATGTTGCTGGAGGAAGTCAGTTTAGAATTATACTCCCAGAACTAAGAATGTCTGTGAAAGTGCATCCAACAGTTGCTGCCTTCAGTCTGGACCAAAGTATGGGAGAGATTGAAGGAGCGACGCCGCTGACACCAGAGCCACGCTGATAGCATTGCAGCAAGTTACGGTGGACTTCAATCCTCAGAAGACTTGGTGAGAGATGTTTGTTTTGTACCTTTGCATGGTTGATGTTGGAGACCCATCTGGTGCAGCTCTCTGAGGTACCGGCTACAAATATGTAGACATTCATAGCACTGCGCAGCTCACCAACCTCTACAACAACAAATGAACCTGAGAGAGCGGAGGAGGAACGACAGGTGGATCTTTAGTGTATTTGTAAAAAAAAAGAGATCGCTTTGTGAATAAAGAAGTGTTACTCACAGTCATCTTTCAGTGAGAAGCAAAACGTTCTGTCAAGGGCCAGAGGAGGTCGAACTACCTTCAGCCGGTCCCCTTTCTTCTGGACTTTGGTCATTAGAAGAACATCTGAGAAAAGTAGAGCCACCACCTCAAGCTGTGCAAGAAAACATGAGAACGTCAAAAAGAAATACATTTAATTAACAGTCATTGAGCAGCACACTGGCTCCGCTCACCTTGCTGTCTTTCCTCTCCCGAATCTTCAGGTTCTCTTCCAGCAGAAGCTTGCGCACGACTTCAGGACCTACTCCACTGATGGGGCAGGTTAGGTCGAACTGACAAATCTCTCGGACACGCTGTGAGTTGCACAAGAAAGTAAAAAGAATATCTGTTAATTTTGACATAAGTCTATAATGTTCCGTAGGAAACAGTCCTATTTTACCTTGTCAATATCTTCGTTTATGCGCTCCACCTCGTATCCCTCCACCCTCTGAGCAGAAATGCTGAGAGCGAGTTTCTCATCTTTTAGCCTCAGGTGATCGTTGATGCTCTCCAAAAAACAGTTCACACTTGACAACTGGAGAGGAGAGAGAAGAAGAGTTGTGTTGTTCTGCAGAAAAGAATTGAAGAGCTTTTGTGATTTAAACGTTCCGGTTTCATTCCTTAGTTTAGATATGAAATATGTTAATGTAGTTCATCAGATTTTGGACAATATTTTCCGATATTGAACGGATTTCATAACAAAATGGTAAATGTAGGCGTGAAGACATTTTGATCACTATCAGGTTATGAAATCATCCAGAAGTCAGAAGATCATCTTTTAAATGTCTTACCAAAAATCCCGTGTGCTGACATTATCGTTAAATGGTTACATGATGGAATGAATCAACCCATCTCCCATCTGTCATTTGGGTTAAAACATACTGTTTGAATGAACATTTTACCAAAAGTTTCCTTTTGAATAGTAAACTAAAATTCTTTTCAAGACATCAACAAGAAATAAAGACAATCGGGGGTAAAGATGGTGTCTTTGCACACCTATTACCTTTATCTACTTCATAGATATTAAGACCCGATGACCTGGAGTGGGTTTGTGGCTACAACCCTCGAGATACAGTGAAGGAAAAGTGTTGAACAAGAAGCAGTTAGTACCATGCCTCTGAGTGTGTGCTGCTCGTGAGGATCCTGGGTGTTTTTCAGCGCGGCCTTGAGAAGCAGCGGGTACTTTGTGATCCTCTGGTGGGGTTTAACCTGCATGTCCCCGAGCCGCATCCGCTCACACTGAGGATGGTTCTCCACCCACTGGACAGGACCGAAGCAGAAGAACATTGTCCGAACAAAGTGAACAAAGTGGCTTCAAATTATAAATTAATAACATGTTAATTTAAACGGTAATTTGGCCAAAACTATCTACCAAAACAAAACTTCCACACAAATTAAGTGAGATGTGTTTTGTATCATTTGAATGAGCAGACTCTAATGCCCACCAAGTACCATTTCCTGGTAAATTGTCTCTTTAACTATTAAACAAAATAATATCACCTCCCACTCAGACAGACAACAGTGATGCTATGACATGTGACAAACACATTTACAGTACTGCAAAAGATAGCAGTGTTAGTTGCAGATCATACCTCCTTCACAATGCTATATGTATCAGCTGCAGGACGTCACTACGTAAAGTGATTGTTTGTGTACATGTTGTGCGTATCGTGTCGTCTGCTGCTTACATTACCTGAACATAAGTGAGGAAATGTGGGTTGCTCCCCATCTGCCTGCGTGTGAACTTCAGATTGTTTTCCTCCTCCCAACAGTAATGTTGATAGGACGAGAAGCGGTCGTGGAACTGGGGACAAAAATATGGGTTACATTCTGAATTTATTTAAAAGAAATATATAGAAAATATCCTTTTATTTTACAGAAAAATACCCAAATATTGTCAACGCATATTGGTAAATTAGTGGATAATAAAAAAAAAACATTATAATCCTTCAAGTAACATTCATGTTATAGCTGTGTTTGAACTATTTTACATGCTGCTGTGTCATTTTATAAGTCATCTGCATGAACTTTAACCTTCAGATAAATGAATTGGGGTAGAAAGTTATATGTAGATGTAAATGTAGAAAATCTAAATACCTCAACACAATGCCGACTACCTGAGTAAAAGAATTCCTGACCGACAGAAACACACCTCTCAATGTGTAACAGATCTTAGAGAGAGTGAGCTCATACCTGCAGACAACCAGCCTCCAACACCAAAGGATCAAAGGGCTTTCCCGTCCCCCGGACTTCTTGTAACATGGGATAAATCACCTCCTGCCAAAACAGCTGGTGAGCGGCGAGGATGGAGGGAATGTTAGCGAAGAGACGTTCAGGGGTCACCTGTCACAGGAGCAAGATAGAGATACACATCACAAGAGAGATAATGGTGTTTAAGTGTTCAACTCCCTTCTTCTCAGAGGAAATCTGCTGTTGAACTACATTCTCCCCTTAAAGTTTGAGCAAAAACGGATGTTCGTGTTGTGACAGTCACTGCGTGTCGGTAGTGTGTGGAGCAGTGCAGCATAAGGCCGCAGATTTAGCATGTTTGAAGTGCAGATGGGGCTGCGCGTTCTGCAGACTAACCTCCCGGAGAAATCCATGCTGGTGCAGGTTGACAAGAGCTGCAACAACCAACTGTGAGAAGGAGACACAACTTTGGTTAACATCCTGTGGAAAATTCCCTTTCAGCTCTGACACACTGCATGTTAATGTAAATGCTTCATTTAAATGAGGCCATGACGGTAGGTAGAAATGACACATTACATCTTTGATGATCATCAGTTTGTTGATGTAGATGAGCTCGGTGTAGACAAACTCCCACAGCGCCTCCTGCTGGTGCCTCTGCATCTTAGACATCGTCTGATCGTTCACACCAGACAGAGGGCAGAGAAGGGAGAGGACATGATTATTACAGATGCTTCGACAATGAAAATGTACCGAGCAGTTAAATTACAGTATATTTCTCATTGTCAACGAATCCAATGATGAGAACAAAGCTAATCTCTCAATTTTTTACTGCTCCCCCAACTTGTCTGGATCTCTGAGGCCTACCCGTCCCTACAATTTGATGCAGTATTTACAGGAATCGGATGGATCATGTGGGAAGGATTCAAATAAACTACAGTGCCAGTGTTCATGGGAATAAACAAATAATTCAACCAGTAAAATGCTGTTGTTCATTAATGTGTTTTAAAGTGGACCTCAATGCCTCCGAGGTGTAAATGACTACATATCAGTTGTTGGTCTTGCTCTTTTCATGGGATTTGTTCACATTGAGAGAAACTCAAAATATTGTTGAGTAATTTATCACAGGCTCGTACTGAATGAGAGTGCACTATATCTGTCCAGTTCTTCTCCAGTGTGGTTCCCTGACTTTCCTCCTTCCACCTCCAATTCAGATTGTGCGGCACAGCAAAGGCATCCAGATCCTGCTTCAGCCCATCCAGCTGACCTCAGGTGAGGGAGGGGTGAGGGAGGAGGGGGGGGGGGGGCAGAGGTCAGGGAGAAAAAATGGAAGACTTTGATGACCTAATGAATCAGTACTTCTTTAGTTATCCTTAGCAGTTGATGTATATACATAATAAGATGTTACATGTAAATCTATTCAAACAGAGCAGGACAAGTGCCGCGGTACTTGTTTTTTCAGTTGTTTGAAAAAGTACCTAAGCATGTCCTCATGTAGGCTGACAACAGCTTACCTCAGAGGCCTGGGTCTTCTCAGACTCTCCCTGGCTGAAGAGGACCTGTCTCAGTGCAGCTCTGGGTTTGGCTGCAGCAGAAGCCTTACTCACTGTTGCTAAGTCAGTCACAACCTTTACCTTTCTCCGCCTCTGGAAAATGAAAATACCAATTTCAGGAGGTGCATTTGAAAGGTTATATCAGCACACATTGATGAGATGAGGAACAAAGGAGGCAAGAGATGGAAATGGACGTCATGCATCTGTAGCCATGATTTTTGTTTTATGCTAAGCAGCACTCAGGGTCATGGATACAGAAATACACATTTACTCACATTTGTTTTAAGCACTTGGTGCTGATGTGAAGTAAACACTTAAGTGAAGCTTTCTTAAGTAAATGTACTTGTTATGCCAAAAAAGCCCCTTTCCTATTCTCTTATAGAAATTCAGTAGAAAAGTTTTCTATTTTGACCCGTTTTTAAAAAAAGTTTGTGTGTATCTTGAAACCAGAGAGATAAAGGCACTGTTGCTGCACTACAATCATTAAGTTTATTACAAACAAATGTAAACGTGTGATAATAAAAGCTTGCTTTTTGAAGGAAAATATATGTAACTTTGAATACTTAATCTCAGACTATAATGAATTAACAAGAGAGAGTTCTTTCTTTTCACGAAACAATGCATCCGTAAAAGATAAGATAAAGTTATTCCTGTAAATGTGCCGCACTTCCTTCTCTGTAAAGGGAAGTAGATATATAAAGTAGCATAAAAGGAAACACACAAGTAAAATACATGTAGCTTAAAGCGGCAATTGAAGTACTGAACTTTAATAAGTTCACTTAGTTACATTCCACCACCAGTCAGTGCCGAAGTCGAGCCCCACCCTCACATTTCTGTCACATTCCACCTGCCTGATAGCCGAATGTGTTGAACTTGGCTTTGTCTGCTGACCCCCTGTGGTGATGGTTGCTCTCTGCACCTGCGGTCGTCCCATCGACGTCTGAATCTCTGGCGTCTGCGTCTTTCTCCCTCCCCTCGTCCTTACTATTTCCCCATGGCACCGACGGATCTCCCATCAATGATTCATTCCCCCCACCGTTGTTTACATGCCGTGTCCTTGAGGAACGGTGGAGAAAAACCACACAGGGTTACTAAGACTTTACTAATGGCCAAAATAAGGTGTGTGAGGCAACAGAGAATAGCGTGTTACAACGAAAGGTTTTGCAAGAGAGGGTAAGATACAATGGGAAGACATTGTGTGGCACGTGTGTGTCCTTTTAAAGGCTTATTCGGACTTTCTTTAACAAATTATACATTCTAGGTAAACAAACACTAATGGCACGACTTTTCTCCACCGAGCATCCGAGGAGCCTGCTTATTAAGGCTTTATGGATGGGTTCAATATCAGCACATATTATTGAAACAATATAATTATTTAGATATTCAATGCATTGAGAAAATTGTATTGTTAAAGTTTTCACACTCCCTTTGTTAATTAGTATTAAATAGCTCTAATAAAATGTATAGGTATTAGATTAGATTAGATTAGATTCAACTTTATTGTCATTGCACAGGGTACAAGTACTGAGGCAACGAAATGCAGTTTAACATCCAACCAGAAGTGCAAAATAGCAAAAAGTGCAGAGTATGTGCAGATGTAAAGTGTAATAAGTGAATAAATAGATATGTACAGTAAGAAATAGTTGTGCAATATGAACAGTAACAAATGGATATACAATACCAGTGCACGTATAAGCATGTATAAGTAATACATAAGTAAGAACATAAAGCATTAATAGCTAAACAAAGAAGAGAGGGGCAGACACAATAACAACAAACTAAACAGAAATGAAAGGTGAAGTATCTATTAAATAAACAGAGTGATGATGAGTGAGTCTTGATAATATTGTGTTTTCATATCAGTCAATCGGACGCTATAAAGTGTCAAGAGTTAACTGCCAGAGAAACAAGCGCTCTAATATTAATGTAGGCATCATTGACTCTTTGCACTCATAATACACACAGTGAATAGAAGCAGTCAGGCAGGTAGAAATCTGTGACATACTGGTTCATCTTTCTTACGACACCAACAGTTTCACGCAGCCGGTTCCAGGACTCGTGTGACATACGAGTGTGTTCACACAAAGCCAATGTCACAATTCCACTAATGTTGTCCAGCAGATTTAAAGTATAGAATGTGTGTATTATGCTCAAAGCCTCTGTATCTTAATGTATTATTTACTGATGCACATCTTTTCCTGTTTACATTTAAACACACTGTTGGATCGCTGCTGTTGCAGAGCAGAGAGTCAGTGATTACTGGTGTAACTGGTATTCACAATCAATAATTACAACAGTAATCATTATACAGGCTTAAAGGGTTGGTGTAAAATTTTTCAACGAGCAAACCAACAGCAGAGGTTACACTAACGCTGTACCCACAGCTACATAATATAGATAACAGTAGATTATTTTGCTATTGTACCATTCATAGACTAAACACTGGCTTCCTGGTTGTTTTTTTCCTCATTGAAAACAAACAAAAAACCAGCTCCAACATGAAAGTGATTCACAGCAGCGAACACACCAAGTAAAACAGTCTTATCGTACACTCTCACACAACCAGCTTTGATTTTTTAATTAATAAAAATTATAGACTGTACCTGGGCTTGGTTGGATCCATTTCGTTTCGCACTGTCATCTTTCGTTTGCATTAGCTTTCTCCTCCTCTTTCTGTCTGCCGGCGCAGTCCCTCCCTCTGTGTCTCCGTCCTGTACCTACTTCTACCCGTTTTCTCTGCAACTGGCCCGACGGGAACAACTGGATTCTGCAGCACAAATCGGTGCTCGCTGGTTTAATGAGTTGCAGCAAGGAGTGCTGGGTGGAGCGAAGGTGCTGAAGGATTTCTTTGAGGATGATCTATTGTTTTTTTCATGTCCATCAAACCTAGATCCTCAACCTGATAACTTTCCTCAAACAGTGGAAAATCATTTAAAAGCGGGGGAACAGAAGTCTGAACAGAGTCAGGCATTGATATGAAAATCAACCATGACGATCTTGTGTTTGTAAAGTAAAACAGAAAGCACAGCAGTTTTCACACGTAAGAAGAGGTGAGTAATAGGAAAATAGACGAGCTAAAAGAATGTAAGCAAATGATAATAAAAGACGCTTGAATTTATAGCAGAAGATATGCTGTGATTATTCATTTACAGCTTCAGGCTGGAATGTTGCACAAATCAGAGACAGAGATGGTGATACCAAAATTATTTTATTTAACGTGCAGATATCCACTCAAGGTGCAATCAGTACATTTTTCTGTTATGTAATACAGTTTGATAAAAGTGCGGTAGAATAACACGTCCTCAGTCTTTCTGTGTTAGACTCATGAGATTCATATGCAAATCAGCGGGCAGCAGAAGAGGGCTGAGGCAGACTGAAATAAGGTGTGTCTTGTTTTCTCTTACAGAAATGAATAACGCTTGTGTGATGGGGCTTAAAAGAATGCAAATGGGGCGCTGAAAAGCCTGTCCAAAGCGGCACAGCTCTGTTCTACACCAGGAACTACAAACTTCCCAGGCCTTGTTATTGTTCCCTAAATATCTCAACAAAGGAGACTTGAACTGTTGAATGTAACAAGGAACTGCTAGTAAAACATTACCAGCTCACGGCACGCACGGAGTAGTCAGGATTACATTTTGCACAAAAAAAAAAATTCAGTCTATTATGAAACCCTGCACAGTGATGGAGCTTTTGAAAGCCTTGCAAGGTTTTCAGTCATACACTTTTTGGCTTCTGGGCGGAGAGTAAAGCAGATGAGCGGTTGCCAGGCAATCACCAAGAAAAAGTCCAGTGTAACAGAATATAACCCCCAGAAAAGAGCAGGCTAGCTGTTTTCATGTTTGCGCTCTTTGCGATAGGCTGCGCTATCCAGCTTTCTGGGCGTAGCTTCATATTTCCCCTAGAGGAAAAGGGCTGACTAAATCATTATCATCTAACTCTGTACAACAAAGCCAACTGATTATTATTCTCTTTAAAAACACAACATGGATATGTTTATTATTTTATGAATTCATCTGTGAGACTTTCTTTGACTCTCCGTTGATGAATCATTTGATTGGTCGCTCTCAGTATGAGTTTGGTTGTGTCTTCTTAGCCAGCGAGTGGAGCGGCAGAGTTCTCAGCGTCGCTGGTTTCTGTGAAATAAAACTGCTGGTGGCAGCACCGTATCACCTCGCACACCTTGCGGCTGCCCGTGACTGAGTCTCTGAAGGGAACAATACTTGGTTTCATGAGCTTCTTGCCTGGCGCACGGTGCAGAATTACTGAATGCCGTACTTTGTCTCCAGCTCCTCGGCTGCGTGTCCCAGGTGCATCTTTCTCACTTCGTCCAACAACTCTTGCAACAAGTGCCAGTGCATCATTCCGCCTCTCCCTCCCGCGCCAGCATGTGACCCTCTCTCGGCCCACACCCTCAGCATCTGGTAGTGAGCCTCGCGGCAGGACCTGTGGTCCATCTCTGCTTGTTCGATCTCTGTATCCTTCACACCGAGAGAACGCACCAGCTGCTTCACCTGCAGCACGGGGACCAGGTCCAGCACAGTGTAGATCAGGTCGGGGGCTGTAGAGGGGAGGTAGGAGAGGGGAAGGGGGGTGTTGAGGGGAGGAGAGGGTGAGCACAATGGTTTTCTGTATGTTTGAGCTATTGGTCGGGAACACATGCTGCTGCTTTGTAAAGTATCAGATATACGCACTCTTGATTTCCAGGGGGATGCAGTCGGGCAGATTGGACGGCTCCTGTTCACCCACAGGACTTTGGGGAACAGCTGTAACACCCATGTTGTCTGAAGGTTCCTCGCTGTGAACCAGGACTTGCTATGAGACAAAGGGAGGTTAAGTGTTACGGACTGTAGACCACAACCACAAGCCATGTAGTGCTCAAACTGGAACTAGTCCACTTCTGTAGCGTCTGAGTCTCGCCTGTGAATCAACCAAGTCTGCTCAACCTTTATGTCGATCTCCGACAATAAGGACTTTAATTCTAGACCAGTCAACAACGGCAGCAGGGATGTTGCTATCTACCTGTGCATTGTCTGTTTCAACTATAAATGCTCACAGACAAGAAAACAAAAACACCCACCTTGTAATTGCTTTTCTTTATCAACACATTTCTCATGGTACACTTATACGTTAAAAGAGGTGAATTAATCGTCATTTGTTTTACGTTTGCACATTTATAGAAAGAATAATCCAAAGTCTTAGTCTTGATGCAGTGTAATTACATCCTGGCCTGGTCTCGGCCCTGACTTGGTCTCGGCCCTGACTTGGTCTCGCTTTATGCCGTCTTGATTAACACCGGTAGCCGCGGGCTGTTGGGTCGGTTTACCTCACATGGGTCCGGGGAGCCATCGGACGGTAGGTTGGACCGTTTCAGCAACTTCTTCTTTGTGAACCGCTTTGTGGCCACGTAGGTGACGAGAACCACCGCCATTACAGATACCGCAGCAATAAATGCAAATACAGCAATTATCTTGTTCAGGTATTGATCATTTGTAGAAGCTTGATAAGGATCCGATGAGGTACATGGGGAAGAAGACATGATGGACACAAGTTTAAATAAGCAATCATGTGCTTGGACTAAACTGCATTCTGCTGTTATGAAACAAAGCTATAAATATAAGTACACATATTTGCACACACAAATAGCTTGGCTCTGCAAAATATTTACTTCATTCAAAAGGGTATTTCTTAATAAGATATATAACCATAATCACATGTGCTCACCTTTTGTAGTCACAGGAAGTGACGTTGAGCAGTGATGACGGCACTCAGCGGTACAACTGCGAAGAAAAGGGAGGACGTTTTACAACACGAAGGAGGAAGTGAAAATCTTAAAGAGGAAGTGATTAACACAAACACAGACAGGCCTTCTTTATATACAGCAAGAGTTCTTTTTACAATTTTTGACACACAGGACTCTTTCATAATTAGTACTCAAGGTAGGGCTTAAGAGTGTGGCTAAAGATTGTGGTTCTTCTGGGCTGCCTTCCATTCCCCCCTTTAAACTGAGATGAATACCTCTGCCCGTGCACCTACTTCACAATTCACTCAACCGCCATTAATGACATGACATTGTCATTAAAGAGTGAAATAGAGAGTGCTGAAGCTCTACCCTGATCAGTCGATAGGCTGTTTCATAGCCTATAAGAACTTCTGTTATCGTATTACCAGAGAAACTTTGCCTAAATGTTTGTGATAGTGTATTTGCTCCACTTTTAAAAATGTACAACTGTCAAAAATGTTAAAAAGATATTTAGAAATGGAAATATCACCAGAGGGATTTCTAAGGGCCCCTTTCTCAGGCCTGCATTGGGTAAAACAGAATCCCATGCTCTAATATATTTAAACAATGGTTACATATTTAGTAATTGTTAGAACATCAGTAACCCAGTTAAGTCTTGTGACTTCTGTCTTCTGTGGCCTACAAATGGAAAGATTTAACAAAGTCGGAAGTGAGCTGCGAGTTTCAATTCAACAATTCAACTTCCCCATTAGCAACTCTGAAAATACCCCATCCCAAATGGCAGGATGGGAACTGTGCGTGTACCAAAGCTTATATACATTAATGTACTCACTTCATGCAGGGTGTACACTTGCCCTTGGCTCTGTAGTAGTTCTCTATACATTCACACTCAGTGTTTTTCTCCGGCGTACCTGTGCAAAAGAAAAATTGTATTGAAACTAAAACCAAGGAAACACTTGATGAGGCATAGTGGATGATTAAGACAAGGATGTTGCACAAACATAACCAAGTCTTAGTGTAAAAATGCTGTGGTTCAGACTCACATGTCCGTTTTTCCTTTTCCTTCTCCCCACAGCTGGTACATCGGAGACACTCGTAGGCCTCTGAGTCGATTGCTTTCTTGTAATAACCGTCTTTACAGCGACACACAGTGTTTTGGGTTTTTTGACATGCTGACACCGTCACTTCATTCTTTGATACTGCAGAAAAGTTGGAAAAGGGAAAAAAGAAAACCATTAATTGACACAACACAAACCGATCAAAGCAGATAAACTGATGCAGAACAACAGATTGTGGTGCCGTACCCTTGCAGGTTCCGCAACGATTACAGTTGGGGGAGTAGTTTTCCTGGTCTGTATATTCTTTGTCAGGACAGGTTACGCACTTACTTCTCTGACCTTTTGCATTACAATCTTCTAAAAGCTTTTGACCTGGAAGACATGAACGTGCCACGTGAGCGCAGTTACTTTGCAGAAGGATTTAATGGTAGAAGAAGCCGTTGGCCACACGGTACCTCGAGAGCATTTGTTGCAACAAATTCCCTTATCAGTTTCATAATCCCCGTGTGGACACAACTCCTCCGGAGGCTCTGACAATGTCAGAGTGGGGATGGACATGCACTGAAACACAGAAAATACAATGAATGTACGTAGAAAAGCTTACTGCCCGTCACATGGACTTTTTTTCCGGTATTTAGGGAGTGATTTATAATTCCTTTCTCACCATAAGGAGGAGCAGTATTGTGCCAGCAAGGTTTTTTTTGGTCAATCTTCCTGCAAGCCCATCTGCCGCCATCATCTTTGAGGTTTAGCTCAATCCATCTGAGGACACATGAAAGAAAAACAACTTTAACAGCACATTTTGTAGCGATATAATGCGTAAGTACTCTGTGTACTATTTTACTCTTTAAAACGATTCATTGAATGCCTTAAATTCCCTTAATTTAAGCTAACTGGCGTAATTTTGGGAGCAGGACCACACCTTCAACACGCCCCTTCTGGTATTTCTATAAATACAGCTCAACCCACTCTTCTCGTTCTCGAGTACGCAGTCTGAAACACGACCGAGGTCAGGTAACACACGCTCAAACGTATGCATGTTACGTCATCTAAACTCCGGCACGCCATCACGCTTTCCCCTTCAGACGACAACAACATTCTCTCCAGGAAGAACCAGCAGAAACCCGTCTGAAGTTTCCAGGATTCCACAAGATCTGAATATTTCAACGGCGCCTCCGTGATCCAGATGCCACTTTCCCCACCAGAGAAGCAACCGAGTAAAGGAAGCCGTTCCGGGCTCACGGCACGTAACGTTAACCGGAACCTCCATCACCACGCAACGTCCACCCTTTTTCAAATGCAAAAAATCTTCAGTTAGCCTTTAAAAAAAACGGAATCAGTCGACCGGCAAAGGAAGTGAAAGGTTTCATGATCAGCCCATCCATACAACCGCCGTTCCCCAATTACCGCACAAACCCCATTGGCATCGCATCTAAGAAATACTCGGGAATGAAAGGTATCATCATTTGGAAAGGGATCACCCTTTTCTATGACGACACACAATCTACATTTGTATACGGACTCTGCTCCTTCTGTTGGTTTTGGGGGCTACTACAATTGGAGATGAAGTTCAGAAGCTTGGCCCCTCACGCAGAGACCCAGCCAACGCGAGTTCATCCATATTGGGCGCTGACGTTCGCCCTGTAAACCCTGCCCTTCTACCGCTGATCGCCAGCTCGCAAAACTCCATACTCGACAGCCTATCAGCATCCACCCTCTCGTCTTACTGGACAGCATGGAAGAGCTTCGATAACCGACACCAAGTGTCCATGACATGCTTCGTCACCTTTGCCCATTCCGAGATGGCCATCAAAACCTACCGTAGTGGCATAAACTTCTTCTGCAAACTCTTAACCGGCAAACATGTGCAGCCTGGAATCATCTCCCATTAGCTGCACTCCTCAAAGGACTATCAAAGAAAGAGACCTCGTCGCCTCCCTCTCACCTTTTGACCTCTTGTTCACCCATATGATCACTATCCGTTCCAGATACAATAACCTGCACCTTGCCTTAACCTTGGAAGCCATGTTCTCCCTGGCCTTTTTCAGATTCCTCAGATGCTCAGAGTTTTCCGCCTCAATCTCCTTTAGTCGTTTTGAAACCTTTTCCACGTACGTGCATTCGACAATGCCATAGTCTATCACCAACAGAACATTGTGAGATGACCCTCTTCATCTCACAATCCGGCGAAGCAGCCCCTAGATTCGGATTCAGAACACCCCATCCAAATCCTGGGCCTGGTCCTCACAAGTCTATCACCTCTCGTTGAGTTCAGAAACCAGTCCCACTTAAGAATTAGTGAATATTAACTATTTTATTCTTATGTGTTATTTATGCAAATAGTTTGATAGATTAGGTTGATAGTCTACGAATACTCAAATAGTCCACCGATGAGTCTTTAATGTGGTATCACTCACAGGTGTTTGTGGTGCACAAACATGACAGGATACTAACTCCCCTCACACTCAGCTGTAACTTGACAGCTCGATATCATGACATGTTACTGACTGATGAGGATCATACAAAGGTAACATACTGTTTGTTGTTCACACAGCCTCATCAATATTGAAAAACCTAAATACAACCATGTCTAGACAATCCTGTTAGGGGGACATTCATTGGCACACAACAATGACAACATGGCCGAAAGTTTCATTTCATAATGTGCTTTATCAGTGCATATTCCTATTTACTGTTTAAAATAGTATTATTGTAAATGACTAGAAACCAATGAATCTGGTCCAGGGTCCATGCGTCCAGTGATTAACCCAACCTGTGGCTGAAAACATACAACTTTATGTCTGATTAATTGTTTTTAGGTCTTTGTTTAGGCACTGACTGAAATTTTAGAAGAATACCCACACTCAACTCAACAAATACATGTTGATCTATAAATCAATCATGGTTTTCTGTTTCGTAAAGAAAATGCTTCGTTGCATAATTTACGAGGTTAAAAAATATGAAATATGTCCAAACTCAATAAAATATCTTTTGACCCAATCTTGATAAGCCTAATGGGTCAAATCTCCTGATTTAAATGTGTTTTCCAGCATGGTATTTCATATTGAATCAGTAGTTAGTTGCTGATGTTCCTGTTTAGGTTTCGAGTCATGCGGATGACTCGAGGTGGCATCTCTGCGATCTCAATAAAATGGTGGTCAACAAAATGTAGTTTGAGCTGTCGATTATCAGTCAGGATCATCAATGAAAAACAGTAGAACTTTTAGAAGTGGTTTTCTCCAACACAAGCAGATCAAACCAAACTATGAGCAAGAAACGCGGCTGATTCATTTACTATTTGGATCAAAAGTGAAAGTCACCGTACCTTATTTTGTTTAACGCTACACATCACAAATCATCGCGGTTTTGGAAACACGCCATTTGGTCATATATCGTGGGACTGGAAGAATTAAATAGCAAAAAAACAACCGGTCAGTTGCGTATCGTTAGTGGAACTAGTTCGGCCGCTTCGCGCCCCTCTCTCTCTCCCCCTCTCTCTCTCCCTCTCTCTCTCTCTCCCGGGAAACAACTTTTACTTTATACTTTTTAAAACTCTCGAAACTGCACGCGACGACTCGCGCGTTCACCGACAACGTGGCCGTAAGAACCAAAAAAAAACTACGGCAGATTCTATCGTTGGTTTCGGTTCTATAAGCGCGACCACACGACGCCCACCGCAGACCCGGAGATGTGACGTCTCCTTCCCACGCACCGACCCGCTTACCTGCACGACCACGGTCACGCGCCGAACCGGCGGGGGGCAAATGGGGGGGGGAGGGGCGGCGCACCTCCGTTGCTTCACCCACGAACCCACTTTTTTCTTATTATTTAGTATTCAGCGCGACAATGTTGAGCGTCCTTCGTCGAAGGAGGAAGAGCGACCTGCCGCCCCTGTGCGCGGAGGAGCGGGGCGTGGGGGCGGACTCAAACGGGAAACGGCGAGGCCGAGGCCGTTTCGAGGAATTGCGTCTCAGGGCCAAACAAAGAGAAACAGTCTTGAATAACCGGCGGAAGATGAAACGCCAGAAGTCTGCAGGCGATCGCTGCCTGGTGGTTGACAGCGCAGCGTGTCGCTCGTGTAGCCAAACATCCGAGGCATTTTCAACCATACAGTGACTGTTTGGGTTAAGAAGTAAAGAAACAGCACGATTCACAAGCAATTGAAAATATCTCAATTATTATATTCTTAAACCAACCAGTAAATTTTAAGAATCAAGTGGAGAAAATGAGTAAATAATAAGTAAGTCTTTTTTTTAACTTGTAATTACGGCACTATAATTGGAATACGCTGGTACTTTAGTCATCAGGCCTGCAGAGTGCATTAGATCGTGTCATTTTGCTGGTACAGTAGTCAATATAGGCGCCCAGTCAGCGGAGCAAGGCAAATACTTCCTCAGAAAACCCACATCCTTCCTTTTAGTGAGCAAACAGAAAAAGACTTCATCTCTACTCAGCCGCCTCTCTGTATTTAGATGTCTCGTGCACATATAGCAGAGCCTATGGGTCCTATACAGACACCTCGTGTAGATCTTTTCTTACATGCAACTAATATAATTCAACCAGAGAGGACAGAGTTCAGCCATTATGTGGAATTGGTATATTTCAAGCCAAATGAAAGAGAAAAAACATTCATTTTTGTTCCATTTCTGATTAGTTCGTCCGAACGGACCTCAACAGGTTTCCGACAAGTTCTAAACACAGTTTCGGTCAAGCAGACTGATACACAGAAACCTCTATAATCACGAGGTTTGCTTTGAGTCACTTCTGAGTGCTGAGTCATCTCTCTGCCAGTCACCACCGTAGTTTTGGTGTTTATGAGGCTTCATGATACTGCTCCACTCACCCTTGGGCCCGGTTCTGCAGTCGACGGACGGTCGAAGGATCAATGTTGTGAGAAGAGCGTAACATGAGCGCTGAATGTGGGACGTGCCGAGGTGAAGAAAGGCTGCCACTCAACGTCTAAGGATGTTGCTGAGGTGCCGACTCGTTTTCAAAGACAATTTTTTAAAAAAGTGTTCCTAAAAGCTCTCCACACTAAATGCGATTAGCTGTTTATCACCAAGCAATCGATTGCTTGGTGATAAACAGCACACTTTCTAACACTTCAATTTTTTTCTGCGACAATAGAAGACTTCCCCAAACACTCATTACTGCTACAATTTAGTGTCATCAGAACAAGGGGCAGATACTCATCTGTACTGCACGCATAAAGTACTACACACGGCAGGAAAATAGCAGTATTTCAATTCACGAGAAGTACGTTACACGCCACTACATCTGATCAGATCGTTCACAAAGCCATGTCTTCTTACCTGAAGCTCCGTCCCGGCGGGGCCACGCCTCCTACCTGTGTGGTGTGGTAGGGGCGTGGCTTCAGTCTGAAGCTTATTCAGACTCACATGCTCAGCTACAAAGTTGCCTTCAATCAACTAATCACCCTGCAGTATATCTACCCCGGGTTCCTCATCCACTCGTCGCCAGATCCTTGTCCAGCCTGCCTGGTAGTGACTGCGCTTGTCTGAGTGTTTTCTCAGCAATAGAAGTTTATTGTTGGTCTGCCCGCTTTTCCGCTGACCCTGTATTTGTGTCCTTTCAGTTATCCGTCCTCCCGGTCTGCCGGTCCCCGCCTGGATGTCCCTGCCATTCCCCACTGTCTCCATAGCTGCGTCCTTGGCAATAAACTAGTTTCCCCTGTACCTCCTGGTCTCTGCATTTGGGTCCGCCACCACATACCGTAACAAACTCTGTGTGAAGCGTGAGATGACTAATGTCACGTTTGGTTTGTTGACAGGTAACTGTCTTCATTCCTCACTCCTGTGTATGATAACGTTGCAGAGAAGCTCATCAGAATGATGTATGTTCCTGGTAAAATGATTATCCTCTCATCAGCTTTCTGTAAGAGCAAGTTGGGCGCTTGGAGTCAAATGAGTATTATGTACTGAAATGACCCTGCCGTGCAGGTGTAAGACAGAGGAAGAGACCGGTGTAAGACATACACAGAGAGAGGGAGAGAGAGAGAGAGACAGAGAGAGAGAGAGTGTCTGATAGAGTGAGAGAGCCTGAGCGGTTGTTTGCAGCCAAAGGAAAGATTTTTGAAGAAACGAGAGAGACGGTGCCCGTGGAAAGAACGTGGAGGCTGGAGGTCGTGTTTTGTGCACAGAGCCAGGGGGTCGCAGCAGAACACCGGCACAGGATGAGAGAGAGCAGCAGAGAGCAGGGACATTTCCCCAACTGCATCAAGATGTTAGGCTTTCACAATGAGTCATCCCTTTACCAAATATCCCCTGATACACTTCTGCTCCCCTGTTCAGTCTCCCACTCGGAGGGTCTCAGGCTACATCTCTTCTCACACTCTCGTCCACGGTAAGTAAGGGCTTTGATCTTTTCAACCGTAGCTGTCGGTGTGTTTAGCTTCCTGTAATCTTCCTTCCTCTAGGATGTAACATTTTTAAAAAAGCAGTTTATGTTAGTGCAGGGCTTATTTTACTCGTTCCTACGTTGTCTGATAAGTACTATATATTGTGATGTATATTTATTGTGACGTGAGAATACTACAAAGCGTCGGGCATCTTTTCTAAAGAAAACGTTTCCCTCTGTGTCTGTTTTGTGTATAAATCAAATCAAATAAATAACTGTTTTCCTCCACCTCACACCTCACACTTCTTTCTTTGCTTTTCTTCTTCACAGATGAAGCCAGACTGTTATTTTGTTTTTACTTTCCTGTTCAGTCTCTCCTTCCTTTCTCCCGTCTGTCCCATAAACTGCAATAAAACACAATATGCCTGGCCAATGGACGGACCCCAGCTGTGCTGTGACAAGTGCCCTCCAGGTACTGTACCACTACTCCTTTTTTAAATATATTTCATAGATTTAATGCAAATGAGTTATAATATTGTATTATTTCAGGGAAACATATGGTGCGGCGTCCAGATCGCACTTGTGGAATTGAGTGTCAGTCCTGCACTGGTCGCCGGTACACGGATGCTCCCAACGAGGAGCTGGGCTGCGAATTTTGCGAAAACTGCGATAAACGTGAGTAACTTCACAGCTTTTCTCTCATTGGCGGCGTGCCAAATATATATGCGAGACCCCGACTGTGACAATCCTACTTATGGACACGCAACTGAAACAGCCTTTGTGATATTACATGTTTTACAAGCCATATCTCCCAGACACACAATTGACATTACATTACATCACATGGCAATGAGCTGACGCTTTTTTCCAAAGCGACTTACAATAAGTGCATTCAACAATTTGAATAGGTGAATTAACCTGTTAACGGGTTATGATCATTAGTATAGAGATTACATCATTCTTTGAGCGTGATGTGGGTTGTGAGATGTGACCAGTCAAGTCAAGTCCGCCACAAGTCCGGAACAGCAGAACTGAAAGAAGATGTGCTGTTATTACTGAACTCTACTGTGTGTAGAGTCTGTCATGTTTGCTGATAGAGACCACGGGGGGGCACATATACGGAGGGGATTTCCCCTTATGTGTGTCATGGTGGGACACAGTCAAAGAGAGACTAAAAGGGGCCTGGGGGTCTGAGAAACTGCTGTAACCAGCTCAGAGGTTATTTGGGTGGGATCTGACCGCAGTACCAACGGTATAACAGCAGCACAGCCCACTACTTGCAGTGAAGACAAGAGGAGGTACAAAAGTTAAACCATTGTCTTGTCGGTGGAAAAATAAGAGAAAAACAGAAAAGACACTAAAATGTCGTCTCCTATGTTGTTACTCACGTCTCTGCTCCGCAACATGAGAGCAAAAACAGCTTGTTGTGCTTTTTTTTAAAGGTCACTGAGGAAAAAAACAAAGAAGTGTCAGAAAGTACATGTGATTGTTTTGACTTTTTACGCCGAGGGGCTCTCTTTACAGATGGTAATCAAAAGGTTAGCATGTGTTGATGCGATGTTAAAGTGCAGCTGTATTACAGTCTGACATTACGCTGGAGGGGACAACGGTGGGTGTTTAAAATGTCAAAAACATCCAACGGGTAAGCGGCCGTATGCCAATTAACAGCTATCGAAACTAATTCAGTCGGAAATGGTTCAACCCACACAAAATCCTCTGCTCTTGAATTACAACAATAATAGCAGTGCAATAGTTTTAACCAAGGCCCTTTAGAAATAGTCTTACGTTCGCAAAACGTATTGTATTGTATTGTTTATGCCTCCATGGGACTCATAGAAGTGTTCATCTCTTTGTTCATTTCTGAATTGGTATTGAAGTATGCACATTATTCTGCAAAGAAGGTAAAGTAAAAATGTGCTTTCACTGAGCAATAACGGTTGTGACAGTCTTTAAAGAACAGGTATCAAAAGAGACGATAACCGTTTTATGACACAAAACCAAAATCTGTACCTGCCCAGGTTGTGAGTCATTTCTCATTTTCTGATATATGTCACGTTTTACAGGCACCCGTTGTGCATATGTGTCACACATGCTAACTCAGAATTATGATTGACTTTGATCTTTTAATGACTACTGACTTTCGGTAATTTTTTGATCACAGCACACATGGAGTATCACTCGGAATGTAGCAGCACTCGTAACGCTGTGTGCAGATGTGAAGCTGGCTACAGATGCCAAGACGATCCCTGCAAACAGTGTGTGCCGATACCATCCACCACTACCACCAAACCCACACTCCCTCCATCCACTACAGGTACCCGAGAGTCAGCTGCAGCAGCACACCAGAAAGATGATTTTTAAAAATGAAAAACTTTTGTCTGATCTATTCAAATGTACAGTCTTGGCAGACTTCTCTAAAATAACAAGCAGACGTTTTGAAAAGTTTAAACGTTTTTCACGTTTCTACATATGAAACATGAAAAACTGTGAAACAAACTTAATATCAGGATGAATAGTTACCATAAAAATGGATCAGACACATCTGCTCTGCCTCAGCATCAGTTGGACAGCAACCAACATCAGCAACACGTGGTTGTGAATCTGGACTTTAAGGGACCTTGTGTCTGCACTGAGCCGATAACGTTTTTATTTTTTGATCTCTTCCCCTACATTCCTGAAACCAGGAGCCATCCCCACTCTCCGGACAACTTCTCAACCAATCAAAGGTAAGGGAGAGTTAAAAAAAAAAAAAAGTACTTCTCTGATGAGGCTTTATCTCAATCTTTCTAAAATGTCTTACAGAGACGGCGTGGTTCGTAGTAATAATCGCCCTCCTGTGTGCAGGGATCACGCTTGCTGCTGTTGCAAAAATCAAGCCCTTTATGCTGTGGATTAAATCCAAACACGGTTAGTAGGCTATTATAACGAGGCAGATAACCTGACACAGAACACGTTTTCATTCAAATCCAGTGATTATTACTTTCTATTTCAATTAAATCACAAAGACAACTTGCTCTTATTATTTTGTTGCTCAGGCTACATGTTGGCTAAAGATCCCCAACCAGCATCACCATGCTCCGAGGATGAGCAAGTATCAACCCCCATTCAGGAAGTTCTTGGGAAATGTGAAGTATGAGTTGAAGAGCCTGAACTTGATGAGCACATTATTATTATATGGGCAACGTGGCGACGGGGTAGAAAGGGTGCGCCGGGAACCACAAGGTTGGTGGTGTGAGTCCCTGAGCAAGACACCTAACTGCTAATGTAATGCAAGTTGCTTTGGATAAAAGCGTCAGCTAAATGATGTAATGAGCAGGGATTTGACATTTAGTGCAAAACATTTCTGTTGCTTTTGGACACTGATGACAAATGGGGGCAAACAGACACTGCAGTGATTGTACATACGCTTTAGGTTGTGCAGTATGTTGTCCAAATGCAGGTATGTACTATTGTACATGACAGATATTTCACATCTTCGTTTAGGTGTTTTTGTGTATATACACTTTTCAGATAATACATCAAATGTAAATGTTTTTAACATGAATTTCTACTTTCTTTATTGTGGATATAATAGTTGTAAAGTGCCTCATATATACAGAACATTAAACATTCAACTCTAATACTTGAAAGCAAGAAATTTATTAAAGAGTATTTATCTGATGTCCTAATAACTTACAAGGCAGATCACCCTCCAGCTTTTCTTCCCACAGTTCATGTTTTTTGTTGGTACTGACTGCATGTTTTCTTGGAACCTGGAGATAAAAATGGCTCTGCAGAGCACTGAGATTTCTTCACATTTTGCAAAAGGCGTGATGGATCGGCTCCACACTCCACACACGCTCCAACCATACGTGGTTTCACATCCTTTAAGACAACGTGTCTGTGATGAGCCTGGACGTAACCACCAACTGCAATCTTCTAGGGTTTTCAGGATGAATCATAGCTCTTCCTCTTTGGACATGTGGCAGTCCTTCCCCTGCTCCTGGGAGGGAAAGAACACGCTCTCAGTCTCTCCCCTCCACTCCTCTTTAGAGAGATGGGGACTCGGAGAAGAAGTGGGATGGAACACAGGACAGTATCTCTCTTCTTCTTCTTCTTCCTCACTATTCACTCTTTCGGATTTCTTCACGCATTCAGTGGTCGGTCCAGCTTGGCCTGTAAACTGACTCAGCAAGCTAAAGATGACTGTCCCTGGATTGTGGACATGGACCGGACCTACGGAGATTAGAACAAACAAAGAATGCACTTAAAGGGATGTTTTAATTGACCCATGGAGGTACATTGAAATATAGTTCACACAGTCAAACAACTAAAACAACTCTGAATAATTACAGTAACCCAGCTGCATCTTTTACATGTTTACGTTTTATTTTCATCATGACTCCACAGAGTGAGTCAAGCATTTCACATGAAAGTCTTTGTTTCAGTCTTCAGTACCCAGATTGGCTGTGGAAAGGAAGGATGGCTGCTGCTTTGCACTGAATGAGTCTCTGGGGATGTGATGAGTCGAGTCGTTTGACTTGTGAGAAGCATCTGCTCCTCCCTAAAGAACATGTCCGTTAGTTTGGTGCAAAAAAAAAAATATATATATATATATGATAGATAGTAGCCTGGAAATGAGCTACTTACCAGATTGCATAATTTTATAACAGCTGGAAAACAATAGATACATAGATGAAAAATAGAAAGTCAATTTTTTAGACATATCCACCAAAGATGCATCATGCATCAACATTCATTTGTTTTATAAAGAAAATAACAATCCATAGAGCTAATGATACATTCCTGGAAGCATTTCAGTCAATTGTAACGGGATCATAACGTTCAAGGATGTAAACTCGCTTGACAACATTACCTCGCTTGAAACATGTTTCACCTCTGGTGCTACAAACGAACAAAAGCATCCCAAGCGACGCGCATCCCACGGCAACCAATGGACACAAGATGGCCACCAGGTCATCGTTTGTCTTGTCTAAGGAAGAGAAACAAGACTTTCTTTGAGTCACTGCTAAATACAAATTTGCTCACAACGGAAATGTCGGCATGCTGATGTGAAGAAGGTCATATAAACCGGTTAGCCAACACAGCGAGTTGTCATCAGCGTATTATTGCTAATCATTAAGTACAGCTTTGGCTGAAGTTATTAGTTTTGCAGGTGGTTGTTTCTAAACTATATGGAGGTAGACTATTATGGAGTTAGATATTGTCCACAGTGATAAGCCAAATCCAGGGATATTATTTTCCAGATTTCATGGAAAATAATACAATATTTTCAGAGAAATTTCACTTCCTTCACAACCTTCTTGTTGTGTCGGAGGAAACGTAGCTGTCGGTAGAGTAAGTAAGATTCTCCATGAGTGAGTACCATGGATATATGTACCTGATTCCATAATAATCCAACCTTGTATTTAGTGAAAAGTAATCATCAAAGTCAGTCCATTACAATCCATAAGGCATTTCAGTCTATCACTGGAAATGTAACGTATTGTGCACTCTCCATATACCCGTCTCACCTTCACCGCCTCTGTGATGTGTATCATTTCCTGCCGGTGTGACTAACGGAGGGCCGCGCCTGTGTCAGATAAGGGTGAGGTGTTGAATATGTCAGCTATCTCAAACATGGGACCCAATGAACAGAGACAGACTGCAAAGCCACTGATGTCTGTACCGAATGCTAAAATAATCTGTATGAATGCATTGTGACATGAAAGCCCTGTCATCTAGAGTTCTTGGTTGCGTGGTATTAATTATGTACTTTATCTAAGAAATCCATAACATACTTGGGAGATTGGCTGGGTTTGTGGGAAGTGCTGTTGTTTCCTGAGGAAGCTGAGGGAGGTGTGTGTTTATCTTTGCCTGGAACAACAGCAGCTACTTCTGGTGAAAAAGGAAAAAAACAGACAAATATCTCACTGGTTAATCTTGACAATGGAATTTATTGCAACAAACTGTAGATATATATGACAAATGCTGCAGGTGTTTGAGTCACTCGTGGTTGTGTGCAGCTGCTTTTGAGGTACTAGAACGTGAGAATTTGTACCGAGTATAAACTAAACTTAAATTACTAGCATACGTTTTCACATTTTAAAACATGACAACCATAATTACTTTGCATATTAACATTTTACATTCTCATTCTTCTTGAAATAAAATAAAGAAAACATCCCTGTTGTGGAAGAGTAAAAACCTCTTATATTTAATGTATATATTTCCTTATTTGTAATTTAGCAATGTTTCATTATTTCTTACCAGCAACATTGAAGAGGTTTGTGGCCAATTCATAATACAGTGGTGCCAAAGGCTGCATACAAGTAGTAATGCTGTTATTCTAAATAAAAGGTTGTATTATTTGTCCGTGTTAACACCCCTTGTTAGGTGACAGAATTTAAACTCCTCCATTTCTTAGTATTTACCAGTTGTGGTAGTGTCCTGAATCTCACAGTATCTGCAGTTTTCCGAGTATGGGACCGTATCTGTGCAGCGGAAACCATCTTCACAGACGCACTTCACATCCGTCTTCCTGGTGCAGTTCTGAACCACCTTCATATGACCATCTGAAATGGTGGAAAACAGAGATTATTTTACAGATTTGTATCACAGGGAAGGGAGTAAGAACAGAAAAACAAAAAGCATATTTCCTTTCTGTTTTTTTGTAGGAACGTAACGTTCACATTGGCATCATCATCATCTTCAGTGATGGATCACGCCGTAATGTTGGGAAGCGAGGACCAATGGTTTCTTTACCTGGTTTACAGTCCAAGTAGCAAGGATGGCAGTTGTATTCATGGTTCGGACCAGATGTGTAGTATCCAGCAGGACAGGACTGACACTCTGTACAAGACTTCTGATAACTACCTGCCAGAACAAGAAGAAACAAATGAGGACAACCAGAGGAGCAGAGAAAGGCTGCTCGCCCAGAGCGCATATCAATGAAGGATGTGGTCGTACAGCACAAACTGTCTACGCTGCAGGCATCACTTTTCATCAAGATAAACAGAAACAGGAGGGAAAGATAGACACCATATGCCTCAGGGTTTTAGAGTGATTTTTAGACAATAAAATAAATGAGAAACAGACCAAAGACAGAAGTAGAAGATGCTATTGCACCTGATATCATCTTACCTGAAGGGCACATCTTGCAGCTTGGGCCAGGGGAATGCTGGGCCCCATCCGTCTGTTAACGCATTAACACAATCAGACACAAACCTCGATACTTGTTTATATATTTGTCACCCATGTATTATACTATAATCAAACAAGACTATTTCTTTGTAAAATGTTATTATTTTGTACTGTGGTTGAAGGACATCACTACCAGCGGAACTGAGAGCACCATCTTTGCAGATAACACGACGATCACGAAGCTTTGCATGGGGCCCATTCTATGGAGACCAATGCAGAGAACATTAAAACCAACCGTACAAAGTGATCTGTAGAAAAAAACACCAATAAAAGTTAAAAGCACCAAAACAATTTCTAGTCCTTTGAATAAGTGATAACCAATAAAATATTAACAAGAGATTTCTACCTTTGACAATAATGTGTCCTCTGTCCTCCTTCGATAACTTCAAGGTGTGACTCTTTCTTTCTCTCAGTCACTCTACCCGTCACTATTTCCATGCCCCGACACCTTCCTGTGTCTCGCCTACTGATCTCCGCCAGCGACCTGCGGTTCTGTTCACACGTTCAGCTGTCACATGGCGACCCAGCTGCGCGCACTCTGACTAACGCTCCGGCGTAAAAGCCTCATGACTTTCCGTTCAAACTGTAAAACCCTATGATAGTGACGACGGAGCAGACCATTTTGCACAGCAATTTGAATTTCTGATGACTGTACATTTTCCATTTCGTTAAAGTACATTACCAAGAATGGGTACAAAACAATCTTTAGTTAAATCAGTGGAAATAGACATTTCAATAAAAAAAGCTCAATTACTGCCTTGAAGATGAATTCCTCCGACCAGACAAGTTGCAAGTTCCATTCACGCCCCTCCAATTTCTCATCACTTCATAATTTAACCTGTTAGTTATTTCGGGAAAAAACTCACTGCAAACAATAAAATTGCATTTATAAAAAAAATCTGACAGGGCTCCGTGTCAACCGTTTCTGTTAATAATAATTAAACAGAGTATCTGTGCATTATTTCTGCACCGAGATGCAGCTCTTGAGTCGTTTAAATACGATTAATTAAGGCTGCGAGCACAACAAACCCAATTCCTTGCTAAAAGGAAACATGTATATTCCCTCACAAGTAATAACACACAACGATGTCTCTCAGTTGCATATTTTATTCTTTCAGTCTCTGACACTTTGCTCTGCTGTTAAAAGCTTTAAGCTGCATTGTCACACATCTGGAGAAGTTCCTCAGGATTATCATCAAACTGTTTTGTGACACAAATTAGTTCTGATTATTTTGTCCACTCATTAAAGAAGTGAAAGAAATATGTTGTGATTGACTGCCATCTTTTCCATAATTATTCCTTTCCATATGTGTGACTGAGGACATTCTTCGTTTGCAGTCTTTGAACACAAGGATCCAAAGCTATATTTCTATTACACATATATTATCAAAGTCATTTTACAGTCATTTTGTTTAAGCATTTTGCATTTGTCTTTTTTTTTTACGCGAGTGATCTTTAAACTGACTTTATTTGGCAACCGCATCCACTTATAAAGAAAACGTACCAATGGGAAAAAAAGACCACCATTGTCATTTGATTTAGATAATTTCAATATTTGAGGTGATTATTGTCAAAAAGACATCTCAGTCTCAAATGCTAAACATAGAGACAACCTCCAATAGGACCAATGTTTTGTTTTTCCTTGTGATGTAGATTTGCCCCGGTAAAAGTCTTTTTAAAAACACTCACTATACAGACATAACACCCAAAAACAGACGCACATGCATACACAGAGACTCACGCGGTGAGCAAAAGTAAAACTTACATAAAAAGAAATGGCGCATTTTATGTCCCACACAACTTATCTCTGGCATCCTCCTTTTTTTCAAACAGTAGTGGAAACACTGCGTTTAGCACTCAGATGAATGCGACAGCCACACATGCACCACTTTAAACAAGATTAAACTCCACCGTCCATTGTGGAAACCGAGTGTTGACGCAGCGGAAGCAGAAGAAATATTTCACAAACTACCGCCAGGACGATATTTAGACAATGTTGTGTGATGAAAGATCAGTGATGGTGGGGGGTGGAGGGGGGGATTCCTATGCCAGTGATGAATTCCAGCAGCAAGGTAATATATATATATATATATATATATATATATATATATATATATATATATGTTCTACGGTAGCGGTGTAAGTAAAACACTCACGGTTAAATATACGTAATAAAACTTAAAGTAAAAATGGTATGTGTAAAATTCATTATTCTAGATCCCCACCTGCAACATGAATGAGACGCGTGAACGTAACAGAAGTTTTGTTTCCAGCATGTTGACGTCTTTATCTTACATGTTTTACAAGTAGCATTGCTGATTGTTTCGTATACATTTCGGCTTTGCTCTTCCTTTCTATGTGCAAACAGGCTCAAAAATAGGTTTAGTTTATATACATCAAGCACCTTGGTGAAATAGCTTTAGCAGCTATATTAGGTTTTACATTTTTTTTATCTAACTGCAGCTTTCTGTTTATTTACAATCGGGCCATTATATTTTGGCACCAAATGGCTAACTTACTCTATTATTGACATTCCTTTGTTCTCCTTTTAGGTTATTCAGCCGAACAGCACTGCTCAAACCATCCAGGCCGGACTCGGACCTTTGACAATACTGCTGAAAATAAAACTAATTAGTTACAGCTACATAACAGGCAGGCGTCAGTGCACTTTATCACACGGTATTATTATTGCCAGAGGGCAATGAAGACCCAACATTGACTTCAAGAGGGTGCATTTAAAACTGAAAACCAATGCAGTTCCCATGGGGACTGGGACGTCCGTCTCTGTGCTCACCTGGGACTTTGGGCTGGTTATAAAGCACCGTTGACAGATTTATACGTGAGGTTCAATGTATTTCAGATTCGTTGTTACGAAATGTTTTAAATGTGAGTGGTCTACTCGGAAATTTTTGGTGTTAGTGGCTAATAACAGAAATGTTACCTGTGTTTCAGCCACTAAGTTTAAAGCTCATCATTAATGAATAACATGGTTACATTCAGGTGATTCACAGCAGATGAATAATAGAACTGGGACAGACAACCAAAGGTTTCTATTTACTTTTTTTTAGGATCCGATCCTAGAGGGAGGAGGTATTTTGATATTTAGCGACACAACCCTGCAGCTCCACAGCCAATGCGTTGGATCTTTATTTGATAATTTCCTCACTTAATGCTTTGCTAAATAAAGCAGAGATGTTTTGAGTTATTAATTAAATAAGGTTTGCTTTGCTTGTGGTTAAACTGGTTATTACACCGAGAAATACAGAAAGACCTCTGTAACTTCAAGACCCCAACTATCCCCTTTTTGTCTTTGTTTAGTCATAGTTTTATAATAACAGGCCTGTAACTTTGTATAGAGTGGACCATAAGGATCCAGTAACTCTACAACATATATTCGCCTGATAGTCCTTCAGATTTTTAAGTGTGTTCTTACTGTGTTGGGAGTGAATAAGTCATGCTATGCTTTCCAGTAGCATGCAGTACTGCACATCGGCCCGTTAACTTAGATTCAGGATCCTTACATTTCTCCATGATAAGATTAAACTTCTTGACTGCTGCTCTTAGACACAAAATAACTAGGTCATATTAGGTCCTACAATAAGAAGACCTCTTATTGCGTCAGTGACATCTGCATGAAGTAGTAAAGACAGAAATCCAGATACTCATTCCTAGTTTCAGCTCTGAAAAGTCTCCCCGGACCAAAGTGGACTTGCACGGAGAGAAGGAAAATACTCCGTAAATGAAGAGGTTCATGTGTAAACATGGTGTTGCCATAGTTACTGGGGTGCATTGCATCAGCGCGGTACTGTAGCTGGGTGCGTCGCAGGTCATGTGAGCACAGCCTCCGTTGCTGCTGGAATGAGGAAGTGTCAAGATCGTTTAGCACTCGAGGAAGAAGGCGGCGATGATGAGGACCTGTCGCTGTCCCTCCGGTCACCATCCTCAGAGGACACGGGCGCCGCAGAGTCACTGTGCGACGCGAACACAAACATATGACGGAATGAGAGGAAATGGTAAAAGTATTTATACATTCTGTATAAAAATGGACTAAACAGTTAATAACATACTGTAATGTGTATGCGAGGAGATGTAGGATTCTGCAGGTAAGTAGGTAGGAAGCCAGAAATTATTCTATTCAGGCCGAATTACCTGATTGGACAGGCGTATTACTGCAATAGCTACAGATATATATATATATTTTCAGGGTTTGATTTTTAGATTGCTGTTGGGGTGTAATGAGATTTAAACAAATATTTAAAAGGAACAGTATTCTTACACACTGTTCCTTTAAATGCATGTATACTGCTTATTGACGTTGTAAGGGGATAAATAGTGAAGTATATCACTATGGAGCTAAAGGACCAAAAAGATGAAACGGACTGACTCCTGTTTCAGGATATATTGTTACCTGTCTCCACTTTGTGTGATGAGTCTCCTGCAGGTCTCCATCTGAACATCTAGGCCTCTCTTCATCGAACACATCTCCATGTACTCGTGGAGGTGCCGGTTCATGTCACTCTTTGCTGTGGCCAGTTCCAGCTGGAGTAAGAAGACATATATTCAGTCATATTACAAACGCACAAAGGGAGTTGGATACGTGGTTTTTTGCATGCGTGGGAGATTAAAAGTAATGAGCAGTACAGTGCAATCTGCACCAGAAAAGGACATGTGATTAAATAAATGACACTGACCAAAAGAAAAGCACATATATGCACAGGGATATTTGTGCAATTTAGAATTCTGTGTCTAACCTCAATCTGGTCAATTGTCTCTTGGTATTCCTTCTCTCGGGACTTGAAAAGACATTCTGTGTCATTTATCACCTTTTCCAGACAGTCCTCCTGGTAGAGAGAGAGACAGAGAAGTGAAACATTTCAAGTAAGTTTGTGGTCAGGATGTAGGAATACAAGTGATAAAATGCACTACCACTTCTGCTACTAATCATAGCACAATAAGTACACAACTATCAAAGTACAGATGGCTTAATGCTCCGATCAGCTCAAATTTCCCTGACATGCAGCTCCTCGCTCGCCCATTGTTAAAGTACCACTCAGCCGGTGATTGAAAACATACTTACAAGCATTTCTTAGAAAAAACAAACACACTGATAACAGGCTCAGTCACTGCATCGGTCTGGCTGTGTGTGTGTCTATTGTTTTGTCTGCAGTAGCAGAACTGTGAAGCTTCCTGTCAGCGCCAAAGACAGAAATGTAAAAGATCTTCAAAGACGCGCATGCAGCCGGCTGAAGTGACAAAAGGTTTAGATCCCCATCAAAGACACAAATTGTTCTCACAGTGTTGTCAGAGTATAATTCAGGGATGGAATTGGGTCTGCATCTCAAGGCCAGCCAACACAGATTTATTCCACTTCCACTAGTTATGTTAGTGTCTTTTCAATATGTTTATTATGGATTATATCTTCTCATTGCTCACGTATCCAAAATCGAAGGTCATTCTCAAACCCAAAGGTTGGCTAAAATTTGAGAGAATATAAGAAAATGATATTGCAGTCTTGAATGATTACAGCAAAGGGAAACGCCAGGGACGGTTCATCAGGCTTCTGTGTGTCTGGACACAGAATCAAGACGAAAACGACCACAGAGCTGAATCATTATGTTTCTGACACAGTGAAGGGAGTCCTGTTAACAGATGTGAGCATTAAAAGACTAAACAAAGTTAAATGTTTGGTTTGTTTTTATTATGTTGTGTAGGTGTTGTCATAGTACTCCGTTTCCACTTATTTAGGTAAACGTCCCTTCCTTTAAACGGATCTCATTGGAATGATTCGTTCCACCCTGGTTTACCTCTCCCGGTGGGTGGGTGGGGTCAGGTGGCAGAGTGCATCCTGGGAAGTCCTCCCAAAGGAGCAGAGTCTCTTCAGTCTCCTCCCAGGCCAGACTATCGCAATCGTCCTCAAACTCACATTCACGTCTAAAATGAAAACAAACGAAAACATACACACATTCACACATTAGCTGCAGGACTAAAATGCACTAATATTTAGAAGTTAGACCACCCACAGATGGTTCAGCATCCTCTGCATCTCCTCATTGATCTGATTGGCCGATGAGCCACAGTTGTCTCCATCTTTGACCCCTCCGCCGTCGCTTTCAGAGGTGCTGACGGGATCATCGCCCTCGCTGCCGTTGAAAGACAGAGGAGTTTGTTTCCGGCGGCAGTGAAGCGCTGATGGGTTAGGAACCTGCTGGGAAACCATCAGGATTTAGACCATCGGCATAAATATTCAAGGAAACGGTTCACACATAGTGACTTGTTGACTCCTGGAACTATAGCGTGGCAGTAATTATACATTTTTTCGCCGAGCACTGCGTGGAAAAAACAAAAGAACCAGAGGTGAGAACGTTAGCGCCTCAGATTTGATCCTGGTACCTGGTACATCTGGATGACATCTTCACAGTTCCTCTGCTGAGCGACGTCACACAAGCGAGCGGTGATGTCGATCCTGCGGCAGATGTCCATGTCCACCTTCATGGCTTTCTCCTGGATCTTACTGTCCAAATCAGACAGGTTCTACAGACCATGGAAGGAACCATAGTAAGAAATGTACCAGACATTCTATTAAAATGTGTATTTACTGGAAATAAAGTAAAGTAATTTCTCATGCATCATATAAGGGATTAATAAAAACGTATCTCTCTGTAATGTATAACCATGTATAAAGCGTCAGTAAATGGTCAAGTGACATTGAGGTGGTTTTTTTCCAGGATTTGTGGTATTTTGAGAGCTGAATGCCACATTTCATCCACTGAAAAGCGGGAAGACATATAGTTAGCGTTCATGTGCATAGACTAGAGAGTATGAACGTGTGGTTTGCTCACATTACTCATGAGGCCTTTGAAGAGAACCAGCTCGGCCTTCAGCTGCTTAACTCTGACAGCCAACTCGTCCTGACAGCCTTCACTCTCTTGCAGGTCCTGCACACATAAAAACAAAATATAAAAAAACTAAACACGTAGAAGCGCAAAAACAGAAGCCACATGCACTGGTGCATCTCTTTGCTGCAAAGTACAGGTCACATTATGAAAGCACAGGTCATCGACAGCATTAATAAAAGTACACTTGCAAAGTGCATGGAACATTGTAAATCCTAAAATGCATGATCTCCTCTGGGGATTCTCCAGATTTGTGTTAGGGCTTCATAATTCTCTGTCGACTGGTCCATGTGCTACAGCAATGGTGAGGACCCGTGTTTTTTTTTCACTGTGATAACTGTGTGATCTACTTTTTTTGATTTGCTGCCTGCTAAACGAGGTCAGGTTCAGATTCCTGGCATCGGCACAGGTGCATGTGAAGAAACGCCTAGCCGCCACCGCACACACACACACACACACACACACACACACAAGAAATTGGTACAACCATACATAAAGACAAAGATGCAGGAAGCATACATGTGGCAATCAACCTGATGAATTTGATATTTTATAAAGAAATAACTATTTCATTGAAAATATAGTGTGGTCATTTAAATGAGAATGGTCGCTGCATTAGGTAATGATCAGATGCAAAAACATTGAAGAAAACACTAACAAAAGAGTGGAACAGCTTTGCATGAGTCAGGACGTCTGCCAGTGTAGAACACTGCAGACAGCTTGAACACGGTACGCAGCAGCAAGCAGCTTTTTCCCAATGTTATCAGTTACGTAAAAAGCCTCATCTAAACTATTTAACTACCAGCTAAGCAACAGCGAAAGTACAACTTTGGTTCAGACATACCGCATTGTTGGGCTCCAGCGCCCCACATGCACACAAACACGCACAAAGTTACCTCTTGTAGGTCGGCTATTTTCTGTTGCAGATCCATCCTCATAGTGTATTCTTCTTCCCACCTAAAGGTCCCATTGAATATACAAATAAAGAATATGTTAGTGTCTTGTAATGTAAATATAGAACATGTTGTTTCACATAAACAGCGAATGATGCATCTTTTACACCAAGTTCGGAAGGCCACTGTAGTATAAAGGGATACATGACATCACTCATTTCAGTAAGTTGAAAGGTCAAATCATATATCATCTCCAGCGCATCTGACTAGCCACATAGAAACGCTACAACAACCAAATTCCTCCAGATACATAAAATCAGATGACGCTACGGGATCAGGTTTGCATTTTCATTTAATGCTGAATTGCGATGCTCTCGTGCAGCCCAGACGGCGTGACCACATATCTGAAATGGAAAAGCCTGAGCTATATATTCAGCGACTTCATACAGCACACGTGCCCATGGAACAAGAGTCACTGCAGAGGATGTAGCTTCTTATATAAATGTCGCTTTAAATGCAGAATGCTGCGGCACATCGGGTCCTTCGGGGAATACTAATTCCGAAAAGAAACTGAGTCATGAAACCGGAGTTGTTACCGTTGTAGAGGATGTTTTTTAATCAGTTAAAGGCGGACGCAAACAGAAGGCAAGAGAGGTGCCGCCTTCTGCAAGACAAGCTCCCATCCGGCAGTCAGAGCTCGCAGTGCATGCTGCATTGCAGATAGTGTGGAGTGTGAAGAGGGTGATGCGCAGTGGGAGAGAAGGGAGGTAGAGACCATGAGGGGACATGTTCAGTGTGGGGAATTGAGAAAGACAATATGACAGTGTGGCAGGCACAGGGGAGAGAGTGAGGGGCAGGGGCTCAGGGAGGGTAAAGGGGGAGGTGTGGGGGGGGGGGGAGAAGTCGTCCTTGAACGAAAAAGTTCAAAATGTATAAATAAAAGCAAACAAATAAAAAATGGACTTAATTCAATAAAATGAATGACTCAGTGTCAACAGCAGACACACACCACGACTGTTGAAATGAGCAACTCATCCGGCCTCAAGTCTCTACCTACGACCACATTGTGTGTGTATAGCCCACCATACTGTGGTCAGGATCTCCTCTGTGAAGAACGTATGGCCGCTCATTTGGACATAATATGAGGGAATTTAATGCGCTGGAACATGGATCCAAAACTTGCCCCATGTCCTTCAAAGTCACAATAGGGTTTAACTGATGTGGGCGGTTTTCTCAAATCATTTAAAAAGGGAGAATCCACAAGATCACAACGAGTTAGATCTTGTGTTCTGTGAAACTCAGACAATCTCCCAAAATTGGAAATCAGAGCATCCAGATCTGGAGCGGTGACGTCATCGTGAAACATTGTTGTGGTACGCTGATGATGAATAAGTGATTGTGGGTCCAGCAACGTTCCATGATGATGGTGCAGCAACTATCCATCATGTTCATTATTTAATTGACCTGCTGAATATTTATCATGGGAAGCATGTCAGACAAAAAAAAAAGAATTGAAAGATTTTAATCTATAACAAAAAAAAGCAGTATAAATTAAAGAATTTCAACTGCAGGTCAAACTTCACATTTTTAAAGCGCTAAGCTGTAAATCTGTAAAGCATTGTAGTGTTTGTGAATACTCACATTAGACCCAACTTGAACACCTTCAGGGTTTGTGGTTGAAACCATCATTTCGGTCTCTCATTATCTCAGTTTCCGAAAAAAAATGTCTGCTCACTCAGCTTGGCTTGTGCCCCCTCCCCCCCCCCCAACAGTCTGGTGAGTCATCTCGGCAGCATAATGAACTCCGAAGTGAACATTTGTGAAGCAGTTTGAGCTTCACACGTCCACACTAATGATATTTGACCTTCATTCTTCATATGATATGTGTTTATCTTGTTGCGTGTTTATGGTGTATTTCCAGCAGCGGCCTCTGTGGTCAGACATGGTGCAGGCTTGCAGGGTCATGCAGGATGGAGTTGGGTTTGTGCTGACTCCACTTCTGCTGTAGACAGCTAATCGGCAGTTGCTTTACACACACTGCAGTCGCATTACACACACACACACACACTTTAGGAAACTACAGTACAACCTCATTCCCCCTGTAGGCCTGTTACAATTACAATAAAAGGCTTTTTACTCCATTTACCTGCGTTTATACTCGTCTCTCTCCCTCTTCACTTTGGCCAGGACGTTATACAGGGCTCTTATCTCAGGCGTGATGGTGTCAATCTGGACCCCGACTCCGTCAGGCTGCACCCAGGGGACTCCGGGGCTGGTCAGACGCTCGGCACCGGGGCCAAACCTCCGTGTGTGGTTGTAGGACCAGATGGTGCCCGGTAGAAACCGTGGTGGAGGGTTGGCAGAGCTCCCTGGACCGGCGCTGGCGCTGCAGAAGGTTTTGGAGCCGGAGCCGGGGGAGTCCCCGCAGGGGGAGGCCTGGCTGATGGTGATGGCCGGAGAATAAGTTGCATTTATTTGGGTCGAGCCGGGGTTCTCTGCAGCAGCAGGCGACAGGGTTGAAGCCAGCGGTGGTGTGAACTGCGCCGTCGGCCTCCTTGCCGAGTTGTTGGTGTTGTGGAAGGGAAGGGAGCCGGGCCGGAGAGGTAGGGTCCCGACAAATCCCGTCTGCACACCTGCCTCCTGGGTACGTCCCCTGCTCTCGCAGCATCCACCTTGACAGGTTTTGTTGGCGTCCAGCGCCTGCTGCAGCTGCTTCTCTAAAATCTTATTTCTTCGCTCTAATTCGTGCACTTTTGCTAGAAAGCATCTGAACCTCAGATTGAGCGTTTTCAGCACGCTGATGTTGGATCCCAGGTCGTTTCTGAGAGCCATGGCGGCGGGGGGCTGCGACACAGCCGCGCGATGGTGGTGGTAGTGGCCGTGGGGGAGGTAAAGTGACGTCTGCGAGGGTGCGGTGAAGTCGGGCCCCGGATGGTCGGGTCCCGGTCCGGATTGCTCACCCAGCCAAAAGGACGCCGGGTCTGATCCACCGAAAACGGCGTCGGGCAGGATCCCGGACGGAGAGTCCGGGTGTCCGGGAGCCTCACCTTGCTGCGGATGCTGTTGGAGATGCGCGTTGCCCCCCAACAAAGGATTCATGCTATGGTACGGGAAGCTGAAGCGCTGCAGATCTGGCATGAACACGGACGGGAATGCGCTTATTGCCACAACGGAATTAAATAACACGCGGCGCGCGCTCAGAACGCCGGCGTTCGCCGGATTATATAACAGCTTCTAAATACGAATCTTATCCGTAAAGCTCAGAGGTCTTAACGTCGGCCGACGGATCAGTGCTCTCCAAACCTCCACAAATAAACAAATAAATCCTAAAGCGACGCCGAGCGGGCTGCGAGCGATGGATGCGAACGGCGGCGACGCCTGCAAAAAATAAACGTTGATTAGATGAAGGAAATGACGCAGGGCGAGGAGAAGGAATCCACCGAAGTCACGGAGGTTCTGGCATCGAGATGTGACGGCGGGCGCTGCGGGATCGGAGGAGCAGCTGTTACCGTAAACACTCGACTAGAGACGCGCTCGTCCATTAACTGCTTGTTTTCTGTGCAGCACAACACTTACCAGCTTTATTGTTGTTGTTGTTGTGGTTGCCGCTTTTTGTTTCAGTCAAACAATTAGTTCATTAGTTTATGAGTTGAATACAACTGGGAGTCAAGCATGGATGATTTAATGAAACAGTAATAATACTACAAATATTCAAGTACAAAAGAAAACGTTTTAATTACCCGCCACATGCACCCCAACACCGAAAGTCCAACTTTGATTGTGTTTTGGAAGTGTTTTAGGGTCATTTAATTGCATTACAGTCACCATGTCGCATGCAGTCAAAATACCCTTTTGTTAAGGAAGGTTCATAACGGAGTGAAATGCACAACGGAAAACCAACAATTCACTGCAGGTGTAAACACAGACTTACCAGTGGAAGCATGGAGACTTAAGAAACGGTTAACAAAGAGAAGAAGGGCATGCAGGCGTTCAGCCAGCAGACTACATCTACTCATAAACAGTAAAGGGTTAAAGATGGGACAGGAAAATACATGCAATAAAAGGAATGGACCCAAAGACTATCGGGCAGGAATTTATTCATCAAACATTTCACTTCACAAAAATAAGTAAATAGATGTTTTGTTAATTAACTCATCTTGTGATGGAAAGACCCTGGAAGATGTTCAATTAAGGGAGTAAAAAGTAAGAATAAATACCCCTATTTGTACAAACATTTCTTGAAATTGTCATGGTAACGACATCCGTTGCAGCAAATCTGGTGCAGAGCTAAGACATCAAGGAAAGAACATTTTCATAAATATGTTATTATTATATTTCTATATTCTATTCTATATATATTTTAGATCTCTCCTTCTGTGTCCACCGATGCTGCAGATCCAACGCATTACCCCCCCCCCCCCCCCCCCCCCCCCCCACTATCCTCCAACGTCTCCTCAGGAGTCTGTTCCCCCTTCACTCTTGTTCCCCGGTTCTTCTCCTTCTTCAGATGTCTGTTTTTTCTTTCCATAGACAGGGACATGGCTCCTTCTCCTCTTCCAGCTGGGGCAGTCTGAGACGCTGATGCTCCCTTGAAGAGAAGATTAAAAAGAAAACAGACTAACTATTTGCCCTTGGTGGAAAGAGCCTATACTTCTTTTCAGAACAACAGACGCGTTCCTTACTGTCACAGCTTTCCTTCCTCCCCTGCATTCGCCTTCTCTTCGCCTTCTCTTCTCCAAAAAGCATCGCGTAGATGTCATTCCTGAACTCCCTGTTCATGATCTGGTAGATCAACGGGTTGATCATGCAGTGGGACTTGGCAAACAAAACGGGGATCAAGGTGACCACGGGGGGGAGGGAGGAGGACGGCTGGGGGCTCTTGCTCAGTGGTGCGGCCCCTCTGTCAAGGGTGGACCTGAACGTGGCGTCGCTCAGGCCAGTGACGGAATTAATGTTGTTCACACTGCTCCACTTTTCCTCGGGGCCGTAGTGGATTTGTCTGTAATATTCGGCAGCGGTCCAGTTGAGCAGTGAGGGGATGTCGAGGATCTTCGGAGCCCTCGGAGAGCCCGGGGTCATTTCAGTCGACTCCGCCACGACAGTCTGCAGAGATGCCTCTTGATCATCTCTGGGAACGAGTGCGGAGAACAGAGACACGGCAGCGTAGGGCATCCAGGCCAGGAGGAAGGTGGTGCACACCACAGCAGCTATCTGAAATCAACAAAATGCCTTTTTTTTCTCCATCCTGCAATATGTTCATTTATGAATCTAAAAAACCTCCTTGGTGGGGTTTACTTTTGTAAGTTTGAGTTCTTTGCCGGTGTGAGTGACAGAAGAGGACGGGATGGACGCCAGAGTGCGTTTAGATCTGTGGACCTGAAAACAGAAGCAACAGTTAATGCTCCAATTATGACAACAATTCACAAGCACTAACAAAGTCAACATAACTCCCATATTTATATGTTAAAGCCATTATGTAACAATGGTATAATATTTTCTCATTTCAAATTTAGTTTATTTTAAATTGTTTGGAGCATTTTGTCGCTTCTTGCCTTGCAAATCTATTAACATTTATATTATTTATGCTTCCAAGTCTGTGTGGTACCTCGTCCTGATTGGCCACTGTGTCTCTCTTGTTTGTCTATTGATGGCATTAAAGTTGTTTCTGTGCACACTTTGCTCTCTGTCATGGTGTCTTTTTCAATACTTTCACTAGGAGGTGCCAGAGTTGACATTTTGCTAATCCACACATTGTGCCTCTAAGCAAGTGACTGATACATCTGAACAAAATACGTGCAGAATACACACACGGCTCCCAGACCTTCCATCTTGTGTCATGAAGTAACTTGTACTCACCGTCAGAAGGATGGCCAAATATGATGCGACAATGGTGAGTGTTGGAATTCCAAAGCATAATATCAGGATGAGGAAAATGTAGATTCTGTCATACAGAGACGATCTCATGCTCCACCTTTAAATAGTTGGACACGTACATTGATTATCACTAAGAAATCTGAGAATACACAGATATGCAAAGTATTGTTTCAAAAAACAATAAAACAATTGAGAGGTTTACCAGTTTATGGTGCAGCTTGTCCCATAAGGTTCTGGTCCATAACTTCCAAAGCCAAAAGCAGGCAGTAAGGCCCAGAACAATGTGTAAACCCACACCAGCACTATGGACAGAGTTACATGGCGTCTCTCAATCCATTGACCTACAGAGCAAATAAACATGAAAAAACATGGGGAACTCAGTGGCACTGTTTAAGAGCACCAGTATATTTTTTATTAGCGGGTTTAATGGACTTTCACTAAAATGCATAACTTTTAAATCACTTACTCTGAGTCAATTCATTTTAAGAAGAAAGAAAGGGTCGTGCGTAATTAATAATTCATGTGTATTGTGTTAGTGAGGTTTGGGTAAAAGCCTGCGTGCCAAGAAATGCACCTACAGTACCAGTGAAACCTTTGGATACAGATTCTCATTGAATTGAATGAGAAAATGTGTCCAAACTTCTGACTGGTGCTGAATTTATTCAAATTATTCAGTATTTAGAGTGCAGGCATGTGCAAGTGCACGCCACATGATTATGTCTCAGACTTGCCGTATCTTAAGCAGCAGATCTTCAAGCAACGGTCCAGAGAAATGAGACAGGTGGTGAGCAGGGAGCCGATGCCGAACACAAAGCCCTGAATGCCATACCAAAGGCACCCTGCCTCCCCAAACACCCAGGCGTGACACAGGCTGAAAGAGGCAGAGAAAAGTCCCCCCCCAACCCCTGCTTAAGAGATCATCACCGTCGTCGTTTCTTTTTTTAGATGTTGCACTATACTCACAGTAGCATCGCCCTTCGGCCGAAGCCTGGCTTCTTATTAGGTAATAACAAAGTTGTGTACCTGGAAATGATGAAAAATGGCCCTCCCAGAAGGCTGAACCCGAAGTCGCAGAGGGCCAGGTTGATGATCATGAGCTCTGGAGGTCTGAGCTTCTTCCGTCTCCTGCAGTAGACCAACAACGCCACTCCATTGCCCAGCACTGACGCAACGACTGGTTTAAGGAGAAGTGAAGATGGGAATGAAAGCGCTACTTTAACTTGGTTTCTTCTGTCCTAAAATACTAGTTCTGCCATGGATTCAGCTCAGCATCCAATCAAATACGCACCGTGCTCCACACAACACCAGCCAACCCGGACAAATTAACACATTTCTTTATTTCTTTATCCGTAGCTTTATTGATTTTGCTGTGCAAACCGATTAAGGAATAGGCACAGAGTACTTTGCTGTGTTTCTAAGACTGCCTGAACTGAACTTCAAGTGTAAAGTACTGGTAGAAAATGTCTTGAAACCACGCTGACCTGTGAAGGTGAGGAAGACAGCGATGGCCATGTCCGCAGAGGGGGACAGCCGGGAGAGGAAGAGTGGGTGGATGTACGAGGGGACGAACCAGGAGCCCCTCTGTGAGCCGTTCTCTCCCATACTGCACCTCAGCGAGGTGGGGCAACACCTGGAGCCTCAAAGAGCCGCTGATGACACACAAGCAGAGAAGAATTTGGAGCTGGGAGCGCGTGGAAGTAAGAGTCCGCGGGGGAATGCCACGCAGCGCAGCCATTAGTACACTGGTGACTACATCCTGATCGCTGCTTTGTTTCAGCTGAAGATTTTCACTCAATTTTAATCTGCTCTTACTGTGCACGCAAAAATAAGGAGCTCATTGAGAACATCCAGCTTAAGAGAACAACGAGGGTAAAACAGTGGTGGGCGAGAGACAGCAGGATATTTTGCAATCCAGCGCTTTAAGTTTCAGAAGTATTATTCATATTATCAAAATCATCTTTTCTTCACTGATCACACAGTGCATATAAAAAAGGCACATTTTCTTTCTCCTCTCGTGGACTTCGATTATTTACATTCCTCGGGAATTTCGGCACTAAACATTACTAAATGATACCATTTGGATAACTACAAATAATATGGATGGAAATGTAAATTCCACAAGCATACCGTAAAATGAATAAACAAAGTTAGTTGTTGACCCTTGGTAAGAAGTGGTCACAGGGAAAAACCGGGTGCTTTATTCTTATTCCTCCAGCAGGCAGTCAGCTGAGTCTCATGAGTTAAAAAAGGTCAAAGTGTGATGAACTGAAAGAACACAAAGATAACAGGGAAGATGATACAACGTAAAAGGGATGTCTTGAAATAATCAACCCCCTTCCCCCGGGCCCCCTAAAAAAGTTTTTCCCATCCCTTCTCTTTACAGCTCTCTCACATTCAAATCCACACCTGCCCGAAAACACGCTTACTGAGCATCACCACTCACCTTCACCCGGTTTGCTTTCTCAGATCCTTCCTGTGGTTTCTCTCGGTTGGCCTTTGGAGCAGAGATCCAGTATTTTTACTCCATCGTGGGATTCCTCTGGAGAGACAGTTCCCTGGTGAAATCTGGCTTAGAATAAATGATCAGCGAGAGGAACACAGCGAGGGAGAGGAGGGGAGTGTGGGAGGGGGAAGAGAGATTTTAAGTCTCCGACCCTCTGAATCTCCTCTCCAGCTATTTACTAAATCTTTTTGAATGATTTTTATTCAATCATTAAATCTGGCTGAATGAAATGTTTTTTGTAAATCTTGATTTTACTAAATGTAGATTTTTGTGAAAAATTGAATATTAGTGCAGGACAACCTTTGAAATGTAATTTGTAAATTAATTGTAATGAAACTGGTAAATGTCCTAAACGTGGTCCCACTTATACAACTGTATGTATGAAGTGTTTTCAAACAATAAATCCGTAATCTTTTCTATTCTCGAGGAGCTCCTAGCGATTGAGGCCGGTCAGTTAAATCAATTTTCCATACTTAGCCACTTTGTGAGTGCAGATCATCTGCAGTTATAATTCATTAAAGCCTCATGTTGAACCGTTACAATGGGCCTTTTGTTATCCAGAGTACAGTACCCACGCAGACGGATTGTGAAAAGCACAAAAGGGAGGCAGGGGAGAAGAAATGTACGAGTAGTAAACATTATAAAAAGGCGATGGTGAGAGAATCGATTTGCAGTAACTGGGAAATAATGACATGGACTGCATGCGCAAACATCTTTTAAGGGTTCGATAAAGTCAAGGAACCATGCAAGAACCCATCTGCCGAGACTAGAGAACAGATTTTTTTTTCCCCCCTCAATAGAGAAAAGTCTGCAGGGTCAGAAAAGCAAAGTGATTCTCAAACAGGAATTTATTTCACTTCTGACTGCAGTTCAGCAGGACAGACAAATATTCACACCTTCACTCCATCTCACACAAGAACACAACAGGGAACTTCCCAAATACAAAAAGAGTAATTGGTCACCAGTTTAGATGTTTTTCGTTTGCTCTCTGGGGAACCTTTTTGCGAATGTGGGTCAAATATTTTCAGCAACCAGCCAAAGTAAAGGACAACTAATTGTGTTTGTGCATCTCTGGTATCAGGAGAAGGTGGGTGATGTGGCACAGTGCAGTGACGAGTGGTCCACTGGTTCCTTTACTCCTTGGACGCCATGTGGGCCATCAGGTCGCAGACACGGTTGCTGTACGCAAACTCGTTGTCGTACCTGAGGAGGAGAAGAATATAGAGTCAACGTGCATCCGGAAAAGAGACCTTAGCACACAAGAAGAATCCATGCACGAGGCGTACCATGAAACCAGCTTGACAAAGTGGTCGTTGAGGGCGATGCCAGCGCCAGCGTCAAAGATGGAGGAGTGGCTGTCGCCGTTGAAGTCTGTGGAGACGACCTGCAGGAGAGCAAAGAGGAGGACAGTTAAAAAGGACCAAATGACAACAGTTTAAAAAGATCAGATACAAGAGACACGGCCACACACACACCTGGTGTTCCGTGTATCCCAGAATGCCCTTCATGGGTCCTTCAGATGCCGCCTTGAGAACCTTCTTGATGTCGTCGTATTTGGCCTGTTAAATGTATTAAATAAGCTAATCATCACATGAATACTTAATGCATCTATTAGAAAAGGGTTTTATTTAGTTTGTTAAAATGTTATGAGTCACTCACAGGTTTCTCCAGGCGGACCGTCAGGTCAACCACGGACACGTTGGGCGTGGGGACGCGGAAGGCCATGCCGGTCAGCTTGCTGTAAAAGAAAAAAAAAGGTCATAAACTAAATTCAGCAGCAAGTTCTGGAAACCCAATAACATGCGCTGAGTTGCGATTTGCATCGCAGTGGTTTCTGGCACTGACCCATTGAGCTCGGGGATAACCTTGCCGACAGCCTTGGCCGCACCCGTTGAGGCCGGGATGATGTTCTGACTGGCACCACGGCCGTCTCTCCACAGCTTGCCGGAGGGACCGTCCACAGTCTTCTGCGTGGCGGTGATGGCATGAACTGTGCTCTGATGGACACGGAGGAGGAAGATTAATATGGCTAACGCCGCCGCCGCCACCCCCCCCCCCCCTCTCTCCCCTTCCACCTGACTTTGTTATGTCATGATTGTGCGTTTGGTAATCTGGTGTTCGGGGCTTCCCAGCATCAGTCTGCTGGATTGCTCACAGTGCTTTAATCCTCACCATCAGGCCCTCAATAATGCCAAAGTTGTCATTGATGACCTTGGCCAGGGGAGCCAGGCAGTTTGTTGTGCAGGAAGCGTTGCTAGGGAGACAAGAGTAACAGAAAAAGGTTGCAAAAAACAGTCAGTTAACAAACACATTTCTTACACATCAGATCTAATACGTTAAAGTACATACAAAAACGCAACGTGCCAACAGTCAGGTTGCTAGTTCTCACCTGACGACCTTGAGGGACTTGTCGTACTTTTCGTGGTTGACACCCATGACGAACATGGGAGCATCAGCGCTGGGTGCAGAGATGATGACTCTCTTGGCGCCGCCCTTCAAGTGGGTCTGCAACGGGTTTCAAAACAGCATTTAATTTATGTTCCTTTTTTCTTCCATTTTCACATTCAACGGCTTGGGGGGGTTGAGATACATACTGAGGCTTTTTCAATGGTGGTGAACACACCAGTGGACTCAACCACGTATTGGGCACCAGCATCCCCCCATTTGATGTTGGCGGGGTCTCTCCTGAAAAAGAGTCAACAATAAATTCATATCTGCTCGTAAGTGCTTTCCGTATTAAAAGCCGGATTAGTGAACATACTCGTGGAAAATGGTGATTTTATGTCCATCGATGACCAGCTTGTCACCCTCCAGTTTGACCTCCCCCTTGAAGCGGCCGTGAGTGGAGTCATACTTAAACATGTAGACCTAACAGGAAAGGTGGAGGGATTAGAGAGGTGATACTTTACACCACCTTACGGACGGCTGACAACTGACAGGGGCAGAAGAGATAATATTGGTTTAAGTTGAAACGCGTGTCTGAATACAAAAGGCTGCGTTACACGTTTGTTTTAGCCACCTAAAGTCCAAAAGGTTTCCCAGCACGTGGCAGATGGCTGGTTCCCATTTCAAACCCGGATCCTCTGTAAGCTCCATCACTTACCATGTATTCCAGGTCGATGAACGGGTCGTTGATGGCCACAATCTCCACCTTCTTAGAGGTAAAGGCAGCACGGGTCACCAGACGACCGATGCGGCCAAATCTGAAAAGTGAACATTGTTCTTAATCTGGCCTCTAGGTGGTGGTATGATACCATGGACTCTGACCAAAGTCACTGGGTGACGTGAGCCTGCCACACAATGATCTAGAACAGCGATTCCCAAAGTGTGGGCCGCGGCCCCCTGATGGGCCACGAAGTTACTGCAGGAGCGCCGCGAGAGGTTATTTACAATAAATAAAAAGTTTTTAATTTTGAAAAGTTTGAAATAAATATAAAAATATGCATGATGCAGCACATTAGTTATGTGCAACATTAATTGAAGCACAAACAATTTAAACAAACAGATTTTTAAATCGGTTAAATTCTTAAGGTCATTTAATCATCGCTAGTTTATGTTATTCAAATTATTCAGTATTTAGAGTGCAGGCATGTGCAAGTGCACGCCACATGATTATGTCTCAGACTTGCCGTATCTTAAGCAGCAGATCTTCAAGCAACGGTCCAGAGAAATGAGACAGGTAGTTTGAGTTGTGATTAAAGGTTTGGGTGGGCCACGGCATTCTTGAGTTTGGGAACCGCTGATCTAGAAGGTTCGAGTTGAAACGATCAGTCTGATGACTTGTGAATATGCAAAGTTAGGTTTGTGACATTCATGTCAACCCAAGCACGGCCTACTTCACATGTTGCACTCTTTTCCCCTTTGTCTGGGGTTAAAACAGTCTGCCGGAGACACAGAACCACTGACAAAGAAAGGGCAGGGTTCAGGAGGAGGGGCAGGTGGAGGTGTACACATCAGCACGCACTCTCCTTGCTGGGGGCTAAAGTCGAAATGAACGGCTAATGTGCAAAGCCTGTTGATTGCAATGCACTGTTTGATCAGCGATGAAGTTACTTTTTAACTGCGGGTCCAAAATCCTGACACACAAACACTGTGTCCTCAGACATTGGGGGTGGGAGGACGAGGGGCAGGGAGATAAGCACTTAGAACGTCACAACGTGCATGTTCAATAACATTGAAGTAATGCGGTCTACTTGCTCAAGACAGCAGAATAACAATTCCCCGCTAAACGACCCCCAACATTGCGATCTGCTCAGGGGCCAAAGTGCAAAGACCAAGACAAACATGAGAACAGCCAGGTGGCTGCATGTTCAACTATGCTTCTCCCTCAGCCTCTGCATGGTGTCAGAAATCAACCACAAGTATTTTTAATATTCAAAATAAAGCATTTAGAAGCACAGGCGGTGAATCTTGAAAAGGTAACGAGGAGATTACACCCGAGTGCTGCCAGTGCACAGAGGAGAGGGGTGTGGTGCTGGGGGCTGGAGGAGCAGAGAACTCTCTTGCATAATAAGTGTGTTTGTTGAAGTCGAACACATGTTGATTTTATTAATTGCAAAATGTCATGGGATAAAAATGAACTCTTACCCGTTGATACCAACTTTCACCATTTTTCCTGAGTTGTCCTGGTTCTCTGGAAGGAAACATGCAAAGAGAAGTGGATTTACTAAAATGTGGCTTGTTAAATATAGAGCAACATTCATGGTACAGTATACTAGCATTCCCTTGATCGACAGCACTGCAATTGTACAGTGGGATAAAACGTCAATACAACATTTTTCCATTGATAAGATACATGACCACAGTCCAAGTAAATGCCTGTCAAAGTAAATCATCAGTTACTTCAACAAAGTTCTCTAATCAGGCGTATTTAAGACAAAATATGTGCATTCGCATAAAGCAGTAAACAATGCATTTTAAAAGAAGAATATAAAGAATTTGCTCAAGCTTTATGACCGCATTTAGTTTCAAAGTTGGTCCCAATCCCAAACAGATTGTCGCCAGGTGATCAGAATCAAGACCTGCCGCCTGTGACGGAGGCCCTGCAGGCTCCTGACTCTCTGGCTCCAGAATAATGACGTTATTGAAGGTATTTACCGTCTGTGAGGTGCCTCTGTCTGTCTTGCGACTCCGGGTGTGAGTGGGAAAGAGAAAAGCTGTGCGGTGGGCTTTATGATCGAGTTTAAAGCCACGCCCCCTCAATGGTCACGTCTCCCCGCCCCCTATGAATGTCAAGGTCATCAGTCTGCACAGGGACATGCAGGCTTGCCTCTGCGACTTATTGGGAATGAAGAATCCCAGAGCCTACTTTCTCTTCTGCTACTTGTAGAGCTAAAGTGCAGAAAAATTTGCACCTGTATTGACATCCTTTCTCTTAAGTCTAGTTTCTACTTTTCCTCAACCTTAGGACGTAAGAAGTTAAACTCCTCAGATAGTGGACTGAAAACAGAGAGGGGTCCCTCACTGACCTTCTCAATAAATACAGTTAGAAGAGGGATCAAATCTCTGTCGTCCCGACTGTGACATTTAATGTCCAAAGACCACGACCCTTCACTTCCTGGCTATCTGTAGCGACCGATCCGTCTCTGCCTCTGCGTCTCATCAGCAGTTGAGTCCGCTTGGGTCTGTGCCAGGTAATTTAGAAGCAACGAATAGAGTCTGAAGGAAGACATTTAAAAAAGACATGTAGTCAGAAGTGTAGATCTGCACCAAAACGGGGCAATGCTGCTGTGTTTTATGGCTGTGGTCCAGATGTTCAGTCATAGCTGAACAAACCTTGTGGGAAAACCAGTCCTGGCCTCTGCTTTGCAGTTTAAGGTCAAAGAGGGGAAATAAAGGTCAGACCAAGATTAGACGAGGGCTGACAGGTCAACACATGTCCCTTTTATACTCTCAGACTCTCAGAAAATGCTGCCTCATGCTAAACATATGTTCTTTCTATATAACAACTTCTAACCTGCACTCGTACTCTGCACAAACTATCATGTTCTTTATTATTCTTTTCCTCGGGTCCCTGTAAGACTCTACATCTGCGTTTATGCAAATTAAACAAAAGTTCCACTCCGGTTTACTTAATAAGTGCAGTGACGAGACACACGTTTGTTATTAGTTCGCTGATCACAAGCATGGCTGCATTTAAAAAGCGGGGCCCTCTTGAACACAGCTGGTTTCCTATACAAGGTCCAGAGGGCAGCTCTGTACGCTGAGGAACAGATTAACATGTGATGGAATGAAACCGCCACCTAGTGTCGCAACGGAAAGCTCCATCTATTTAGAATCACCCTTTAAAATTGATGTAAAACAGCTGAATATATAATTAATATACAGACTATATATGGTGCAAGCGATGTAGCAGAAGAAAAAGTCTCCCCTCAAAGTCCATTTAGTTGCAGCTCTGGAGCTTTCAGTCGCATCGCATGACCTTCATCTAGAGAGCTAATTGTGAGTCTTGTTCTTGAGACCGCCGTATGTGCAATTGCATCATATTCATGTATATTCATATTTTATTGGTAGGAACATTATCTGGGATTATCCGCAAACGTGTTTATTTTGGTTTCCCCGTGGAGTGTTTTAACACTTGCCCGGGGAATTGGCTGCAATACTCAAACCCGTCCTGGAGGCAGCGGAGGATCTCATTGTTAGAGATTGGGCATCTGTACTGCAGGACAAACGAACTTTGGAAGATATGATAAGGTTTCAAGAGTTCCAAGATGAATATGTCAGGACAAGCTGAAGCGACGCGCTTGGCGGGACAAATTGAGATGACGTGCGCCAATAGGGAGGACGCAAACTGATTTAGGTGAGACAGAAAAGAAAATCGAAAAACATGTCAAATCAATTTATTCATGCAAACCATGAGAAAAACAAAATAGCAACCAGTAGGAATCCCAAGTGCTTTTATATTTTAACATCTACGTCCATGACACATTTTACACACACACCTCATTTGTGGACATAAGAATATTCTATTCACATTTACTTCACAAACGCAAATGCTAGAAATACACGTGCCAATTTACTCAAAAACAAGCACAGCAAACAAAGATGATCGGTTGATGTAAATGCAGCTCAAGCAATGTTCTAATAGTCAGTTTAATACTTAGCTGCTCTGTTATTACAGCCACAATAGCGTGAAGCATTTGATCTACGCTGGACGAAACCACATTAGCAAATGCTGCAACTTTACACCACACGTAAACATCCATCAGTGCACGTGAACATCTTTGCATGTGTGTTTTTCCTAATGGCAGTCTTTATTTTCTCCCCAACTAACAGCCCAGTCCGCTCACGGACCCGATCCGATCCAGCTTCAGCCCAAAGCATCCCCGGTTCCATCCCCGCCGTGACCGGTCCGGTCCTGCTCGCTTCTGATTGGCCACGGCCCCCTTCAGCAGGCGCAGCCAGGGGGTCTCAGGCTGAGTTTGCGCGTCGGCCAGCTTCGGGTACTCAGCCGCTTTGACCCCAGAGGAGAAGGTGGACTGCTCCTCCGGCGGGCCGTTTAACAGGTTCTCCAGGTCGTCCAGGGTCAAAAGGTCATTGTAGCGTTCTAGAAATTGTTCCATGAACTACAGAGGGGAAAATAAATATCAAATTGAATTTTCAGTGAGTGTACGAGGGAGAATAATTCAATCAGGGATGTATTTCATTACTCTGGTCCCCCATTCTTTCCTGTTTTCCCTCCCTTCTGCGCTGCTCTTTAACGACTGTGATCCACTCTGGTTTCTCCTCAATCCACTCTTTTTTTCATCCTGCCAGCTCCCCTTTCTCCGTCCAACCTCCCTACCTGCACAGCATCAGGGTGCAGAGCGCGAGCCTCCGTGATCTCCAAAGGTGTCAGGAGGAGCAGAGTGGCACAGAGCAGCACAGGGCACAGCATGGCAGCAGAGACGAGTGGCAGGGAAAAAACTGGATCAGCACTGTAAAAATACACTGCGAAGACGAGAGCAATGATTGAAACATAATCACGGAACAAAACAAAAATACGTAAAACAATAGTTTTGAAAGACGCAAATTTAACTAATTTGAATTATTATTTATAATTTCCATGGACACGATAAAAGAAGTTGCATACAGAAAAGCAATGCAACAGTTGTGATGCATATAAAGCGTCTAGCAGGAATCAATTTGCAGCCACTGGTCCAGTTTCGGCTTTTAGACCAATCAACATCAGGATACATTTATCATCGACCAGAAAATAATCCATGAATAACATTTGTTTTCTTTATAATTGTACCTCGGTTTCAAGTGACATTCTGGAAAAGCATTATGCACACTATTTGTATTTTACTTTAAGAGACAAAATACAAAAGAAAGTAAAAAAAAAATGCATCACATCAAGCCATTTAAGAAGATTGTAGTGTGCTCACCCGTTTGGTTTCTCTCTGGGTGTCTTCTGCTCTCACAGACTCTTCATCCCTCTGGTTCCTCCGTCTGTCGGTTACCTCTCACTTGTTGGCACCTGCAGGGAGCATCACCGTCTCACTTGGTGGACTCCTCCTACTACTGCTGCTGCAGTATCTGTGATGGGAATAAAAAGGATTTTTCTTTGGGTTTTCTTGCGTTGGTCCTCTTGGCAGGAGCCGGGATGTTGGGGCAGCAGCTGGGATGCTGCAGAGGTTTTGTAGAGCAAAGGACAGCGCCCCCCCCCCCCCCCATCTTCCTCCTCCTCCTCATTGACTCTTCAGAGTGATGTCATAGCCTTGGAGAGTGATTGTCATTGCCAAGGTGACTGCGTACCCAGTACTGTGCTGCACGAAGCAAAGTCAGAGGGCAACAGCCTGCTGATGGCTTATCGACGAGACCAGCAAGTTATCAACTGGCCGGAAGGAGTCACGTTTCACGTCACGACAGTCGGAATTATGCATTTCCTCTGTTGCATGCATGCTCCTGCATGATGTGCACATCAGCCTCCCTCTGTCCCCTTTGTCTCTGCAGTCTTTCCCAGCATACGCTGACAGCCCTTTCCTTTTGGCTAAGTTACAGTCTGTCAGTGCCATCTGCTCCCTGTACCCCCTGCCGCCAAATTACACCACTAGGAACGGCACAATGAAAAGACACCGACCTCAAAGTTCAGCAGCCTTGGATCATTTCAAGTGAATAAATCCCCAGCAGTTACAGATCTATGCCAGATACTGGACAACGCATCAGGGGATTTTCTCTTTATTGTAAAGAAGCCTCTTGGAGTAAAATGATGTTTTCATACCTGCAGTAACATGTTTCACTATTAAAGTTAAGAACCAGGCAAATTTGACTACTCCCACTGAATATGTGTCCTCAGATAAAACCTAAGTGCTGCTGCGATCACAGCATTAGCCTCTAGTCGGCAAGTGTCTTTACATAACGCATCAATCGCACGTACAAAAAGGCACCTCTCTCATCTTTTCGGAGAGGACAACGTGTGGGAGAGGGAGTGGGCGATAAAGGAGAGATTAGCAAGGAGGGGAGGGAGGAGGGTTAAACCGCACTGTGTGCCATGCGAGTGAAGAGGAGCGCTGCCAGAGGAAAAGTAGGCAACGAGGAGGAGGAGGACGGGAGGGAGAAACGCAACAGGCAGAGCCGACGGGAGACCAACAAGAGAGATTGATTACGAGAACAGAGGCGGCCAATGAGGCCACAATGTGTCAAAACGAGAGAAAAAAAGAAGATATTAACTAAATAGGCAGCCATATTCATTGGAGCGAAGAAAAAAATAGTTTGTCAAACAAAGAAAAAAAAACATCTGATAAGGTCGTAAAAAAGGAAAAGAAATTGGAGAAAGATGAAGCGAGAAGCATGTGGGGTAGTAACTGTCTGGGCAAGCTGTGACGACCATTAAACACCGCCGTGCAAACACACGATACAAGCACATTCACTGCCGCTTGTAACGATGGTGTAAATTTACATGACATTACGCAGCGGACATCCAACCCGTCACACATTTCTTCGTGTCAGCCTTGAGGGGTTCGGTCAGTGTGCAGAAATGAGAGACAGCAGAGTTCTTATCAAAACCAGAAACAGGTTTATTAAAATACTTTGTGATTCTACGTTATTTTATAAGTCGTCGAGCTGCTTAAGATCGATGTCAAGTACAAATGTCTTAAAATACAATATACAAAAAGAAATTAAACTTATTAAAACAAATGCGTAAAAACTGTAAAACTAAAAATGCAAAACATAATTTCATAAAAAAGGGAAAGACAAATAAAAACAACACAGGACGGGTCAGTTTCTAAGGCGAGCTCGTCGAGATGTGCGGGCGATGGGTGTCGTCACTTTCGGGGTCTCACTCTCCGCCATCACAGCATCTGATAAAGATATGCAGGAAGAAATTGATTAGGCAAGAGCAGTCACGTACTGCGCGTTTCCACAGAAGTCAGTAAATCCTAAACATTGGATGAGGATACAGAAAGAAAATCGTAGCACTTTATAAACACTGTTGAAAAAGGCATTTACTCGCGCCTTTCCCAATTTGAATGATTTATAATTTGCAGATTGAATCTTTTCAAGCGGTTTTCTAAAAAAGCCATTAGAGAAGATTACAGATCTTGGATTAGTGCTGCTGCGATGCACAGCTTCATTTTAGGAGTAACCTCTTAAATCCTCTTACACACCTACATTGTTCAGCCCACTGCCCCCAAGAACTTTTTTGTATCGATTGATCTGTGTGCTTTACTGAAGTTCATTCGTTTTGGTTTTTTTCACGAGGAGACGCCTGCGATCAATCCTTCAGCTGAGTGTTGTTGCTTCGCTTTGTCATATGTGATGGCAGCGGAATATTCAGTTTTTGACAAGAACACCGAAGATGTCCCTTTGGGGTATTGGGAGTTAAAAAAACAACAACAGTTTGGCTTAAAAAAAATAAGTCAATTAAATTTTGTATGTCACACAACCATGTTGTCTAAGGAAAACATGAGGGGAAAGTTTTAAATCACCAAAACAACTGAACACACGTAAAGAATAAATTAACAGAATCCTGAAATTATTTTAACTAATCAATTCCACTTGAACCAGCTGCGCTCACCCTCGTCGTCATTCTCCTCCTCATCACTGCTGAAAGTGATCAGAGGTTTTTTGGACTTTCGAGACTTCTGAGGCGTCACAAAACTGTCGTTTGCGTAGCCAGAGGGTGATGGCTTTGCTTGACCTGCAAAAATAGAAAAAAACGCATTTAAATGTTTCCGTCTGAAGATTTGCACACAAGGACCCTCCGATTGAAGTGCAAGACCACTGACCTCTCTTGGACCTCGCTCGGCCTCTGGCGGGCAGAGGCGTACGCATCACCGTCCTTTCAGAGGATCCTTCTTTTGGGTTTTCCTCGTCCATCTCAGGACTCTCCACATTCTCCAGCCCCCGCGTGTGAACCGCAGTCAGAAGCTTCTCAAACTCATCTACCTGGGCCTGCGGGCACAACGCTGCCATCAGTAAACAAGAGATTTCATGAAAATGAAAAAGGGAAGATTTATGCGGCACCTTGAACTGGGCTTTGGCCCCACGGCGGAGTTTGGCGGTGATGGCGAGCAGAGGCTGGTAGACTCCAGGCTCGGTTAGCTTGTCGCTGTAACACTCCCAGCATTCCTGCAGCCTCTTAAAACCCCGCTCACACATGGACAGCAGAGACAGAGACGTGGCCAAGTCACACCACTGGCGCTCCGTCCTGAGCGAGAGTCATAGGAATAATAAACCTGATTAGAAACCTTTGTGAAATGCATAGAAATTCTAGCTCCTCAACATAAAGTCATTACTCATGAATACGGCTTTGCCCTGACATTTGGACCAAATCTCATTTTCCAGAAACCTTTTGTATCTAAATTCACTTTGCCATTGTGTAATATAAAATGTCCTTCCTCAAGAGTACAGGTCAAGCATGAGTCAGAGGCAGACTGAAGAATGGCCCGACCAATGAGTGTGTACGATCCTGAACTATATGGGAAGAATGAGAGCAGGTGAACTGCTGTGTGGAGGCAACACGAGTCTATTGTTAAAGCACCGTCCAACAAGGCAAACCAAAATGGATTTCTGCTTCTGTTCAAAAGGAATCCACCAATATTAGTGCGAGATATGAAACACTTTAACAACAGATTGATTCATTTCAACAGAACTACTTTTCAAAAGTGGAATATAAAGTGTATTGGAGGGCCCGGCTGCACGAGGCATTAGGTCCATCCCCAATGGGAGAAAGCGCAGGCACATAAGCTGAAGTACAAGTGGGATGCGGCGCATCGGCCATCTGAGCCTCTCTTGCTTTAATGGCTCTTCACAAACCAATTCCTCACGCAGCCACCGCTGCACAAGAAAATAAGAAAAATAAAAAACAGCAGACGAGAGGTGTTGATTTACTCACCTGGCGGTCCTGAAGCGCTGACACAGTTTCTCTACTAGAGACTCTGTTTGCCTTTCCTTGGTGATGTAAGAGAAAAGCTGTCTGAAAAGACAGACACACAACTCAGCATCTAAACAAATACTCCCAAATTTAGATAAGCTGTCAACTTCCCACTCTAAGGCACGTGGCCTTCTAAGAAAGTTCAAAGGCTATGCAACTCACTTCATGATGGTGTTGAAGTCCTCCGAGGTCATGCCTCTCTCCGGGTCAGACAGGCGGCTGATGATGTCTGGGAGCAGGTTGTAGATGGCATTGTCCTGATGGGCAACACCGAGAGTTGAAAACCCTCCCAAGTAGTCAGGCTCCACAAAGGGTAACAGAGGCAGCAGTGTGTACCTTGGAGGCCAGCTCGTTGAAGAAGTTCAGGGCCAGGCTGGTGATGTGAGATTCGGGGTCAATTAGCAGCACAGCGACTTCGCTGACTTGACCTTTGACCTTGAGCACATCCTTGAGCACCAACTGGGTAAGAACCGTCACAGCCGTCTGCCTCACCGAAGGCACCTCGTCACTGAGCCTAGAAGAGAGGAGGACGTGAAATCCCCGGCAGAGTCGGCTCCAGCATCCTAAGGCCAGAAGATTGCATTTCCCCCCTTAATCAGCTTCCTATCACCAGCATGCTGAAGTGAATGTGCCATGTGTTTGTTTTGTTAAACATAAATATATTGTACCACGAGTGGTCAGAGGCTTTAATGCATCAGAGCAGTTTCTCACTTCAGATTTCCACATTTGGATGCATCCTGCGGGAATCACGAATGTCTGCACAACATTTGCCACTAACAAAATGTTGTGGCAAACCATTCAATAGTTCTATTTCAGTCTGTATGAATGGACAGCCGTTGTTTCCCCAGTCAATTAAGCTTCCTGTAAAGACTTGGTTATTAGGCAGAATGTTACGGGCACTAAACTGCCACAGCTTAACACAATAGGACAGGACACGCTGCAGGGGGGGGGGCACTCTGATAGCAATTTAGATTCACCCACACCCAAAACCACAGCACAAAAGAGACTCATTAACCATTTATGACAGAGCAGGACTCCTGGCAGAGCATCAGACACTGGAACATGGCCCTTCCACAAGCCAACGGAGGGAGTTCGCTACTGCAACGAGCCGGGGTAATTAATTCTTCGTGCGCTTATCAGGAAGCTCCGCGGCAGCAGCCCGGCAAACCGCGGCGGCGCCGTGTAATGCTTATCAGGTAAAAAACACAAGGCGTACAGTGAGGAATTATAAATGAACAGAATGTTTTACACGTCCCAAACAGGCCAGTGAGCGTTATCACACATTATAATTAAAGCTTCTTCAAAAACAAGAAACTGCAGCTTTCAAGTCAGCTATGGGGAAAGCAGACGCACAAGTGAGTGTTTTTAAAATGAAAGCCTACCTACAGGGCAAAATCCTTGTAGAACCTTTAACTTCACCCGAAATTATTCCCTTGTGCTCACCCAACCGCTCTGTGTCATTACAACACACTCATCTTTGTTTGAAAAGACAATAGTAATTAAGTTGTTCGTTGTCTAAAGGCGCCCTCTTCTAAAGGCGGTTGAAGGCTCCACCCCAGTTCATGTGTGTGCATTCATATACTGGCAGTGAAGCACCGGCTCGTTCCCATGGCAACATTGGTGGTCAGGATACAAAACAGACCTCATTGGTGTTTGCAAGCACAGACGATCTCAAAGTTTGCGTCGCTCCTTAAAAAAGAAAAAGTTGTGATGGAAGAGGAAACCTTCCCCATCATGTGGCTCAGTGGAGCACAGTGACAGCAGCGGCGCTTGAGAGGCTGAGAGGAATAATGCGCCGAGACGGGGTGGCGGGATCCGGATGAAGATGGCTGAAGTGTACACCCACTCAGTTGAGCCTTGGGCGTAGCCTTCCATCTCATGTAAAGTGAATACAGCCCATTGTGATAATGTCCACTGATTAGTGTGGCATGTTGAGCATGAGCTGCTTTCTCTTTTTTATCACCGGGCTGATTTAAAAGGGCAATCCTGTGTGCCTTATTTTACAGTTTCTTAAATAAATGTCAGTAAATTACCACAGTAAAATAATCAACTAAATCCCAAATAATGTCAACGCCAGACATTCGCTGTGCCAAATTTGTAATTAACTGAAAGGGTTGGTATTTTTTTTGCTCTGACCTGTGATTGGCCTTAATAATTCAAATCACCACATTACCTGGCATAGAGATTCTGAGTCCAGGGCTCCAAAATGTTAGGGAACCGAACGGTGAGATCTCCCAGGGCTATTATGGCATTTGCCCTGACCACAGGGAGAGCAGAGCGCTCCAGCACGGTAAACATCAGACGGATGTTCTCTTCACACACCGATGGGCTGGTAGAGAAAGAAATGACAGCATTGAAAGTCAGTTTGATGGAGTTTAATTTATATCAATATATACATAAGAGAATAGGGCAATAGGCAGTATGTTTTCACCTTATCATCATGTACTGAGAGAGAGCCAGACAAGCAGCGGTGGTGAGATGTGGGTGGGAGTAACGCCCCGGGGAGCTGCAGACTCTCACCAGCAGGGGAAGGAAGGCACACAGCAGGTTCTCCTCTAGACAGGCGGATTAAGTGGGTGGGGAGAAGAGGTTTAATACATGCAAACATTGTATCAAACATCTTTATTAAAAATCATAGATCTTTGGAACTTTTATTAACGTATACAATTAAATTAGAATTTAAAGATTACCGTATTTTCCGCACTATACGGCACACCGGGTTATAAGGCGCACCTTCAATGAATGACCTATTTTTCATATATAGGGCACACCGGATTATAAGGCGCATAAGATCCTGCAGTCAAACGTTTGACGTGGGGGGGATGTGGGGAGGTGGAGACGGTGCTGTCAGGGTCCGATCGATGCAGAAGCATGCGCAAGCCTTTAGAATAATTATTTTCCCCGTTAAGATGGTTCAGCTACTGTCAAGAAAAGGGGCACCGTCTCTCGCTCTTTAATCTCATGAAGTGCTCGGCAAGAACGACAGCTTTGTTTCTCCGACGCGCCCTGAAACAAGCTCCATATCTCACGCGCTTGAGTGCCCGCTCAGCATCTCGTCGTCGTAGACCGAGCTTTGGCATGTTTGGCAGAGTGCCTTGAGCGTCGTGTACAACCAGTATGGATCAACCGATTAACCAATTGATCCATATCTCACACACACACACACACACACACACACACACGCACGCACGCACACACACACACACACACGATTATATGGCGCAGTGTCGTTTTTTGAGAAAATGAAAGGCTTTGAAGTGCGCCTTATAGTGCGGAAAATACGGTAGATTTTTATGTGTAGCTGAAAGCCGCTATGGCTGCTTTTCTAGCACAGGGTTTTCTTACCAGCGAGTAATTCAGTCTCGCAGATCTTTCTAATGAGTTCAGCTTCCGTGTCTTCAGCGGAGGCTCCCATCAGCCCCAGCTCCTCCTCCATAGCGCTCTCACTGGCGGTTTGCTGTTGGAATGACGAAACTCAGTTCTGCAAGCTGATTTTTGCTTCACATATATTAATATGCAAATTCCACCGACAGCAAAGCAGTACGATACACCGGATTACAATAGTTCTAATCGTTTCCACAGGAGAAAAGGGTTTTCAAAGTCTATTGAGACCCTTTTCAAATCTACAATGCCCGACGCAAAGTCAGTTTTTTTATTTTTTGCATGAGAAATTAGATTGTGTGGCGGGAGTGCGTGAAAGACTGAAATGACTGACTGCTACGCTCAACGCGCTTAAGTGCTCAGCTGTTGGGCCTCCCTTAAAAAAAAAAAAAAAAACTTTGGATCTGCACAATTCACACAAGTCACCCAAACTGACATGTTTGCATCCCTAATATTATTTAATGCATGATTATATATATATATATATATATATATATATATATATATATATATATATATATATATATATATATATATATATATACACATATATATATATATACACATCTCATGCTCAAGATAATTTTATTTTCTTGTTTTCCGGACGGGCTGAACAATGAGCCATCCCTCATCTGACATTCAATCAAATTAATGTAGTCATCCTGCGGAGACTGATTGTTAAACCCACAGAGGGGGTTGGTTTTGCTGTTATGTTAAAGTGACAGTAACTCTGGTAGGAACTGAAACAGGGCAGCAAATGTGTTGATTGATGTTAGTCAATAAAATTATATAAAAGTTTGAAAGGAGACAATCATAATTCTCCACCGCCCAAAGCAACATGCTGAAATTGTTTGTCACCGAAACGGCCTAAAATTGGACTAAAATTGTTTTACATGTAATGTAATACACCGCCTCATTACCTTTGCTTTGCTGGATGGAGCCTTTTCCTTCTCCTCCCTCTCCTCTGTCTCTCCCCTCCTCCTCCGCAGCTCAGCGCTAACGCTGCGCTCGAGGTGAGATACCTGCCAAAAGGCCACGCAGCCACACAGAGCCAACAACTGGGCCAGGCACACGCAGTTCACTGCAGGAGACAAGGACACATCTGAGTAAGAGCACGTCGGTTAGGCTCAGTCAATGCAGACAAAAGAGACTCACCTTGCTCGTTGGACTCTTGGGATCCGTCTTGTAATTGGCCGGCGTCCTTGTTGAGTTCGCCGCCTTCTGCAATCTGATCTAGTAAGAGGCGAGCGCTGCGCTGGAGCAGCCGGGAGCACAGCTGGTCAGGGGATTCAGCCAGGAAGTAGATGAGACGGACGGCCTGTTGCATGAAGGTCTGCCAGTACGGGTCTTCCATCACCACACCTGGAGCGGTCAGAGGAGGAGACCAGCGTGACTTGAGGAAGGCTGAGATGAATATCTTGCATCAAAAAAAAAAAAAAAAAAAAGGCACATTTGTCTGAATTTACCTTCCGCGATGGCCTGTGTGAGGCAGGTGAAGAGCTGATGGTCCTGCGGCAGTCGGAATGGAGCGCCTTTTGATTGCTGGTGGAGATAATGAAGCAGATGTTGACATCGCTTTGAAGATGCCTACTTGTTCAGTGGCAAAACGTAGTCAGAAGACAGATTTTCCTGCATTCAAAGCTTGGAATTATAATAAGTATTTTTTTAATTAAAGATCTTTAAGATACAGCTCATCGCTTTCGGCGTCATTCATTGTAGCCGCGTGTGCGGAAAATATAATTTCTACGCAGAAAAACGATGCTTTGAAACAACTTGGTAAGTATGTTATTGATTAAACCTCTATATGGAATATTTTTGACTGAATCAACACACTCAAGTCAACGTGGCTCTCGTGTCATTAGTCCCCTTACCCTGACATGGTCCGTGATGCTGCAGATGGTTAGAACGGCGTCTCTGGCCAAAAGAAAGTCTTCCGTCACTTTTTCTCCCAGAGCCACGGAACAAAGAGTGTCCAGATTACTGAGGACTACCTCCCTCTCGGCCCTGTATTTGCATTAATACAAAGAAATATTTTACACAGGCATCAAGTATTAGAGGTTATTTTTTCCCCAATGATTACAGGATGATGCAAAGTGAGGTAATAACATCTCTGCCCAACATCACCCCAACCGCTGGGCACCGGCCTTGCCAGTGCGATAATGGGGGTAGGAGGATGAGTAAGGAGAAGCACATAAACGGCTGGGAGGCAGCGGTGTGGCTGGACTGCAGATTGTCCCTTAACTCGCTCACTCTCCCCTGCAGCAGCGGCAGTCTTTAGGGAAGATTGAGGGGAGCACTAAAAATAATATAAATATATATATTTTTTATACACACACATTAGTGAAATGCACTGGCAAGGAGCCTAGTTGCATTGTCGTGACTTTCGATTACAATGAAGAGGAGCCCAGCCTGAGCTTAATGTTCAGTAGCTGAGGACTAAAATGTAAAAGGAAGCGCTTCCATACAGGGTGAAATATTGCAGATTTGAAATATGATGAAAGTGACTTGTCAGTCAGTACAGTAACAAACATTTGTAGAAGGCATTTATTTAACTAAAATGAACAGCCGAAGGCCAAAAAGTTTACATTTCTCATTTGGTAGACTATGAGCCCTTTTTCTCAGCCTGGCATCAAAATGTTTGTTTCTTGGCAGCGCTCTGAAAGAGGCCCATGTCTTACCGTGCAGCCAAACCCAGCAGCAACACCGCGGCTCGCCGGTGTAAGGCGGCCGTTTCTCGTTTGCCGGTAAACCTTTCCCACAACACCTGCACCACGGTAGACTGGAGATGGCTTCCACTGCCAAAGAACTCCTGCACCTGAAGACATCACCAGACACAGGTTACAAATCTACACAAAATACAGGAAGCACGAGTTAATCAAATTTACACAGAACATTTTATGGAGGATACACTCAATGTTCTACGCAGTTGTGTTATAAAATTAACAATTGCACTCAGAAAAGATCCATTCGTTTAATGAAAAGGGTCACCCACTATTTCCTCAAGACACTGGATTGTTCCCAGAGACGCATCCACCATCAGTTCGGAGAGACTGTCGACAAGAGTGTGGGCTTTCACCCTGATGGGAGACGAGAGTGGCTTTAAGAAGAGAACGCATTGCAATGTTCCTTTTTTTACAGCTTTAAAAACATACATAAAAATAAATGCAGTATCAGCTGAAATCCCATTAAGTGGTTTTACCGGATGTTCTCTCCTTGAGGGTTCAGGTACAGGCGCCTGTAGGCCTGAACGACAGCATCTTTAATGGCAGCGTCGGTTGACCAGACCAGAGGCAACATCTTCCTCACCCCACTGATTGAGTTGGCAACGCTGAACTCGCACACAGTCACACAAAACTGCACAGCCTCCTGGACCACTGAAACCAAAAACTGCAGTTGTCAAATCTGAAAATATATCTTTGATGAACTACATGGAGATACACAGGTTTGAGTAAGTTTGCGCTCAGATGCATATTGGCTCAACCTGAAGTGGTCTTCCAGTAGAGCATGGTGTTAATGACGGAGATGGCTCGCTCCACCTGTAAGGCGAAGGTTTCAGTGTCTTTCAGGTACTGCACCAACATCTCTTGCTTCTTCAGCTCCCCATCTTCTTCCTGCTCCGCATCTTTCTGTGGGGTCGGTGGCAAGTTCTGACTGAGCTCAGCGGCGTCCTCGTCCGAGCCTGAGGGGACAGACCATGTTTTGTATGAAGTGAGGCAAAAAGAAACCAACGTGAATTTAAATAAACCATTTTTACAATTGATGCTCAATTACTCCACACTGCGGTTCGGTAACCAGGTTAAATCTATTCTCGCTCAGTGAGGCTTTTAGTGTGCAGCAACAGAAGGGTTCAATTTACATTAACAGCACAGAGTAATAAGCTTTTGGCCATCTGCTGATATTACAGGGCCACGGTTCATACAATGAATAAGAATAGTTAAAGAACTTGTCTGGACTTTTCACCCATGATGTGATCCGATGAATTGAAACTTCAGAAAACCCGGCACATGGTAATTAAAACAGAGCTAGCATTAGGTACATTCTATTCAACTCAATACTTGTGCAAAGGCCTTTGTCATTTTGCTCCCTGTCTGAAGACTTAGAAGTTCAAACAAAAGCCATGTCCCACATCCCCTTTCATCTTCAACTGAGTGCACCAATTTCTTTCATTTAATGATAGTTACGTTTTATACGTCGACGTGTATCTGGTGTTTTAAGCTGTCAAATATATCCTTTACTCACATTGACCTATTAAAAAGGACAAATATTATGGATTATTCACTTTTTTTTACTCTTCACTTTTGAAGTGCCACTGAAATTCCCTCCATTAAAGAGAAAATGCAAAGAGCTGGATTTGAAATGTGTTCAATAATGCTTCTATTAAGATTCACGGCAGAGAGCTCTTATGATAAGTCCATCTCTGGATACAAAAGCATCAGGCGAACAGAGTGCAGCCTTTACCCTTGAATATGTGAGCCAGGGTTCCCATTAGAGTCTCAGGAGTGAGAGTGGAGAGGGAAGCAAACATTTCAGATTCAGGGAAGCAGCCGTGTGCCCTTATGCAAAGACGTACAGCGTTCCTGCAGAGAGGGAAGGGAAAAGACATTGCACTTGTATTGTTGTCTAATTGACAGTGTGGAAGAAATGAATAAACCCTGGCCAACGTTTGTGATGAGCCTCACCTGTATTTGTTGACACGGAGGTACTGAGCAACCTTCACTGCAGTCGCTCTGTCGTCCTCTGCCTCCACATCCCGGTTGTCGTCTTCATCCTCCTTCTCCGCTTCACTTGTCGGCTCGAGCTCGGCCCTGACAGTGACAAGCAGCTCGGGCTCCATGGCGGCCCACAGCTCTGAGGCTTTAATGGTCGCCACTGCCAGAAAGGAAAGAGATTCAAATCCAACCAGGGGGCTGAACATTATGGTCTTTTGTGTTTGATGTTGTGATCTTTTTTAAAGCTAATCATGGTTGTGAACTTAACCCTCAGATTACCAAAGAAGCAACTCACAGCTGACTGAACTTTGAGCTGGGTGCGCTCCTTGCCTCCTTACACATGTACACATATTGTCCGCTTCATACCCGTGATTACTCCACTGTCACTTACAAAGGACTACTGAGGGTTGAGCAAAGTCACTGTAGGCAGGCCCTTACAGCAGAGCAGGAATGCTCCTCTGCACTGCCAAGATTACCTGCCAAGAGGCAAGAAGAACCCAGCTCTCGTTCAGTTCGCTCGTATTCGCCTTGGACTCATCATCGGGCAACGCGTTACCGAGCATAAAGGAAAATTAACGTCTCCGGGTTCATCCATACCTGGAGCTTTCCCCTCCAGTCTCGCTTTCATGTCTCTCAATTTGGCGGTCTCTTTCTCCAGCGGTTTCTGGAGATCTGTACTGCTGAGCTGAAGCAGCAACAAGAAATTATTTCAGCACGATTGGAATCTGAATAAAAAAATAAAGTTGTTGTGTCATCATTGATCATGTTGCTTTTAGTGACCTTGCAGCTGTAGGGGTTGAGTGCAATGAATGCAGCCAACAACTGGATGGCGCTCTTTACAGCATTTATGGATTTGTCCATCAGTCTCCCCACAGCGAGCTCCATCACCTCACTGTACTTACACAGGGGCAGTGCCTAAACAAAGACTGATTATTACCACGTGCTATATTGAATACCGTGCGTTTAAGGATACAGAGGCGATTGAAACATACTTTGCTGTTGACTATGCGCGCGTAGACCTGTAACACACGCGCCCTCACGTGGGAATGTGTGTCATGCAGGTGTTCCTGCAGTGTGTCAAAGAAGCGGTCGCGGTCGGCTTTGCCAGACTCGTCCAGCTTGTCGCCACACAGGACCCGCACAAGGATCTCGCCCAGCACCTCACACACAGCGACACGCATGGTGTGGCTCTGCAAAACAGGAGGCAAGAAGGGATAAATCTGCAGCCAATCACGTTCTTTTAGGCAGTAACAATTTGTTTTGAGTTTCTACAACAGTCGTTGACTATATAAATAAAATGTGTGTATCTTGGCATCCCATGGAGAGTCCGGCAAGAATGATACAATGAAACTACTCGAGCAACTGAAATACAGCACTTCAGCACAAACACATTACTTTGATTTTAGTTCAGTTTAAGAACACTGCCCTCAGATTACCAAAGAACAACTCATTGCCAACTGAAGAGCAGAGAGAGCTGGGTGAACTTCTGGTCTCTTACAAACGCGCACACACATTCACACAACACACACACTGTCAGCGTCATCCCAGCAATTACTCTGCTGTAACTGTAGAGGAATAATTTGGGTTGAGCCAAGTCACTGTAGGCAGGCCCTTACAGCAGAGCAGGAATGCTCCTCTGCCCTGCCAAGATTACCTGCCAATAGAGGCAAGAAGAACCCAGCTCTCGTTCAGTTCGCTCGTATTCGCCTTGGACTCATCACTGGGCAACGAGTCAACTGAACAGCAAATAAAGTAAACAAGTCATTTGTGGAAGGGACATTTCCCTGAATGATGTACCCTTTTGTTCTGGTTTCTTGTGTCAGTGTGTTAACACTCATCAAGTCTGCAATGAGGGCTGTGCATTGTGCCTTTGTAACAGCACAATTTGCATCCGTTGAAAATGAAGTGATCAAATAAATCTGTAGAAATGACTAAAAACTAATTATTTATGGTCATAGCAAATGCAAACTTTGAGATAGACTACAATGTAATGGGATGCTGTGAAGTCCCTATCATGTAATATTAAATATCAAAACATGCTTTTCATTAAGACACTTATTAAGTCATTATGTCTGTTAAACACATAGCGTTTAACTGACATCTTGTTATCATTACTGTACAAGCGCAGCTCAATCCAGAAAAAGGAGAGCTGTAAATGAATGATTCAATGTTAGCAGGGTGAACATGTACCTCTCCTTCCAAGTGTGTGATAAGCACACTAATGTTGGGGATCATTAATTCAGGCACCAGGGAACCAAGTTCTGCAATGAAGGAAGAAAAGGCTTTGACCCCCGACGCCTCTCTAGCAAGCTCCTCACTTGACCTCTGGCCGATCTCGCTGAAGGAATGGAGGGAAGAAAAAAGGGTATGAGCATCCAAACAAATATTACATTGGATTAACATTTAAAAAAAAGATTGAAATAAGGTTACTAACCGGATTACTTCCCCTATGATCGCCCTGACGCCGTACTCAGTGCTCCACACACAAACCGCCTGGGCAAACACGGATGACAACTGCTCAAAGTGTTGCAGCAACTGGATCACCTTTACACTTGCACCTGAAAGAGTGAGAAAACTAAAATGTACAATGGATGCTGAAAAAGCAATAGGCCGTGTAAGGTTTCATTATTGCACACAGGTTCCGCATGCGACAGAGACGAACCTAGAAGGTGGTTGTACTTCTTGATTAGCACTCCAAGTAGGTGGATTATACCATCTCTGGTGGGTTTGCTCTTCACATGGCTGATTGTTGGGTTCTCAAGGAGTTTATAGCAACAGCAGGTCACACAACTAAGAAGAAACAGTATCCAAAACTGTAAAATGGTAAAATCTCCATGAAGCACAACTTATATACATCCGGAGCAGAACTATAGAGTGCGTGTGTTGCTGGGTCTGATCAGACGGGTACCTGGTGAACTCTTCCTCGACCAGTGAGAGGCTCCAGAGAGAACGAATATCCAGCTGGAGGAGCTGGATGAGGGCCTGCAGGACTCGCTCTCTCTCACTGTCCCATTGCAGTAGTCCTTCTACGCCCCCTTTGCCTTTTTTACCTCCCTGTGTATGAAAGAAAAACACTTTAAAGATACTACACAGTTACACAATACATTTTACTACTGCAATTGACATTGAGCACATGCCCTCAGGTTACCAAAGACTGTAATTCATAATGGTCAAAACCCCTGTAGAGACGTTAGCTTCTTGCCTGCTGACATGTACATTCATCCAACATCGATAGACACACAAACATTCACACACTGTCTGATATCTCCCACCTGACCAGTCCCAGTGCTCTTGGGGAGCAGAGGTTAAGGAAAGTATCAAGTTTACTGTGGATGGGCCCTTACAGCGCTGCAATAAAACTCTACCACACCACCAAGATTACCCACCAAACAGCAGGCTAGAAGCAACAATCTCTGGGTCTGACGGACTCATCAAACTTGCCATGATATCATCATACGGGCATTAACATAACAGTTCGCTGTGAGCAAAAATATTTTATAACCATACCTTCCCCGGGGCTGTGACAATATTCTGTCTATTGGAGTCGCTCTCGAAGGCCTCAGTGAGTTTGCAGAGCAGGTAGACGCTCATCTTGACAGCATTAAGCTTCTCTTTGCGCTCTGCGGCAGAGACGGAGGTGGAAAGCAGGAGCGCGGGCAGTGAAGCTGCCAGGCCACTGACCACTGAGGAGGAGGAGAAAAACATCAGGCATGACTTCAGAAAATTATATATAATATTTAAACATAGAAACATGAAATAAAAGCTCTGACCTTGTACGAGTAACTCAAAGGTATCCTCCTTTACACCCAGGTCCACTAAGTTACATTGCCTTAAAGAGAAGAGCTTATTTATTACACATGCAGTTCTTGGTAACAATGAGGAGAGCAGGCTACATTGTAACTGATGCTTACTTTAGCACGCTGTAGCCCGTGTCAAAGTGTTCCAATATACACGTAGGCCCCTGGCTCCTCAATGCAGCCTTAAACTCTGTGGGGAAGAGACGAAACGGTCACGAACACGACGGCACAGTTGAAAAGGAAATCTCCACATCGTTTGACTAGTCGACCCAACTAAAGTTACTTACTACTGAGACATGCCGCCAGCTGTTTGGGGGACACCACGTCCTGGACGACGTACTGGTTGATCCCCCCGGTCTTCTCCAGGTCTCCCACGCAAACGGGCACAATAAAGTCCCACGACATCTCTGAGTCGAGACCAAACAAAGAAACAATAAATTGAAAATGATGAATTGCCACCATTGACGATGCATCGTTTTACTGTAGCGACATAGTATAGTAACGCTCGTACGGCTAAAGTGCATCACTTAACTGACGTCAATTCTAACCGGTTAGCTAGTATTAGTCGATGTGACTGGTTTAGCAAAAAGGGAAATAGTCTTTTAAAGTATGCAAACATTTGTTTTGTTGTGGAACAAGCTAACGCTAGAGGGACAAACAACTAGCGTTAGCGCTAGCAGGCTAGCTAGCTGCTAAGCCATAGACGTTATGCCACTGTGCGAGTTTATCTTCAAGTAAAACAATTGCAGCTAGAAAATAACTAACTACTCCGTATAGACACATTGTAAAGATAACGCTCACCTGGGCCGACTGCGGTCCCTTTATCCACGACGACGACCTCTGAAGACTAAAATGTGCTCTGCTCCCTCCGCCGCCCACAAGCTCTTTGAATCTGCAGGTTTTCAAACTTATTTGTATATCGCGCCAAATCACGGGAATGCTGACGTCAGAGGTGGTCGGTGCTTTTCGGGCCACACCGCCACCTACAGGACAACTATGAGCACTGCAACACACCGTTAAAGCTGCGAGGGAAGCCCAGACCATCCGATAAAACACACACACACAAAGGCATGTTTTTTTGAGGTAGTAGCTGTATTCAAATGATTGACAACACAATCACCCCCTCTCCATTGTACCAATGTTTCAGCTACAGAAATGTCAATACTTTTCACAAAGCGTTTTACTTTCTATACAGCACTCAATCAAATGTTAAAATGAAATGAAACTCACTACCCGGATGACTAATACTGTCGGGATGCAGCATTTGTCCTTGTGTTATTTTGCCTTCTCGTTACACTTAAAACATAAAACTAGTGTTTAAGGCGAGGCTCAAGAAACTAACTATACAAAAGAAGCAAAAAAATATAAATTGGCCTAACCGTTCGCAGAGATGATGTTGTGGTACACATGAATATAATATTAAGTATTGTTACACTTGTAACCGTTCAACCACAGGGGGCCGTAGTGTTTATTATTTACTCATGAAAAAATATGTTCAAAAAAAAGAAAGAAATCACAATATGAGCACCAAAAGTAACGAGAAATTAATTTTCTAAAAAACAAATTTTAAATACATTTGTAACCACTTGGCTTTCACACACACGGCATCAGACCATGGCAAATCACATAAACCAAAGGAAGAAGCACCAAATGTCAAGTAAAATGAGAAACAAAAATTCTAGTAACAAATTAAGAAATATTCTTCTCATTTTCCATCTGTTCTGTGTCCATGTTTTATTTCCAAGTGTTACTATTTTCTCTTTCTGTCTTGGGAGCATCGTGGACAATACCTGCATAGAAAAAAAAAAAAACGGGCAGCAGAAAATCTATTTGGTCAACTTGAATGAGAAAGAATTCACACTTTTATTGGATGCATTGAAAATACCATAGTACACGTCAGCTTGGCTTTCTTACCATTTGCCCCTTGGTTTGGTTGTCAGGCCCACGCATGCAAAATGGAACCACTCAATGGAGCACTGGAGTCAAGACAAAAAAAAGACAACGTTCAATTAAGCATTACTGCAAATTGAGCATTTGGTTGAAACAAAACGATTCAAAACACAAGATCGGATTCTGTCAAGGAGAGACATACAGTGTGGGTTGTTTTGCATCTGCTAACTAATTAATTTCTCTGTCATCTGTGACCTTATCTTCAGAGGAAGATGTACAAGACTGCAGGACTCTTAAGCATCAGTGTGGTTCACATCTAGGAAAAAAATATATATACAGTAAATACATTTATAAAGGAAAGGATGTGCTTGTACATGTGCAATAACAAATTATTGATATATAAGATGTAAGCTTTTTGTTCTTCAATATTCTTATTTAACCTTTTTAAATTTCAGCCCTGTACCATAACAGTATGTTGTTGTTGACCTTTTGTGATACATGAATGATATTCAACGTTAATGTTATTTAAATCAAAGCCAAACATGAAATCATAGGCTGTTAATAAAGGTCATTCAAACTGGATCACTTTTAATTAAATACATTGTCTGTGTTATCAGACATAATGTCCATCCAAAATAACTATTTTAGCACATCGTTATACAAAAACACCCCATTTCCTTTTGTTGTAGCGTGAACATATTTTGATGAATGTAAGCTATCTATCCTCTTTTTCAGGGCATCTGATGCCAAGCATTATTTATCCACAAAACTAAAATAAAGAGCAATGTCAGCATACTTTGTGTGACATTTACCCCTCCTAATTTTATATATTTAAATATTTAAACCAAATCATTCACACCACTAAGTCCCACGTAAAAAACCCTTAAAGCACAGATACTCACATTGATACCGGGCCTTTGGAGGCTAATGGATCAGATGTATCCATCATTGAGTGGAAGAGTCTGGGGTCACTTTCCATGTGAAAGGCCACATCAGTCTCAACTTAATTGTTGCTGTTTTATCTTTTGAAATAAAATGTAAAAAACTAAATGCATAGACATAAGAGTAGTGAATAGTTATTGATATGAAATGATAGCGTCTGATTTTAGAGTGCCATGCTGTCTTCAATACCCGATCCAACTGTAACAGTCGTTGTTGGACCGATATGCAATGTCATTATGACTGCATATGTGGACCCACCGCAAAGTATTGTTTAATGGAGAAAAATTTAGAAATTACAATCTCAAAAGGAACTTTGTGGGACCCCCGAGATCTAAAGGGGGGGGGGGGCAAAACATAAACTCACATCAGTGTTGTCGCAGCCGATCATCTCGCCGTAGGAGACCTGATGACACAGACAGTAGGTGGGTTCGTTGGGGTCCACGGGCATGTCCAGCACATCAGATGGGTGCACATTCCCAAAGTTGTTGGCCGGGCTGTTGAATTCGCCTCTGATGATGGGAGAAAAGTATTAGAAGTGAGAATGGGACCATAGAACTATAATTAGAACACGTTTCACGCGATGGAAATGAGAGACACAACGTACGGTTGAAGGAGTTTGACTTTCTTCTGTGCGCTCTTAGGACTGCCGTCTTCATCTGAGCTCTTCACTTTAGACCTTGTTTTAGCGGTCTTCTTTTCCTTCTGCCTGGTTTCAACTGAGATTACAAAACACACTTTATTAGTCAATCAAGGTTGAGTCCATGCACAAACAAATATAAGATATATTGAGCAAATATAGTGGACACACACCTTTCTTCCCCTTGCTGGAGGTGGAATCATAGTCTGTGCTCTCGATCTGCTTTTCCTTGAGGTCGGCCTCAAACCGAGCCAGGTCCGTGTCGAGACGTCTGATGTGTTTGTCGACCTGCAGAAAATAGAACGTCGGTCGACTGATTATAACGTATTGGGTCCATCTCAATGTCATATATGTAAAATATGATGTCTATTTCAAATATACTGACCATCTCATAGGTTTGCATGGCAAGTTGCACTTTATCATCTCCAAACTCTTTGCATTTACTGTAAGACTGCTGAATCTGTCGGAGTATGGACAGCTTTTGTTCCGAGGATAGAGTCCGTGCATTGGCTGTATACTCTTTAGCCAGAGAGTCTATCTGTCCCTTTAGATCTAGAAGAGAGAGGAAAGTAAAACTAATTAAAGAAAATCATCTACAACAAAACTCAAACCATTAAATAAAAGTTACAAATAGGATACAAGTAATGTTTAAATTGAAAAGAAGCTAAAACATTTACTTGGCATTGGCAGGGATTAACATTTTATGTTGAGCAGCACATGAGGTTGCAAAGTTACCCCCTAGAATATGTATTTATTTAACATCATTTACAACCTATTACGATAAATTGACCAAAGTAAATCAGTGGTTCCCAATCTGTTTTGGCTGGTGACACCTTAGAATGAAGCCATAGGAATTTGGACTTCTCATCTGTGGACAGCAGTTCAATCAAAGAATGATTCCTCGGTCTTGGGTTGTTTATGTTTAAGGATGTTCTTTAGTGAGCTCTAGGAGTTTCCTATCATCATCATCATCAGCATCATCATCATCATCGTTTGACCTCACAGACTTCCCTTGTGATCCTTTTGCGGGCCCCGACCCCTCGGTTGGGAACCACTGCACGGATCGCATTGTTGAATAATGCGATGTGTGGGTGGCGTAGTGCGCTGTGACAGGTACTCATCGACAGTTATGACACCGGTCACTCACCCTCTGTGCGCTGATCTAGATCCCTCATCAAATTGAAGTTTCTCTGCAACTCGAAGGGCAAGTTTTCGATGCCTGGCGATGTGAAAGGGGGGGAGACGACACACCGTTTAAAAAAAACTGAAGAACATCACATCGGTGCGAGCAGGATAGCTAACGTTAGCTAAATCATGTACCCCGGCTTCCATTAACGTTAGCGCTCCAACCGACATTCACACATATTGCAGGCATGCGCAGGGAGCAAAATGCATATATATCTGTTGGTTTCATTTATTTACAACAGGTTCAGCAGGAAACGTGTCTGGTTACAGTACGTCATGTATGCAATCTCAAACGGCATCATTTTTGTTGGTTGCGGGGCGATGCGTTAACCGCTTCCCCAGCAAATAGACCGAGCCTGAACCCGCCGGCCGCCGAAAAACGGTTACGACGGTTTATTCCGCACGAGGATCGTGCAGGAGAGAAATCACACAACCAAATACAGACTACGAAGCAGGGGAAGAAGGAAGGAATGCTTTTCAGCATTAAAACTCATAATAAACGGCTTACTGTCCAAATAATGCTCCAAATACATCCCCGCCGCCATCTTAGAAAATGTAAACAACACAGCTTCCGGTCCGAAAGGGATCAATCTGATTGGCTGATTCCACAGACCGCTGATATAAATGTCAAAGACAAATTTAATCAATTTAATACATACTAGTTGGCATATTGCAAGGTTTACCATAAGATTTTACAGGATTTCTGACCCAGTCAAAACTTAAATTTTTGACTTTATTCTATTCTATTGAAAATCAGATAGAACATTGTAGGACTTTACATTATGACTAATTAGAACTTAACTTCAATACAAGATAACTTCAATTACCAAGATATTAACTTGGAGGTTCAAAATTGTAATGGGAATTCTGAAACAGGAGTTATCGCTGATCAAGAGTAAATAACCTGGACCAACTACATTTGTAAATCTAAAATGACATACATGGTCAAGTGAAATCTAAAGGCACAAAATGTTTTCCCGACTTGACTTGAAACCATCTAAAGACCAGATAATGTTCCATTGAACTGATAAATGATGAAACGAACAAGTGATCACCAAGGTATCTTAAAAGATTTATTATGCATCACAGATTCATACATATTATGGATGTTGTCCCACTCTGCAATTAAATCAACAGACAAACATTATGAATATTCTGGAATACATATAAAAAAGGGGAACGTCCAACTTAAGTGAGCATCGATATCAGGATTAGTTACCTGTACACGGGCCTTGGAATCACATCTGGCTGACACAGTACAGTATTGCCACTTCAAAATGGTAACAGCACACATTTAAGAGATGAAGGCATCTGGGTACGCAAGGGGGCTCTACAAAGATACAATTAATTACTCTGTCCACACCTTCACTCCAAGTCTGCTTTTTCCAACATTTTCTTCAACTTTTGGAATTTATTCTTTCCCATTCTCTTTGCTTTGTTGGGTGATTTTTGGTTTTTTCCCTTCTTTTTCTCAAATCTGCTCCCCTCCTTTTTGTCGGCCTTTGATGCTTTAGTGTCACCAGCCGTCTTCACTGCAGGCTTCTTGTCCGCCTTTCCTGGCACAGTCTCTCCATCCATCTTGGCAATCTTTGCCTTTTTTGGACCAGCCGGTGAGTTTTTTTTGCCTTTCGCCTTTGTGTTTGCGCTTTTCTTGGCAGCTGTTCCATTGGCTTGTGTTTTTCTCTGTGGGTCACTGGCCTTGCCAGAGACGATCTTCTTTGTCTTGTTACTTTTGGATGGTTTCTCATCATCAGAGGAGTCGGTCACAGCTGTCGCCTCAGGAGCATCTGGATCTCCTTCTTCTACATAAGTAACAGACAGAGGAGGAGTTTAGTTTCTAACATGTCAACTAACATGATGAAAGATGGCAAGTGCTCGTACGGGAAAGCTTCACCTGTAGTTGGAGACAGAGTTGGAATCACATTGGAGAATTTCTTCAGCTTGGCAACGAAAAAACCATCCATATTGTGGGAATGAGGGTAAAATCGCCGAGTGAGGCGCATCGTAGGATGGAATCTACGTTCTTTGAACCTGAAAGAATGGAAAAGTAATGTACGGTTAAAGATCAGAGTGCCCCTTCTTTAACTCAACCAAAAAAAAGATTGACTTGTTTACCTGGTGAAGCCTTCCTTGCCAAAGTCAAGTCCAATGGGAACCAATTTGACGTTTCTTTTCTTTAAAGCGTAGTCCACCACCCATTCGTTCTCCTCCACCTGGTGGAAAATATTTTGGTCAGTACCTGAATCTCTGTTAAATACTCCTCTTTAACATGATAACCTATAAATTAATTCAGCTGCATGTGAAGTGCACACACACCAATATTGAACATGTGCAGTAGACCAAGTATCCTCCTGAAGAGGACTCCGCATCGACACAGTCAATGGCCGACAGAATTAGTTCCTTCTGCAAGTGAGCAGACCGCAGGATGTCAGCCTCGTCCTGTCAGAGGGTCAAGAAAAAAAAAAGTATGAAGTTAACACAACGTAATTGTTTGACTGCGAATGTGAACAGCAAACCACGAGTTACCTTGCTGGTCTTCACTGCGGGATCTTTAGCGATGACTCCCGTGCCTGAGCAAGGAGCATCAAGCAGCACTCTGTCGAACCCACCCATCACCTGGTGGCAAACGTTTTCAATGAATTGGCACACTTCAGAAAAACCAGAGAGATGTTTCTTCTACAGATGTGTGAACCTCACCTTCCGGATTTGCCTGCCATCATAGTTGCAGATAATCGTGTTGGTGACCCCCAGACGGTGGACGTTTCCCACGACGCTTTTCAGTCTGTCAGCGTTGGCGTCATTAGCCACAATCATTCCAGTGTTTCTCATCAGCTGAGCTGAGGGAGGGACGTTCACAAATACCGTTAAATAGATTTAACTTGAATGTGACCAGAGTTCACATTTGCTTTGTTAGCATTGGTCTACATTAAAGTTGAGTGAGACAAAAGCCAATGTGATTTATTTCTGCTTTTAAATGCATTATTTTTTCACGCTTCTTAAAATAAATTGAGGACTGTTAAAACACAACTATTGGCAAACGGAATATATTTGGGCGCTGGTAAAATATATTAAAAATAAAATCATGATAAAAGGAACAGCTTTTTGGGAGGGGGGGGGGGGGGGGGGTGTAGTGTGAGAAATGGAATAAAATCTTAACAAGTATGCTTTCTTTAGTGTCCAATGATGCAATGTTTCTCTTAAATCTTACCAATATAGGTGGTCTTGCCGCCTGGAGCAGAGCTCATGTCCAACACCAGCTCTCCCTCCTGTGGCGAGAGCGCCATTACAGGCAGAAAACTGGAGGCTCCTTGCAGCATATACTGACCCGACAGATACTCAGGGGTTGCACCTGTTTTAAAACAAATTACAATTATAACTTATATGATAACAGCCGGCCTCAGATATGCTCCACTAAATAATTATAAGTAATAAGATAGTTGATGTGAATGTGCAGAAACGTACCAACGGGTACTGAGGAGTCATAGATGACCAAACCAACTTTAGACCATTTTCCCAGTGGATCAAGGTTCACTCCTCTGCTGATCAAGGCCTAAAACAAGGAAAGCACAAGCCAGTGTTCAAATAGGAGGACGCAAAGTAGCATTTGAGACTAGACATTAATCAAAGTGATTTTACAACCGTTAAACAAATCAACCACGTTACTACTTTATTTGTTCTTCTGATTTGGTTCGATAATACCTCAAAGCACATAGAATCAATCTCTCCCACCCAATCCAGTTACCTGGGCAAGATCCCTCCTCCTCGTTTTCAGCGTGTTGGTCCGAATAGTTACAGGTCTCTGAATTTCATTGGCCTCAAGGAATTCCACCAGCTTGATGCAAGAGAGAAAGAAAAAAGATATACGGATCAATTAACATTTTTTTTATAAACTTAAAACCCATTCTCGAGCAGGACAACAGCAACATGCTGAAGCTATGAGAACATAGCAATGCCTTTGTTAGTACTGAGGAAAAAATAATCACCAACCTCTGAGAGAGGGAAGAGGTCCATTAATTTCTCAAGGAGGAAGTGGTTGTAGCTGTAATAAGTACAGAGATCCTTCTTCAGAAGAGAGAGGTACGCTGATCTTGGTTTCCCTTCTTCCCTTTTTGCTGAGAAGTTACAAAGGACGTCAATGTTGTCCTTAATTCTTTGATAGATTGTCTTCAGGTCCAGGGGGATGATGCCTACCAACACAGAAAAGAAAATTGTTTTTGCCGCCTTAAAAAATGCGAGAAGAATCTTTTTGGAAAAACGTGAGTCAATCACCTTCCTTCTCGGTTTCCTCTGCATCAGGTAACTTGAATTCATCCATCTCATCCATGTTGGCTTGTACTGCGTCTTCCTCATCTGTGTCAGCGTCGGATTTCTTTTCCTGATCACCACCATCTTGATCGTCGCCGTCTTCCTCATCATCATCATCATCATCCTCCTCCTCTTGAGACATAGTTTCCTTCTTTTTTGCTTTCTTGGCTGCACGCTCAATGGGAAGAAGCTATATGTGGAAAGAACACAAGAAATATTGTCACTAAATCAAACAAACTTTGTTTACCAAATCAAGCATCCAGACTCCTGGATTTTGCAGCCACACTTAATGACACATAGAATATATACACAGTTAAGTGGGAGGACATTTTGAGTCAATTGGGAATTGTACTAGCCATTTTGACCACCCGTTACATTTAAACAATTAAATATCAAATGTAGTCAAATTTCCAGTCTCAAGTACAGAGAAACACACAAAAAGTGGTGGCTGGCAAAAAGTAAAACAAAAATATAACATACTTCGTCCTCGTCACTGGCGTCATCAAGTGCCCCGTAGTCGTCAACCAGTTCATCGTCGTCCTCCTCATCATCATCGTCGTTCTCCTCTTCCTCCACTTCTTTAATTCCTAAGTTAGCACTCTTTTTTCCTAGGTCTTTTGCTCCCTTCTTTGGCTGTTCCTCCTCCTCATCCTCTTCTTCCTCCCAGTGTTCATCACTGTCATCATCACTTTCAGGTTCACCAATTTTTCTCTTCCTCGTTGACGGTTTCAACCATTTACTGTTCTCATCAGTGAATCCTTTATTATAAACAGATAATAAATACCACGTGGTTAAACATAACTCTAGAACACACATGTATAAGGTGAATCAGTTGTCTGCACTTATGTATAGAAAACATAAACACGTGTGGAAATACTGATGATACCTTTCTTGGGCTGTTCCTCGGCCGCAGCATCTTTAGGCTTTTTCACACTCTGGACTCTTTTTGCAGCTCTGTTAAATAACAATATGAATGAGCACTTTGTAAAAAGCAATGTTACTTTATGTTGTATAATCAGTCATTCATTCATTACCTTTTCCTGCCTCTACTTGACAAGCGTTTTGGTGCAGGTTCCTCTGCAAAGAGAAAATGAACACTTTAAAAAAAGGCTTGTTAACAACGGTACGATGGTAAACTTTACTAGAGCGTTAACGTGTGTCTTTATAAACACTTAATAATCACCATCAGTTATAAAATTGGCCAACTCAGTCTCCGCTCCTTTCTGCTTCCTGGATTTTCTCCCTGGTCCTCTCTTCACCTTGTTGGTGGGATCCAACTTGCGACCCATGACTCCAAGCTACACAGACACCTGAAAGGGAGAGAATACAATGATTCATGTATCAAACACCAGTGCAATAAAACACAGTAAATGTCGGTTCATATAAACAGATGCCACAGTTACTGCCCTGCTTCTAAACGCGAACGTATTGCACATTTCTACACACAGTAAGTCATGGCTTGTTGTTCTGAAATGAATCTAGTAAAATACATTATCTGAGTAGAAGTGTAAAATCAAAGAAACGTTTAAAATGATTTATATATATAAATAATTAGAACGAATCTATGACTGAGCTCTGGTGTAAACAGACCTACAGAACCACTGTATGACAGGTAGTCTCTTATTAACATTTGTGGACATCAACCCTTCCACGGGGATGTAATTTAAAAGTGATCACAATTCGGGCCTTTTGCACTAAAAAACACCCAGAGGACTCCGTTCATCATAGATACGCATTTTGTTTTAATTTACACTGATCGTAGATCATATGGATTCAAAATTACAGTGCCGCAGATATAGGCAACCTATAAGTGCTCAATTATAATGCGCTGCAGTCATAGTGAACTGTAAACGAACAGTCAAACTCGGACAATTAACGTAACTTAAGTTGAACCAGATATTGTGTCTCCAAATTACAATCTCGATTAATAACACTGATTTAGTCGGTCATTACATAATTATCGGAACAATTATTCTCCCCAAACTCACCGGCGAATCTGCTTTTGATCAACGTTCTGCTCGTACGCTGTAAGCTTAAGGAACACACACGTGAATCTTTCTTCAACACGTTGTGGGAGAACATCCGTCGCATGTAAGTGACGTAACGATGGTGCCAACAGTGGTCTGGCGCGCGCATACAGATATAAGTGTTACGTATTTCCCCCTCTTTTTAAGAATACATAAAATAAAACGTTATCACAGGTTTTCCATATGATTTTTTGTTAGCTATATATATTAAAATTAAATTAAAAATAACTATCGTCACGTGGAAGCCCACAATTTGTTGTAGTGACGCACCCGTTCTGCGACAATTCAATCGAAGGCAACATGGCGGCACCTAATGAGAAGAAGCGTGGTCTTGAACATTTGGATGAATATGAACCAAAACCTTCCAAACATCTCCGCAGCCTGCACGACCGTATGACAGAGAGGAGACTGGTTGTTATTCTGGAGGGAGCGTCGTTGGAAACAGTGAAGGTGAAGCGTCAGAGTCGTGTTTGTGTGATGTTGTGATGCAGCCCACTTTCTCCTACCAGTGGAAGTGAACAAAACCGATGTATTCAAATTACGTTGATTTAACATATAGTTCACGTTTTGTATTTCACAGGTCGGAAAAACCTTTGAGCTGTTAAATTGCGACCAACACAAAAATATGATCGTCAAAAGTGGAAGGAATCCGGGACATATAAGACCTGACATCACACATCAAGTAAGCACTCCTTTATAATAGTGTTCATAACGTATATCTTTCATAACTTAGATTTTGTTTAAATTGAATAATGTAATTAAAATGTCTGTCCTTGGCTTTCGGTCGTTAAACCTGCAGTGACTTATAATTGTCTAATATTGCAACCGCTTTTCCTTTTTGCATGGCTGTATTGGAGTTTAAAAATAATAATCTCAACATTTTATATCTTTTTTTTTTCTTTTTTTTTTACCAGAGTCTACTTATGTTGATGGACAGTCCATTGAACAGGGCAGGCCTGTTGCAGGTTTACATCCATACAGAGAAAAACGCCTTGATAGAGATCAACCCACAGACCCGCATTCCTAGAACCTTTCCTCGATTCTGCGGCCTTATGGGTAAACCGTTAATATTGAATGCTTTCTGGGTACAAGCTCTGTATATGAGTTGGTTTGTTCGGGCAAAGGGGGGAAAATGTTCAGTCACTTATTTTATTGTTTAATGTCCATAACTCCTCTTCTGCCTCACTTGTTCTGATCATTCTTGCTTCTCTTCTGGTATCTTAGTTCAGCTGCTGCACAAGCTGAGTGTCAGGGCTTCTGACGGTCCTCAGAAGCTTTTGAGGATGATTAAAAACCCAGTGTCTGACCACCTGCCTCCCGGCTGCCCTCGCATGTCCACCTCCTTCTCTGCTACCGCAGAAGCCGTCTGTCCTCGGTCTTTGGTGCCAGAGGGACCGGCTGCAATTGTGATTGGAGCGTTTGCACATGGAGCGGTAAGAAACCGCTATACATTGTAGCTTATTTACTGCAGCGAATATCTTATATCTGTGTTACTAATCTATTTGTCTTTACTAGGTGAATGTGGACTACACAGAGAAGACGGTGTCCATCAGCAACTACCCCCTCTCTGCGGCACTGACCTGTGCTAAGATGTGTTCGGCCTTTGAGGAGGTGTGGGGTGTCCTGTGACAGTCATAAACTGCTGGTTTGACCAGACAGAGCGAGCAGAGGACAGGAGTTTATTTTTGAATGGACTAGGAATGGATATGATGTCCTTTGCACCATTGAGGCCGCATGGACCACATATGTATCCTTTTATACACTGAATGTGTATACTTGTATCATGGCGTTTGGACACCATCTGGAAAAACACAGGTTTCTGTACTAAGTGTTTTTTTTACATTTAAGAGTGTGGCGGCTTTTTATACTATTATTTGCATTCTTTATTGATTTTGGATAATCAATCAATAAAGTTGCATTCAAGTATTTTAGCGTATGGGTTTTCTTTTATATAGATACTTTTATAAGTACATGTTTTACCCTGAGAACATGGAACCTAAGTCTACAACAAAATATACAATTTCACATTGCTTGAAAGGTTTTAGTTTTAGTTTTAGTACCTCTCACCCTAAATCACAATGCTAGTAGTAACCAGCTTTTCTCCTCGCACCCCGTCGTCCTGTTTTTAATCTTGGCCTGCGTCTTGATGGCTGTCTTCTCTGGAGAGTCTGATGGGGACGTCTATTGGTTCTCCGTACTTTTTGGGCTGCTTGGTTAGTTGACGATCTGCTTTCCTTTCCTGCAGGCTTGGGTGATTTTCCTTTGGGTTGGGGTGTCTTCCTTCTTGGTTTACGTGATTTGGCTGCTGCTTTGCGAGTCTTCAGAGTTAGTTTTTGTCTTTTGGTTACTTCTCTGAGAGTCTTTCTTTCTGATATGGGAGTCCTTTTGGCCTGCTTCTGTGACATTTCTGCTCCTTTTGGAGACATGCTAGCTCTCTGCCTCAGATTAGTTTTTGAGTTTGGGGATTCCACAGTACTCATCCTTACTTGCTTTGCCTCTATCTGTTTCTGATTAAAAAAAAAATGAAAATCAATGATTCAACATGACGTGCAATTTGGGAGTATTGGTGACAAGACAGACTTGCTATGTAACGTTCAGGCCAACCCAGCTCTCAATAAGATAAAATGTGGAAGTTTATTCCACTTCCTGCCAACCTCTATTAAACTACATTAAATGTACAGAGCATTAACGCAGCAATGTACTGTCCCGTTTGTCCTTCTTGTTTCTCCTATAAACTCAACTGAAATATAGACGTAAACAAGTCACATTTTAAAGTCAGCGGTCCTTTTACCATATCGTTGAGCCTGGATGTGGAGTTCCTTGTAGTTTGAGATACTGTGTCTTTCTTAGGCAGCCTTTGATTCACCTGCCACTTGTTCTGGGTGACATCAAAGCCTCCAGCAGCCAGCAACTGCCTGAGCTCTGCCATGCAGATGCCACCCTGCAGCTTGCATTGGGAAACCACACCGAGGATGAGGTGGGGGACGTGAGGGGACGCGTGGGTCCTCGTTGCATTCTCAGCTGCAGTTTGAATCCGATGCTTGAAAAGACGAACAGGAGTTCCTAAAAGATCAATAAAGACAAGATAAGACTTCACACGGGGTATTTCCAGAATAGGGCCTATATTTCAAGGTCCGGGTTGTGAGATGGATGAATATTTAATTTGTGTTATCATTTATTTCTTTATTTTTTCATTTCAAAATTTAATGGCTAATGTTAGCTGCTAGCTATAATGGCTCAATGGCTCTTGTTACTCACTCGGCAGAGAAGCCTTTTCCTCCTCCGTGGCCTCCTGGTTCTCGGTGGCTCGTTTCAGAAGTTGGCCCAGACGTTTGGCTCCAGCTTTTCCGAGTCCTTTCCCCGCCGGAGTCGTCGTTGCTCGTGTTGTCGCCGTTAACCCTGCACTGTCTTTTGCTGGAAATGTGTTAACGGCGGCTATTTTGTGCGTGGCTTTCTTCCGCATTTTTTATTCTTTATCGCATTTTATATTTTAGTGAGAAATCCCCTCAATTCTCCAGCTGATTGCCGCAGAGTTTTACACTCAAATATAGCCGAATTTCTTTTTTTAAATAATAACAATTACGTTGTTGCTGTCAGAGGTGAGTGTTACCAAGGAGACGAGCTCATTTAAAGCTAAATGTTCTTAGCATGAAAAGTGAGAGAGTAGATCTGTGAAAACGTGGAGGGAAAATAGTTTTTAAAATGTTTATTTTGTAAATATAACTATGCAAAAGCCCGTGCGTGTAATCGTGTAATATAGGAAATCCAAACATATCTTCAGAATAACAAGTGATACAAAAAATGTCAGGTTTTTCTTTACCAGTACATACTCACGCCATAAACAAACTATACTGTCTCTGCAACAACAGTTTGTGAATGTCACATTTATTTCTTAAGCAACAGGTTTGGCCAGAAAAAAATCCATAATAATCATTCCTGTACAAACCAAAAAAAACCTTGATGAGCCGTTACTCAGCATGTTTCTAATGAATGCTGCTGAGTTTTATTGGGGCACTGCAGGCTTTCAGGACACAGGTCAGATTTTGAGCAAATAACTGTAATCAAGAAGGAAGGCTCTAAGGGCATGAATTGGCTGTACGCGTCTGAGTCACAGTGGACCTGCAAAGGGAACACGATAAAAGACATGCGGTGAGTAGCTGAGAGGAAAGGAGATGGCCTTTGCAGCCAAATAGTCGAACCACTGTACCTGTGAAAAAGATGTGAGAAACAGGCGTGTGTGTGATAGTCCTGAGATGGACGTGTCCCTTGGGTGGTTCTTTAGACTCTGATGATAAGCCTGTGGGGGGGGGGGAAGATAAAATGTGGACGAATAAGCTCAAATGTTGTTTTACACAGAGACGAAAGTCTGGCGACTGCTGCTCACCTGCAATGCTATCTGCAGTGCAGAATACTGCACCCACACCTCCTGCCGCTGCCCCGCTGACAGAGAAAACTCCCCACCGCCGCCCGCTTCTCCTTTTGTCACAGCGAGGTAGTGAGCCCACACACATTCGCCAACAGCGTGCACCATCTCACTCTGAGAGTAAACTACAACACAACGGACCGATTGTTGGGACAATACATCAGGCGCTCTGTAAGTAGTCTATAAAGAAGGCGTGATGTGAAGGAGTGTATGTAACCCCAAAACAAAATAAGCTTTGCTTACCATCAGGCAAAATCAGGTGGAGGATGTCTTTGGCAATAAGGAAACCCATCAAACCATAATTCATTGCCCTGTTTGGCAAAAAGTGTGTTGTCATGCTCAATGTCCAAATATAGGTTTGAAATCCCTTTTAAAATATATTTAAAATCAGTGTAAACTGGACCTGGGATAGGTAGGATGGAAGAGAGGAGGGATGAACATTCCCATGGGAAAGAGGAGCTCATCACCAAGGAGAAATGGCGTGACAGACAGACTACAAGAAGAGACCAGATACACGCTGCTCAAAACAGTCATGAAAGCTCGAACTCAACTTTAAGAACAGATTCAGACGCTTACCTGTCAGCCGCCTCAGCCCGCCCAGTCAAGAGTTCATTGCGTCTCTTTCGCCGAAAGGAAAGTAACTGGACATAGTTGGAGAAGAAGCTATTTGTGCCGACTGTTACCTAAAAATCAAAACGGATTAAAATGAGGTAGATCACAATGAATGTGTGCAGTACAAAGTTAGGAGGGAAAAGGATTCATCTAATAAAGAAGTTATAATTTGTGAGATTGGAGGCCTGTAATGTACCTTGGAAAAAAGGAGGTCGAGCTCAGCCTCACTAGAGATCTCTTTTGTAGTCCAAAGTCTTGGAATCAAAGACTCAACCTGCAGGAGGATGGGTAATTGTTGACATCAGAACAACCTCAAATGCCTGTCAACAACTACAATCACTATTCATTTACCTTCTTCATGACAAACTGGAGAGACTTCTGATCTGTCCATTTGAGTTCACGTAATGTGGACTTGAAGGATGAAAATATATTTTGAATAATCTCCTCTGCCTGTTGAACAAAGGAAACATGTATACGCCTCAAAAGTCTATTCGGTACACAATCAATTGTGTCCTAACTTACCACAATGGCCACTCACCTCTCTGTGCGCTGTCCTTTCACTGAGAAGGTGTGTAAGGACGTGGCCAAATCCTCTCTCGGTTTCCGACACACAACGTTTCCAGCGATCGGCTACCTGGTCGAGAGGCCCAGGTGACTCACCAAATCAACTCGCAGGTGTCAGCATTGTGTAAAAAAAGGTACAGGCGGCTTTGCCTGCGTTCACTCACCCCTCCAGCCTCACCCAGAGCCAAAGACAAATTATTCGCCGTTTCCGAAAACCTGGAGTCCAGGGCAGGTATCAGGGTGTGCAGCAGATTGAGGACCATGTATGTATGAACGGGGCTGCTGAATGGATTCAAATGTGGCAGCACATGAGGAGAAAA